>NC_056731.1:908047732-908368982 GCF_019279795.1 Protopterus annectens | reverse complement strand
TAATTAAACATCTTTGAACCAGTCAATTAATTTGCTAACATATTTCCTTAATCCTCAGATCAAAGGAGAAAGAAGTCTACGGTTGTTAGATGTTCACAGACAGCTTAAATTCTGGCTCCATATTGAAATGTTTACACTAAAAATGCTGAATACTGACACACCAAAAATAAAAGACTGAAAATCCAGGAGTAGAGCGAATCTTGAATATTGCTCTTTTCTTTTAAACTTTTTTTTTTTGCAGCAGGGTAAGCCTCCTGCATCTCCCAATGGGGGGGGGGGGGTTAAGCCTCCCATATCTCCAAACTTGTATCCTCTCCAAGATTGCTATACTTCAGAGAAAAGGGAATATTCCAGCAAATGGCCATCTTGTACTTAATGTATATGTCTGCTTTGTCAGCTATTCAGGCTCTGTGTTTCAGTACCGCCATTTCAAATGGTTACCTTAAATTCTGTTTTGCTCTTTACGAAATTAGCTCAGCTGATTGCCTCTTATGAGGGCAAAATGATGATTCTTCCTGTTTCAAAACAGACAATTTTCAGATGAATTTCACTTGCTGTCTCTTTTTGTTATTCTTAGAATATACCTGGAATTTGGCACTTTTTACCTTAATTAGGTACATAAACACTACTTTCATCTGCAACTTTCTCTCACTGAATGAACCATCATAGTTTCCTAGACTAACATTAATGATTGCATACTCTTTTCTCAATGTTTTTCTCACATTCCAAAGCACATGCTCCCCTTCATGTAGAAAAGAACAAAACAGTTTTTTTTTTTTTTATTTCTACCTTGATTTTAAGGGAGAACTTAAAAACACTCTGAGCAAATGCGGGAATAGTAGAAATATTCTCTTCCTTTTTTATTGAAGTGATTTTTTGTGAGAAACAATTTTAAAAAGTTGGTGGAACATTACAGATCCTCCTATTTACTGATAAGTAAGCCTCAGTACTTTGAAACCTGTTTTAATTGTGAAAGCAGGGGAGTGTCTTATGAGACTGGGTGAGTCATTACCCTCCTATCTCCTTCAAGTTCCTTTTGTTCCCAAACATCTTCATTAAATTTTCACAGATGACAAAGGCAAGCTTACATTTATGTAAATGAAAAACATACAAAATAATACCACTTTAGTTGCAAACAGTTTACATGACAGGCACCCTTGAAACAACTGTTGTTGCAAACATTATATATCACTTATAAACCTTCCATTCATTGTCAGTTAAGCATTATATGGCTCATTCAGCTCCTGCCTCTTAAACCTCATTCCTGCTCTGCATATGTTCTTCCCACAATTCCCATTTTTTTCTGAGGTTTGCTCCTTCCCTTTTCTAAAGAACCCAATTCCCGTTGTTTTATCTCAGTTGCTATATTCAGTACTTCTACTAAAGCTAGTCTAGACTTGGATTTCCATTTTCTAGTAATTACGTTCTTGGCAGCCACCATAATTAGGCTCAGCAAGGCTTTACTGTGCCAAGGCAGTTATGATTCTGTATCATAACTCAAAAAATTCTTCTCCCCAGTCAGTCCAATCCGCTCACCCAGCATGTCTGACAGAGCAGCCTGCAGGGAATCCCTAAAGTCTGCCAGCTCATTACACTCCCAAGAAATATGTTCCCAGCTACCTCTTTCTTGCCTGTCACACCTCCAACATTTGCTATCCACCTGAGGAAAAATTATTTGGAGTCTACTTGGGGTATAAAAATACCTATGTAAACACTTCCAGACAAATTGGGAGATATACATATATCCCACCACTGTCTCTTTGTGACTCGCCTATCCAGTTTCTCTTCCCAATCCTTTCTAAGCTTCATTGATTCATTCTTATAATTATCATGCAATATTTTATATGCTGTACTAATTATTCCTTTTTTAATGGCAGCTTCTCTTCTAGATTCTGTTAAAAACTCTACTAGTGCTGGTCTTTCATTTAGGAGCCCCCTATTTCTTTCTCTTTGCCTATACTCTGATATCAGTCCTTGACAGGGAAGGCAGTCTCTAATCTGCAGTCCAAAATAATTCTTGGCCTCTTCCCATTCTGTTATCTTTCCCTTTCTAGTTATTTGCTCCCAATACCTTGGTTCCTTTGCCAGTTTTCTCCAGTAAATTCCAGCCCCCCCTTGCCTATTACCTGTATCCTTGACAGCAGTCTTCCCTATCGGCAAAATCTCTTTTCTCCATTCTCATGCTGGTTTGGTTCTTAGAATACTCCCTGCTATTTTATGAATATAAAACTCTGTATGATTTTGGTTGTTCTCCTTAAGAGTCTGCATCCAAAATCCCAATCTCTCCGTATTTCTTGAGCTTTCTCCCTGTGTCAGCATCATTCCTTTCCACTTTGAATTATAATTTCCTGTGTATGCTATGTATAAGAGCCTTAACTGTGTTGCTCTAAAATAGCCCCTCATATTAGGTAGTCATAGTCCACCTTGTTCTAGTGGTAAATTCATCTTATCCCACTTGACTCTTGCTGTTTTCCATTCCTAAATAAAATCTTTCAACTCTTTTTAATTGCTATCCACAACTTCTCTTCCAGTTGATAAAAATATGCCTCACCTGTGTATAAGTCTGTTTTTGTTGTTGTTGTTGTTTTTGTGTCTTTCGGCTTTTCCCGGTTAGGGGTCGACACAGCGGAACTCCAGTCCACTAATGATTGGGAGTAGATTTTTACGTGCTGGCTTGCCGGGCCTAACGCACAACTTTCAACGAAGGAACGCCCATTCACACATGTCACCACACAGAAGACGCTCTGAGAATCGAACGGGCAACATCTAACTGTGAGGTGACAATGCTACCGCAGCACCACCTCCGCTAAAGGGACTAAAAACATTTTAATGGCATGTATCTAAGTATCCATATCCATATAACAAACCTTCCAGTTTCTCAATTTTTGTATTATCTTCTGTTTAGTTTCTTCCCACATATCCTTAGCTACCACAACAGAGTCATTTCTAATCCATACTCTATTTTGTCATGTCCCCATAAGTATGGATATTGTTGGACCAATTCGTGTGTGTACATAATTTACCGCTATTGCCTTTGTTTTAGCTTCATTAATTTTGTATCCCGAGAAAATATGAAACTGTTAAAATGTTCCATAACACTGTAATGTCTCTTTCTGGTTTTGTTCATAGGTGCATACTAGGCTAATGGCCCTGGAGCCTTTACAAGCCTAGCCCATAGGATTACACTGGCATCGTGTTACCCAACCTTAGTTCCCAATGCCTCTGTCGAGTAAAGCCACTGGAGTGATCCCTGGGGTGAATTTTCTATTTCCCATCCACTCATCAAGATTTCTGTTGAAGAGGGACAGTGAGATGCTCTGTTTGACATACATGGGAAGTCTTTTCCATAGCATGGGCAGTCTCTGGGTTATGAACCTGTCCCTCCAGCATGTTCTATTGATTGTGGTGATGAGGTTGAGGTCTCTAGAACGTGTGGTGTGGAGGGATTGGGATTTCTAACAGAGCTGGGTCAGAAATGGCTTTGTAAGTCAAGCAGAGATCACCTCTAAGTAGGCAATATGAGACGGAGAATAGTTGGAGTTTTCTGAGTCTGTCCATGTAGGACAAATGTTTAAGGCCTAAGATCCTCTGTGTGAGGTACTTTTGCGGCCTCTCCAGTTGTTGCAGGTGTTTAGTGAGGTATGTGCCAACTGGGGCATTGCACTCAATGATTGGCCTAATGAGGGAAGAGTAGAGGGAGACAATGACCTCTTTCTTCCTGGATGCAAAACCCTTAGTAATGAGATGTGCCACATAGAAGGACTTTCTGACCTGTGTTCCCAGATCTCTTATAACGCCTTCTGTGTTCAGTGGACTACCATCATTGTGGTAATTCATGGGAGCCGGGTTTTTCCCAAAGGGGATAATGACACATTTTTTGGCATTGAGCTTAAGGCCATCGTTCTCACACCAGTCATTGGTCTCAGTGAGGCCTTTCTGTAGGATGTTACCATCACTTGAGGAGTTAATAATAGCTCCCAACTTGCAATTGTCTGCGAACGTTGTAATCCAGAGTCCTTTTGTGTTGGCCTGGACTTCAGAGAAGTATTTACCAAACAGGAGAGGACACATGACTGAACCCTGTGGGACTCCACTCGTGACTAATTGGCAGTCTGACTTTGAGTCAGCTACTTTCACACTGTGGGTTCTACCTGTGAGCCAGTTTGCAACCCACCTAGTGATAAAGGGGGTGACGCCTAGCTTAGTGAGTTTTTCTATGATTCCTGAGTGGGAAATGGTATCAAAGGCCTTGGCCAGATCAAGGTAGGCTGTGTATGAACCACCTTGCCTTCATCTACAGCTTTGGTGACTGACTCAAAGAAGTTGACCAAGTTGAGCAGGCATGCTCTACCCTTCACAAAACCGAACTGTGTGGGATCCAGAGTTTCGAGATTCCCTATATCCTTGTTTATTAGGTCCATGATGTGTTCCATAGCTCTGTATATCAGACTCATCATGCTAATGGGGCAATAGTTCTCAGGATCTGTAGTCGCTCCTCCTTTGTGGAGAGGGATGGCTGTAGCATTGCACCATTTGGTTGGGACAAACCCTGAGGTGAGGCTGTGATTGAACAGGGCACACAAATGAGGTGCCACTTCACTCTGTAGTTCATGTAGAACACAGCCGGGGATATTGTCAGGGCCCATAGAAGCTGTATTTTTGGCCTTGGACAGTGCTGCAGTAATACTGGGTGCCTGGAAATCTACTGGTATTGTGACTGGTCCTTTTGGGGGGGGTTAAAGTTGGCACTGAATCTATCGGCCAGTATATTGGCAATATCTGTTGGCTCAGTATAAGAGGTACCATTGTGCAGTAGCTCAGAGCAAATCTGGTTATTGCTGTGGAGATAGATTACATAACTATAGAAGGCCTTGTGGTTATCTTTACTATCTGCTGCAATTTTGTTTTCATAGCTAGCTTTAGAGGATTTGATGAGGGATCTCAACTTTTTGTTTAGGCTGATAAGGGAGTTTTTCCAGTCTTGGGACTTCACCTTATATCGCATCAGTTTTCTCCTTCTGTTGTAGAGTTTACGGCAGGGCACCACCAGATTGGCTTCCTTTTTTTGGAGGAGAGCATCTTGGTTCTATTAGGTATGGCAAGATCCATGCATTTGTGTATGTGTTCATACAGCGTATTGGTGTATGATTCGGCGGTCATGCAACTATTCTCCATTTGCATGGGTGCCGTGAAGTTAGCCACCTCTGTTTTTAGGAGCCCAAAGTTAGCTTTGGAGAGGTTTTCAATGGTTGTTACCTTTTGGTGGGGGTTGGAGGGATGTGGATTTCCAAGGTGATTAGTTTGTGGTCAGATCTAACCTGGAAGGAGTTGATTATTGGTGTAGCATCCATGTTAGTAATGACGAGGTCAGTGATGTTGCTACCTCTAGTGGGGGTAAGAACGAACTGGTCCAGGGCATTGGAATTAATGAATTCCAAGAAACGTTGGGCAAGTGTATTGGTACATGAGTAGTTTTCCCAGTTAATGGAGGGGTAGTTGAAGTCACCCAGTTTAAGAGTGTTAGGTTGGACCCTAATATTCTCCAGGGTGCTTAGGAACATGGAGATTTTAAATTTGGTAGATTTTAAATACTTTTCCTGGAAACCTTAAATGCTGCAGCTTGAATCCAAAATGCTGTTTAAGAAAATTACTGCAAAATGTTTATTAACAGAATTGTGCAGCAGCCTTCAACAGTTTGATTGAGATCTTTAAAATGATTACCCTGAAAACTTCATATCAAAATTCCCCACAGTTAAGTTATAACACTGCACATGAGTTAAGTTACAATGGCAGACATAAAAAAGTGCTTTTTAATACTATTTTCAAGAGATGCCTAAACGTCTGCTAAAACTTAACATTTTTGAGCTTGATTCGAAATACATCATATATATATATATATATATATATATATATATATATATACACATACATACATATAAAGTGCTTTATATATTTTCAAGAGATGAGAGAAAACTTAACATTTTGAGCTTGAGAAATATAGATATATAGATATAGATATAAATATATATATATATATATATATATATATATATATATATATATATATATATATGTGTGTGTGTGTGTGTTTAGGTTGGTGCATGCTTAGTAGTGTTTCACTGTTGTGATTGTTTGACTTTGTAAAGTTTAGTTGATTAGATACTTCGATGTTTTGGTCTCTATGTTCTGTGGTTCACTGATTTCATATGCGATGATATGAAGTAGAGCCTTACACACACATATATATGAATATGTATATGCATGCATATAAGTGTGTGTGTGTGTGTGTGTGTATATATATATATATATATATATATATGTGTGTGTGTATATATATATATATATATATATATATATATATATATGTGTGTGTGTGTGTGTGTGAAAGTATATATATATATATATATACTGAATATGCAAATATGTAAAGTGCAAAATGAAAGTCAAAATCCTGAAAACACAAATAATGCTAATGTGTCACTATATATATATATATATATATATATATGTGTGTGTGTATATATATATATATATATATCTATCTATACATATATATATATATATATATATATATATATGTATATGTAATATATATATTATATATATATTACACTAAATATTATATTTTACATAGTGTACACATTTTATATATCAGGATTTCAAGGTTCACACATGGCTAGCAGCACAATCAACAGAGTAGCCTAGTGGTTAAGATTGTTGTTTCTCATTTCCAGGGATTGTGGTTCAGTGCTGACCTATGGTTACTCCCTTTGCATGTTCTTTTGTCTTTACAAGTTTTCTTCTGGTAATCTGATTCCCTTCCACTGCCCAAAATATGAGTGGCTGCTGTAAATTACATGCATACCCACACACAAACATACACACACACGTGTATATATATATATGTATATATATATATATATATATATATATATATATATATATATATATGGGTCTACTATGGTTGATTGAAAACTCACTTGACTGAAAATGAAATTACTAGGACCACTTCACTGAAAACTCATTTCTTTGAAACTCATTTCATTGAAAGTTATAAATGGCCTTTCCCCCACTGTAGTGCGAGCCTGGAGTTAGTATATAAAGTAAGGGGGGTGTGGGGCGTAGACCCCCCACATATTATAAACATTTTAAACTGTACACAGTGATACTTACAAGTGCAATAAATAACTGTTTCCAAAAGAGAATATATAACCAAGATATGTGGGGGGGGGTGCCCCCCACCCCCCTTACTTTATATACTAACTCCAGGGTTGCACTACAGTGGGGAAAAGGCCAATTATAATTTGCAGCGAAATGAGTTTCAGTCAAGTGACTTTTCAGTGAAGTGAGCTTTCAGTGAAATGGTCCTAGTAATTTCATTTTCAATTAAGTGAGTTTTCAATCAACTGTAGTAGACCCAAATATATATATATATATATATATATATATATAAAGTTTATTTTTGACACTGTTTTCTACATTTGTTTTGTGTATTATGTGTGTTAAAGCCAGGGATTTTTTTTTTTTTACCTCAAAACCTCCTTTTTGCTGCTTTAACATTGACCGACTTTCCCAGGTTCCACTACCTGTCTTGAGTTGTTCTTTCTTGGCAATCTCTATGAAGCAGTTATCAGTCTCCTCAATTCTGCCTACCCTTTGCTGCCGCAAGAGGAAGGTTATCAGGGAGTCTTTGGGGTGTCAGGTTGGCTGTGGGTGACCCTGCTGTGGCTAATTTAATTCCTTGGAACACTCCTCATTTTTTGTGATCTCTTTTGTATAGCACGTACAGCCAGTAAAGGCTGGGAGATAGACACACCGCCTGTGGCCGAATGGTTGCCCTCTGCTGTGATGGGAGAACTACACTTGAGCCACAGGGTATGGGTTGGGTGAATGTCTGTTGTATAGCTGGGAAAGGGAACCTGAACCCGAGAATAATATGCCTCCTTCGGGATGGTCCTTGCCAAGGATGAGAAAAAGAAAATTTCCAGTAAAAGAAAAGCAAACCTAAAGCCACACCCCTAACAACACTGTTGAGTCTCAGCCTGCATATAGATTTTGTACCAAGCGAATGGAGAACAGTTAGTCATTCCCCTGCATATGAGAGGCAATTGCAGTCCCATAGGTTTGACCAGCCTCATCTGCAAAGCTGTGGAAAGACTTATCATGGAAATAATCAATCAGAACATAGGGAGCCTTCAAATATTGGACCAGTCTCAGTTTGGAGTAATCATTGGCAGGTTGTGCTTATTCTGCCTGGTGGCAAAGCAATAGATGAAGGCAAAATGGTACACACTGTTCCAGTCCAGAATTCCAAAAGGAGAAACCACCAGATATATTCAGCATTTTTTATTAATGCACTTTTTTATGCTGGTTAGATGATAAAATGGTAGGATGTGTATTATATTTTAACATTTTTTGTATAAGATTGTTGTCTTGCTTATGGTAGGTGTTCTTTTAAAAGCACATTTAAGTAACTAGTTGCAAAAAAAAGGGGGAAGTTCATTTTAAATTATTTTCTAAGTTAATTAGACTGGGTCAGGTGATATGTTTTAACAAGCTTAAAAGGTGTTTGTTAGTTTTTTTGTCAGATTCTGATGAAGTTTTTGGATATAGACAGACGAAAGAGCTTAATCTGAGTGAAACATTAAAAGTTTTCATTGTGCTAAACTGAGTGGAATATTATTTTTTTGGACTCTGGTGGTTTCTCTTTTTGGAATTCTGGACTGGAACATTGTTTGCTGTTTGGTTGTTAGTTCCTAGTTTATGGACAATGGTACACACCACATACCTCAACTTGGCCAAAGGTTTTGACGCATTTCCCCACTCAGGCGTAGTAGAAAAGTTAAATAAGCTGGGAATGAAACCCTATGTCATCTGTTGGATTGCTAGCTAGCTCACAGATAGGACTCAGATAATCAAACTAGGGAAAGTTACTTCCACAAAGAAACCGTTCACCAGTAGAGGCCCCCCCCCCAGAGTTCTGTGCTGGGACCTCTCCTGTTTGGCATCAACTTTTCTAAAGTAAAAGCCAATACCAAAGGGCTATGAATGACTAAATTTGCAGATGACTGAAAGCTGGGAACAGTCACTGAGTCACCAAATGACTTAGACATTCTGTAGGAAGGGTTGTCTCAGATAAATAACCGGTGCCAAAAATCATTTTCTGAAACTAAATGCCAAAAAATTAATTTTTTTATCCTTTGTGAAGTCATCTACTAAAGGCAGCTACTTCATTGACAAATACACCTCTGAGAGCTGACCCTGTTTTTCGGGATTTGAGAATTTTTGTGGACAGTGACCTAACTTTTAACCAACATGCATCTATTGTTGTAAGAAACTCCTTCTATATTGCACAACTTATAAGCAGTGGGATTGTACCTAGAGCTAGGGCTCTCATTGACCCCCTCTACTCAGCCTTCATTAAGCAAATAATTGAATTTAATGTCCCCTTTGGCATGCATCTGTTCAGACACATTCAACAACTGGGACACCTACAGAGATACTTTACTAAAAGGATACAATGCCTAAATAACATGTCGCATATGGACCAACTCAAAGCCTTGTCACTATACTCTGTAGTCTACAGACTGATTACAAGTGACCTGTATCTGGCATACAAGGCATCCTCCAACCCATTATTATTGAATTTTACTGTACATCAGCAAGTCAGATGGCTTCAGAAATACTTGGTCTAGGGATCTAAACCTCTTATGTTATATCAGCAGAACATTTTGGAAGGATTGGTATATCTCAGGGGGGATCGACTTCATAACATTGAAATTTCATAACATTGAATTTCATAACATTGAGACCATAACATCGAAAATTCAAAACACTGAAAACTCAGAACACTGAAAGCGTGCTTCATAACATTGAAAACTACATTGCACAAGTCAGTAAGATCCCCTCCACTTAAACCACCACCTAAATAACAAACACACTTTCTACTATGTTTCTGCAAGGGGGCAAGCCCCCCTGCTCCCCCCACCCTCCATAAATTATATATACCAAGTCCACGATTGCACTACAGTGGAAAAAAGTTAATTTCCAGATAGGAAATTAATTTTTTCCCACTGTAGTGCAATCGTGGAGTTGGTACATTTAATTTATGGGGGTGGGTTGCGGAGCAGAGCCACCCCCACATGGGGGTGCAGGGGCCCCCCTGCAGAAACGTAGTAGAAAGTCTTTTAGTTAGATAGGTGGTGTTATAGGTGGAGAGGATGTTATTTACATATGCATTGTAGTTTTCAGTATTATGAAGCACACTTTCAATGTTTTGGGTTTTCAGAGTTTTGGTCTCAATGTTATGAAATTCAATGTTTTGAAATTTCAATGTTATGAAGTAGACCCCTCAGAGGATATCACTGCTGTGGAACAGACTCCCCATCGATATAAAACAAAGTTCATCCCCATCCATTTTCGAGTGCAACTTAGATCTACAGATGGGAAACAGAAAAATTACCCCAGGATTGCCCCCTGTACTAATAGTCAGTCTGCTGTTAAGTGCTTTGTCCCATGTGTGGGTCCCCCAAATTATCCATGGTATGATCCCAGTTATTCTCACATTAAGGGTAGTATACAAGTATTGACCATACGTTGGGTAAACAGGTTATTTTGAGCGCAAAAATGGAAATTGGCTAGGCTTAAAATGGCCCACAAGAGCAGCTGGCCTTGTATATTTACTTATGAACGTATGAGCATATAAAAGAAAAAAATTTAATCTCCTGTTTTTATTTCCACAGACAGAGATGATTTGCTGAATTTTGCTAGAAAAATAATTTCTGCTTTTACTTTACCTACTTGCTACTTCCTCTTCAGGAAAGCGAAGAAAGAGTTCCCTCACTTTCTGACTGACTTTCAGTTCGAAAAGCAGGGATTGGAGGGAGAATATTGTGCTTCTGGAATTTCTTCACAACTTAAAGATTCTGACTGAAGAAAGTGTTGTCTCAGATTTCCTTCCAAAAGGCCTTTCTTCTTCTTCCAAAGTTAAATAGGTTTTTCAGTGGGATGAGAATGAAATTTCTGTTTCCCAGGAAATGTATTATGATTTGTTACTTTTTTTCTGCACTTAAACATTCAGAATTTTAAACTGTTAGGCTCACATGTTTAAAATACCTTAAAGTGTACTTACGATTCTTAAGATACTGCCTCAAAGGCTGCTTCTTGGTCAGTTACGAAAATATTTGTTTGGTTATGTTTTCAAAATCGTCCTGAAGATGTTAAAACTGAAATTTTAAATTCTCCCCTGGACAGCAAAGTTCTGCTTGGCCCTTATGCAGCTGAGGTGCTCAAGATATTTTATGAAGGGGTAAGCTGTTTCAAGAGGTTTCTTACATCTTTCAAACTACCTTTTTTAATGCTAATATTTTTTTTCATTTCACCTTTGCTCTCTTTTTTCTAAAAGCAATTCAAGCACTAAGGTGCCATCAAGCAGAATTTTAACAAGCAACAGCAGGAAGGCTTCTCAGAATCAGGGAGTGTACAAAAAGTCAGAATGACCATGTGCCTATTCTGGCTGTACCCCCCCCCCCAAGCAATCTCTCCCTCTTTGAGTCTACATCTTCCTTTGTGGCACCAGTTGTAAATGGGTACTCAAATGTCATTCTACAGGAGTACAGTTGTCAGTAGAAGCCCCTCCCACTTTTCCTGGATCCTTCTTGCCCAGTAAACCAATGATCCCCTTTTCTCTCCAGTTTTGTAACAGATATCTTAGAGAGTTGTAGAACCAGTGCCTGCCTGCCCAGTGGGGAAAGGTTTTTATCCTAAGATTTTTCTGGTGCCAAAGAAATAAAGAAGGGACCTGGTAGCCTGTGCTAGACCTCTACTTTCTCAATCTTTTGTTAAGGTTCCTCTGGCCCCTTTACTATTTTTCATATCAAAGCTAGACATAAAAAGATGCCTAGCATTACAGTCCCATTGGCAAGCATTTCAGATGATAAGAATTTTTGTATGGGGCTCATATTATTAGCTGTCCAATCTACTGCTCCAAGGGTAATTACAAACTGCCCATCTCCAGTAATTGCTTGTTTCAGACTTCAAGCCACTTACAGTTTTCCTTTTTTTGGACGGTTGTCTTATATTTGTAGACTCCTTTTCCAGTTGTCAGGTGTCCTTTGGAAGTGTTCAGAATCTTCTATTCAGTTTGGGTTTTCAAGTGAAGTTATAGTAATCTTCTCTCATCCCTTCTCACATAATTGTTTTCCTGGAATGTCTGTTAAATTTTGTTCTGAGAAAAGTCTCTCTTTCTCTAGACAAAGTAGAGATGTTCCAATAGTTCTTTCTCATTTTTCTAATCAAAACTAGGCGTTTGACAAAGCGATTATGAGGATTCTAGGGTACATGGCTTTCTATGATTTTTATGATTCACCTGGCCAGACTTCACATGAGAAAAATCCAATACCTCTGAAAAATCTGGACTTATCATCTATGTGTCTGGGTTTGTGAGGAGGGATATTCTGTGGTGGGAAGACCAGTTCTCTCAGAATACAGGCCTTACATTCTCCCTATTTTCTCCCCTTCAGGCTGTCACAACAGATGTTTTAGGCTTGGCATGGTGAACACCATAGTGATGTGTTTCATAAACAGAGTGGTATCAGATCTTTATCCCTTTTGCAGACTTGCTGTGATAGCACGGGAGGTAACAACTCATCTCAGTTTGACTCCTCAGGCTTCTTGCGTTCTTTCAGAGCAAAACTTTGTAGCAAACAAGTTAAGTTGTACCAGGACAGATCCTCAGGAATGGAAACGTTATGTTGGTGTCTTCAAAGAACTGATCCCACCTGTGGGGACAGGTCAAGTATAACTTTTTGTTTCCTCTCAGTAAGACAACTAAAGCAATTCTGCTTGCAGACAGGCATGAAGGACAGATGCCGTCTCATTACCATGAATGGAAATGGTCCTCTGGGCTTTCCCACCCTTTCCATTGGTATCCAGAGTTGTTCTGAATATCCCAAAAGGACTTCCAGAAAAGTTGTGGTGGCTTAATTTTCGCCTGGGCAACAGTCGTTCTCCCTTCTTTTGCATCTGACCAAGGGCAATTACCATAGGCTACCCTACAGACTGGAATTACTTACATAAAGCAGGGGTTGCATGATCCACCCCAACCTGAAAACTCTTCAGTTGACTGTCAAGTTGACAAAATGTTGATACCTTTTAGTCATCTTTTTTCTGAAGATATGAAGCAGGTATTGAAGGAGGCTAAAAAAACTGTTTCTTGAAATCAGGTATGTGTAAGTTGAAAATATTTTCTACTTGGTAACATTCCAAGAACCCAGGGCCCTTTTAAGGCCCAGCTGCCTCTGGAATTTGTGACAGTTACTGTTCTCTGGCCTTTCTTACTACTCTTGTCAAGATTCATTTGTGGGCCGTTGTGGCTTGTCTCCCATTGGATCCTCTCCTTTCTACCTGTCATCTAAGTCGAGCAATTTTTGAAAGGAGTTTTATATATCTGTAGGCATAAAAAGTAGATGACTGTTCTTGGGGTCTTAACCTTGTGCATGAAATTCACATTCTCTTGGGATATGAACCAGCTCATCAGGCTGATTTGAGTTTTTGACATGGAGACTGTTTCACTCATCGCTCTGGCTTCTGCTTAAAGGATATTTGAATTACAAGCTGTTATGGTGAGTCAGACTTGCCTCATTTTCTAAACGGGCAATTTTTTTTTTTTTTTTGATAGAGCTAATCCTTCTATTATGCCTAAAGTGGTCTCTGAGTTTTTTTTTGAACCAGTTTTAATTTCCTTGTCTTTTTTTTTCTTTTCCCCAAAAAAATAAGGGAGAAAAAAACTTGCAAATTCTGAATGTTCATGGGCAGCTCAGATAAATGCAGTACTTCAAAAAGCCTTATTGGCTGTTTGTCTTTTTCCTTCTTAGGAGACATTCACTTCCAGGCAGGGTTAGGGCCTATTCCACAAAGCTTCTACTTTGGTGGCTTTCTGGAAATGGGTGGACTCTAGAAGTATTATAGAGGCAGCAACTTCATCCTTTGTTTGCAGTTTTACAAAGCATTAAAAACTGGATTCCTTTTTCAGCTCCAGAACAGGCTTTGCTAGGGTCATTCTTCATGGGGTCTTAGATTCTTAATTTCTTCCTCCACCCCTATTATTTCTAAGCTATTGTACCTTACCCAAATGGATTAGGCTACTGCAACAGCGATCATAATGATGGACATAGTATAGTTGTCTATAACCGTAGATGCTGTAATAGATCATGGTTGTGGAAGTTATTGTTTTATTACCAAGGTGGGAGTTTATGTACCCTTGTTTATATAGTTACTCTTCTTTTATGTTTTTTTACCATTTTTCCCCTTTTATAGATATTAACTCCTTTCTTGGGGCAAGAAAGCTCAGAAACCTTGGACGGTAAACTGTCTTTTTATTGACCTCTTTGAGCTCTTGGCAGTTAGAGCATGTGGAAGGCATCCTTAAGCTTTGAAAAGCTGGCTGGTTGATGATATCCTTTGCAGGATTTAATCCAAATAGCTTAGGCTACTGCAGCAGTGATCCATTAGTTACTCTGTTTAATTACACAACTGTACTTTCTTCATAACAAACATCAGGAAACAAATATTTAAATAGCTGTCCAACAAATCACATATTCAGAAATGCAGCCAATCAAATTAATACAAATATTGTAAACTTTTAATATTTTTAAAATGAGTTATAAACTCTGCAGAGTAAATTTGATAGTAAAAAAAACAATGCGGAAAAGTTGTCTTTAAAGTCATGTTTCAAAATATACCAAACTATTAATCATTTTAACTTCAATGTTATACTGTTTTTTTTTTTTTTTTTTTTTTTTTTTTAGAATAAAGAGAATTGTATTGGCAGTTAGTGTTAAATGCACATCACCCACTTATTTCTCAACTGTCCAGACTTTCTCCCTTAAGCCCATATTTTTGCCTCATATTTTTGGTCTGTTCCTCCTAAAATTTGGAGTTTTCTGGCAAATTAGTAAGGATTGAAGTCACTAAATAATGACAGTCATTTGAGTTTCAGATTTCATACCCTTCTGAAAAAATGCATGCTAACACAAAATATTTTATTCTCGCAACTTTCTAAGTTTAGAATAACAGCATTTAAAATCTGGCAATATTTTTGGGTCTTTGTCCCCACCACTATTTTTGTTTTGTCCAGATTTAATGTGCTAAGAGATTGAGAGGTATTACTTGGATCTACATGACAATTAAACATTAAGTGTTTACTTAGAGCCAAGACATTAACATTATAGCTCCTCCTTTTTTTTTTCAGATTCAGGACCTTGTTTATTACTGAACTTTTCAGTCATTAGAATCCTGTTTAATTTTAGAATGGTCGAGATATCTCTGCCATGTCTTAAACAGTTTACCAGGTATGCAGAATTTAATATGACTATTTATATTTTATTTTGAACTTCTGATGTTGCTGTTTAACAAGTTCTTCCTGCCCAGCAACTTTTTGCCACAGATTTTCAGGAGTCTACTTCTGCAATCTTAATCATCACAGTTTTCATAGTCGTAATTTTCTTTCAGAACTAGTTGTGACAGTTTTGATTGCTTATCTTCATGTAACTTCATTTGAAATATATTTGTCTTGTATAGAGATCTGCTGTTTCTTCTATATAGTGTATACCTTTCCTCCTGAACTGTGAAGGTTCTTGGTTTGGCTGCTTTTACTGACAACTTCAGCTTCAGGCTTTTAACGTTTCTTTGAGTTCTTACTTTCTCTCTGGCCAGTAAGCCTTGCTAATGTTTTGCAGTTCCTTTTGCAGTATTTATTTCTCTCTATCATCTCTTCCTCTGCTTTATTGTGGTATACCCTGCATATAGTGCATTTTAATATATCTTATTCTGGGTCAACATTCCAAGCCTAAGAGTATATTCAGCTTATTTTGTTAACTGATGTGATTTATGTATCCTATCAAGTATTTGTGTTCTCAGCTGACTGTGAGCTATTATTTTGTCGTTTTTTGAACATTAAACCCTGGATGCAGTTTATTTCTTCTTTGAAAGCAAAGGCTAAATTTTATTCCTTTGGATGAGTTTTGCTCAGGTCAACCTTTCATTTTAACTTGGATTCATTTGTAAGTATTAGGCTAGATGACCCTGTGGGCTATTTTAAGCCTAGCTAATTTCACCTAGTGGTAATCAAACATTGTACTCCTTGTTTGTGAGGTAATTATCTTTTATTAAACAAGAAACGTCTTTACTGAATTATCACTAGTGACTTAGGCAATCATGCATTTATATAAATCAAAACAAACCATATTAACACGATGTGAAGTTATTCTGTCTTGCCGTTCATTCTTACAGATGGGTTCAGAGCCGACCGTCTGCTCCGAGTCTGCCTACTACAAAGCTCGAGGTCTTCAGACAGCTCTAGGCCAAGTCCCTATACCATGATGCACCTAGAGTTACCCCAGATCTAGTTTGCCAGTACAATAGATCGTAGGTTTCTCGCATAGCTCGGGCCAGTACAAAACTTTTTTCTACAAATTTATATAAATGTTTTGATATTTCTCTATTTAGACTTAGCTTAGCTCTTATAGCTTATTGTGTGAATTCCCTTTCATTGGTGTGCCTTTTTTCTTGTCTAGATATTAGCTTTCTTGGCCTCATTTTATTTTAGGCCTTGTTAAATCTTTACTGTAGTTTAAATAGTAGTTGTGAGCCTTTGAATAGTGACTTTTTCCGTCACAATCTTTGAATATATTTAGATATTAGAGTGCTTAGTTAAGTAGTTATAGTGTGTGTGTTTGTGTGTGTGTGTGGCTATAGTCCATAGGTGTACAGGGCATATTTGATAGGTTTCCTGGGTGTGTCTTGTTCATTACAGTACCCTCTCTTCAGACTGTGTGTTCCAGTTTGGCTGACCAGGATAAGGATAAACAGGTCTATATTACCAAAGCCAAAAACCCTATGCGCGAATACCAAAACATTGACCCCTATACCGCGAAAAAAAAATATCGAACTGTCATAGTCTGCCAACCCCACCACCCACTACATATTACCTACTCAGACAAAATAAATAAACCACATACATACACTAACCAATCCCTACTTCTAACCTAAACTAAAGCACCAAAACCCTACCTCCAGCACTACACTAAACCCCCCAAACACAACTATCTATGCACTCTCCTTAACCCCTCCCTAACCCTAAGGTCCATAACTACTGCACACTTCCCCTACACACATGCACCCAAGCAAAATAAATAAAACGCATACATACATTTAAAAAACACCTACTTCTAACACTACACTAATTCTTACATACATTACCTATCTATGCACTTACCTTAACCCAAATCCTAACGCTACATTCCTATCTATCGCACATTTACCTTAGGAGCTATACCGCAGATGGGTCAACCAAAACAAATCGACATTTCGAACTTCGTGGTTTTGAACTTTCGCGGTTTACTTACTTCATATTCGCCTAAAGGAATCTTCGCTCTCGTAATAGGAACCCAGATAAACACCCTAAATCAGGATTTAAGAAATGTCCAAAATGTGGACAGAAAATGTCTGTCAGTGATAGCCATGTGAATTGTGTGTACAGTTTAGGTGCATTGCACCTTCAGGAAAACTGATCCATTTGTCATTCCTTCTCTTCTAGGGTTCTTCAGGAGAGAAAGAGAAAGTTAATTGACAGAGGATTAGTCAAACCATCTTTTCAAGAAGCTTTGAGTGACTGGAATAGGTCTAGCAAATCCTCAAAGTCTTCTAAGGCTTCTATTTCTTTTGATGTAAAAAAATCAAAAAAAAAACATTGATGGCTCCATAGCCCTCAGAGCAAACTGTCTTGTCCTTTCAGAGCCATTCCTCAGTCCTGGAACCGGTATCCAAAGTGCCTAAATCTCCACTCCTGCAATCTGTACCTCCTTCTATCCACTCATCTTGGTCTTCGATAAGCCTTTTGAATGTGGATGTGGCTCGTGTGGTGCAGAAACATTTTACAGGCATGCCTTTCCTAAATTTTTATCGGCTCCGACCTATATGGCTTTGGAACCAAAGTCCCTTTTACCATCTACTACTTTTCCTCCTCCGAGCTATACCGGTTCTTTGGAGCCGGACTTGATGATCGTTGAGCCCTCGGAGCCAATGCCTGCTCCAGTGTCCTCGGCTCCATTTACTCTGACATCCTCGGTGCAGATCGAGGAATCTAGGAGCCGACACTCTCTGGTCGGGTCCAGGGAGGATGGTCGGACCGACTTGTCGGTTCTGACTCTGCCTCTTGGGGCTTCGGCTCGGATGAGCTCAGCTTCTACCTCTGGCTTGGAGCCCATTGTCCCGGTGTCGGGGTTATCGATGGTTTCCTCATCCGTCAGTCCCTTCTCATCAGAGCAGAGGTGCCTTCGAAGCCATTAGGAGAGTTATGTCCTAAGACATCTTCGACCTCAGGTCCGGCTACCTCCTCCCTAGAAGCACTTGTGTCTGCTTCTGTTTCACAGATCATTGCTAAGCGTAGAGACCCAGAGCTGCAGGAAGCCCCATTGGGTGGTCCCTGCTCTTCCAAGACCTCACCAGAAGTTCCCACTGACGAGGTTCCCAGGACGAGAATCTGTAAGAGGAAGCATTTAGACTTCCCACAGGAGTCTCTCACATCCAATACTGACTTGGATGAATCAGAAGGGTCCCCACGGTCCCCCTCTGAGGATATCTCATTTACTGAGATATTAGAAATCCTTAAGCATTGGGGTGACTGGCAGTCCACCAACCCTACTGAAGACAAGTTGGTTCTCCTGAAGGCTTTCGGGTCTCAGGCCTCCACATCTTGAGTGTCTCCGCCCTTCAATGAGCTTATGGATATGGACTCACAAAGGGTGTGGGAGTCTCTGGACACCATGGAGCCTGTCCCGAGGAGGCCTAATACATTTATTTCTGCCCCCCCCAGGAAAAATAATTTCTTACCAAGGGAGTGCCAGTTGATGCCATGGAGGTGGCGGCAGCCACCAAAAAGGAAATTTCGGAAACTTCTTCCTCTATCCATCCTCCTAACAGAGATTCTAGGGTCATGGATTGATACGGGAAGCGCACGTACAGTTCAGCGACTTTTGCACTGTGTTCGCTCAACTATGTCACCCATTTTACTAGACTGCAAAGAGATCTCCTAAAAGAGCTCGGAGATACTCTTCAGGGTACAGTAGCTGCAGAAGCTTCAGATAAAGTTGCCTCCCAGCTTGCTACCCTCAATTCCATATTAATCTCGTCTATTCGCCTCATTTCATATGCAGCTGATGGAGTGAGCAGAGCAGCGGGTACAGGAATTGCTCTTAAGAGACACTCATGGATGCACTTGTGTTCCTTCACGGAGCCCTGTAAGTCATCCTTTGTCAGCACCCCTTTTGATGGCTCGTCCCTTTATGGGCCCAAGTTAAGGAAACGTTGACCAGGTGTGAACAGGAAGGAAAGTCTCGGTCTGCCGTCGGAGTCTGTTTTTCCACCCCTACCAGACCCTACCCCAAGGGTCAAAGGGGAGGAAAGATGTGGTTCAGCAAAGCCCAAGGAGCCTTTCAGGATACACGTGGTGAATCCCCCTCCAGGGGCAGAGGAGGGAGCAATAATGGAAGATGCTGCCCTCGTGGCAGTAGGGGTCCACAAAACCAGGGTGACAGAGATCAGTTCTTTGGGAATCCCTACAAGCACTCCTGAAAGGAGGCCCGCCTGTCCTACTCTGGAGGCAGTCAGGGGTCGCTTTTCTTTGTATCCAGACGCCTAGTTCAAAATAACAAACGACAACTGGGTGCAAAGTATCATTTCCAGAGGATATTTCATTCCTTTCGCCACACTCTCTCCATTCACAAGAAAAATCCCAGACGTTCCACCCAGTTACAGGGAACAGGCAACAATAGAGGTCCAAACGTTGCTAAGAAAAAGAGTCATCCATCCAGTCCCAGCAGACCAGATAGGATCCGGAACTTACTCAAGATTCTTTTTAGTTCCAAAAAAGACAGGTGTTTCTGTACCTAGACGATTGGCTCCTCACCACCACCACCAGGCATCAGCTCATAAAAGCTAGGGATACCACTCTTTCACTCTGCAGTCATCTGGGAATTGCAATAAACTCAGAAAAATCTGCCTTGTCACCATCGCAACATACCGTTTTTATCGGAGCAGAATTGGACACCACCACCACTTTGAGACCTTCAGCAGAAAGAGTCTTAATACCCCATCACCAGGTCCACAGTATCATATCCAAAAACAAGGCTCCAGCATCAGAAGTACTAAAATTGTTAGGCATGATGGCAGCTGCAGTATTAGCCGTACCGTTGGGTCGTATGCACATGCAGATTCTGCAATGGCTATTGTTCACTCGGTGGTCTTACCAAGAGCTCCCAATGTCTCATCTTATAATAGTCACAAACACATGCAAAAAGGATCTTCAGTTGTGGTTGACCTCTCTTCGTGTTACGATAGGTCGTCCTTTTGTTCTATCCCCACCAGCAGCCACAGTAACCATGGATGCTTCCCTGATGGGGGGGTATTTTCAGGGAAGAACAGCCCAAGGCATATGGACCAATCAGGAGACACATCTGTATATCAATGTCCTGGAGATGAGAGCAGTACTTTTAGCATTGCAGTACTTCCACGACTCTCTTCATCTGGGAATAATTGTGATTTAGACAGACAACATGTCAGTGGTCTGGTACTTGAACAAGCAAGGAGGAACCAGGTCCTACCCCCTGTGTCGCGAGGCCCTAAGAGTATGGCAATGGGCTACATCCACCCAGTGCTTTCTGTTAGCTACACACATTCCAGGGAAATCCAACATGATATTAGACAAGCTGAGCAGAGCAACTTTGTTGCTTCACGAGTGGTCCCTCAAGAAAGAAATAGCAGACAGGATATTCCGCAGGTGGACCAGCGTTGCTGCAACCTTTTCGCCAACCACATGAACACCAAATGCAGAAGCTACTTTGCCCTGATTCCCCCTCCGGGAGAAGCCCCAAGGGATGCACTCGTACACACTTGGCCTCCAGGTCTCCTCTATGAATTTCCACCAATTCCCTTGATACACAAAGTACTACAGAAAGCAAAAACCCTGGGAAGGACCATCATTCTAATAGTCCCTCATTGGCCTCATCAGATTGGTTCCCCTTCCTTCGACTTCATTAATTGGAGGACCCTTGGATTCTGGACCCAGTTCCAGATCTTCTGACGCACTCGCCGGGGGAACTTCATTCCTCTCTACAGTCCCTGAAGCTGACAGCTCCAATTCCCAACATAGCCAGGTTCCATAACCTTTCAAATAAAACATAGCCGATTCTAATATCCTCTCATAAAACCTCTATGAGGAAGCTATACCTTAGCAAATGGAAAATATTTTCTATATGGGCCTCTCAAAATAACTTTGATCCCTACCCAAGCCCCTGTGGCCTCCATATTAGAGTTCTTGACCATGATTTTCAACAAAGGAGCTGCAGCAGCAACAGTTCAGGTTCAACTTGCTGCTGTCTCTAATTTTCAACTTGGATTTGAAGGATTGAACATAATGTCGCGCAAACTATCCAAAGCCTTTCTTAAACTGACTTTCCATCTCAGACCACCTGTGAAATCCCCTTATACCCCATGGAATCTAAATGTTATGCTTTCTCACATTATTATTCCTCCTTTCGAACCAGCTTCCTCATGCGATTTGAAATATTTGTCATGGTAGACTATCTGTTTAGTTGTCATCACTTCTGCCCTCAGAGTGTCAGAGCTTCAAACCTTGTCCATAAAGCCTCATTTGATTTTCCATGCTGACAGAGTCTCACTATGAACTAATTCTTCTTTTTTGCCTAAAGTTTGCACTGAAACTAACCTTAACCAAATTATTGATTTGCCAGTGTTCTTTCCCAAACACTCCAACAACTTAGAGTATATGCTGCACAAGCTTGATGTTCATAGACAGCTCAGATTTTACTCGGAATAGGATAAAAGAGTTTAGGAAATCAGAACAGCTTTTCATTTCCTTTTCAGATTCCAGAAAAGGTATGCCAGTGGCAAAAACAACTCTAAGTGGTTATCCAGTTGTATCACTTTTTTTTATTCAGCTGCTAATATGCCCTTACAACACAAAATTAAGGCTCATTGTACCAGAGCAGTGTCTACATCCTCTGCCTTTTCTGCTAGACTTTCTATAGACAACATTTGTGCAGCAGACACCTGGTCAAGACCTCATACCTTTATCACTCATTACAAAGTTGACAGGCCCTCCTTTGGGTCTACTGTCCTGAAAAACATACTCCCGTGAGCCACCCTAGAAAGATGGTACTTGGGGCGCTACCCATCTGTAAGAATGAACGGCAAGATAGAACAACTTCACATAAAGAAGTTATGTACTTACCATACCGTTCCATTTGAGTTGTTCATCTCGCCTTCATTCTTACTTCCCACCCTCTACCCCCGCCAGGGTTTTTCGAGGACCGAGATATTAGATTCTTCCTGGTTGCTCAACCCTTCTGTGGCTTTCTTTTATAGAGTGATAGAATGACACATGGTATTATACGCAGCAAACAAGATCTGAGGTAACTCTAGGTGCATCATAGGATAGGGACTTGGCCTGGAGCTGTCTGAAGACCTCGAGCTTTGTAGTAGGCCGACTTGGAGTCGAGGATCGGCTCCGAACCCATCTATAAGAATGAAGGTGAGATGAACAACTCACATGGAATGTTATGGTAAGTGCATAACTTCTTTTTTTCAGTTGCAGACATTATAAACCACATATAATCCTCTATACAGTCATTGTCAATCGAACATTACATAACTCATTCAATTCCTGCCTTCCCTTAAATCTCATTCATTCTTCAAAGCATTATTCTGCATGTATTGTTCCCAAAATTCCCACTTTTCTATGTAATGTGCTTTTACCCTTTTCTAAAGATCCCACGTCTAGTTCTTTTATCTCTGTTTGTGTATTCACTACTTCTAGTACGATTGGTTTAGGCTTTGTTTTTCATTTTCTAGTAATTGATTTGTGAGGTAAACACCTTAACCATTATGTCAATCCCCAACCCCAATTTTAAAGTAGCTGCATTTTAGCATAATACCTTTAAAATTTGTTCACAATTAATTTTGTCACAGGCAACTTTAGTATCATCCGAAGAATCTCCACATGTTCATGGTATTTCACTGTTAAAGTAATAACTCCTTATGATTTCTAGCTGTGGAAGCCCTTGGCTGGCCCGAGTACCAGAGCCTTTTCCTTTTTATCTGACCTGTTAGATGCCCTCTATTTTGATGTCAAGACTTCAGGGTGTAAGGGTCATCAGCTGGCACTGTTTCTCAGTTCTTTCTTTTCCCACTCTCCAAACACTAGACCATGAGCACAAATCACCTTTACTGCCCCAAGAGGACCACTATAGGGGAAAGGACCAGAAAGGGGAAACAGAACATGTGGAAGAAAAATTAACAGGTAAAGAGGTAGGGTGATTACCTCAACCCAAAATGTAGAAGAGGGGGGAAATGAGGGAAGAGAAAGACTACTACAACAGTGAAGACACTCGAGCATCACTGCTGCAGTAATAACTCCTTGGGAGGATTCCCAAAGCTAAGGTTGGGAGGTTGGAAAATGAACTAGGGCAAAGCTTGGAGGCCTTGCAAAATTGCAGAGGCGAACCTAGCCCTTTCTTTAGAAAAAGAGGAGAAGTTGTGTTTGGTAAAGGTGTGAGCAGAGGATCATATGGTTGCCTCCAGGATTTCTTTGGTGGATATGCCCCTGATGAAGGCAGCTCTAGCTACTGTAGGTCTAGTGGAGTGTGTTTTGATAACCTGTTTCCCCATAGGTTCATAGGTAAGTACTAGGCTAGCTGCCTTTGCAGACCATTTTAGGCTTAGTTAATTTCTTTTCAAAGATGAAGATCAGATGCTGTACTTAGTGTCTGTGAAATAAATGCTATAACAGTCATGTCAACTGCCAAACCCCCCTCATGCTGTTTGTACAAAATTTGACACGATTTGAAATCCATTTGGAGATGATCTGTTGACAGATATGTTAGATGCAAAGGCTACAAGCAGTTCATCTGATTTCTGGAAAGGTTTTGGCTTGTCCAAGTAATGCCTGAGTTGCCCATGGAAATCTAAAGTGTGAAGGATCCTCTCTTTCTTGTTTTGTATTTTAGGGGAAAAATGGGGAGATGTCTAGCTTGATGGTCTACTGTCTTGTATAGTCAACATATAATTTGCTCCAAGAATCCCCTCTTGCCTGTTAAATGAAGTATGTATAAGTGTATAGCTTGTCTCATCACAGATGGTTGTGGTACTTTTCTTTGGTACAGTACACAGAGGCATACCTCATAAAGATGGCTGCCAGCTCTCAACTACCCAATATTTTTCTTATTTATCACAATGTTTTGATTTTTTTTGGTCTGAATTGAACTCATCCAACTGGCCCAGCCCTCAGTACTCCATATCCATGCCAGGTCTACTAGCTTTTCTCCTACTGCTCCAGACTTGCTCCAGTATTACTGGGGCCAGTCTTGGATCCTAATGACATTCTGGAGGCTCAGCTGTCTGTGCTTCCATCCAGGGCCATACTTTTATGCCCTGTCCCCCCACTTGTTGACTACATCCAAGAGCAACTCTCCTATTTGGACCACACCTCCCCTTAGGGAAGAGTCATTGACAAATGTCCACCCACTCCTCCCTTATACTCTGTCAGTTGCCTGAGCCGTTGATTCAGTCTGGGTTGGCTGGGCCATAATCTGGGCTTTATCCTGGTTCTACTGCAATAAATCAAACACCACAATTTCGACAGCAGAACATTGACCACAAAAGATTGACAGGCAGAAGGTCTACAGTTGTGCTAGACTGACAATCCTTGGGTGAGGTACCTTGGAGTTAGCATACATAGTTAGCAAAAGATGTGGTGGGTGCAGCCCCCCACACACACACACGCATGCACACGTGGGAGCCCCCTCTCTTATTTTGTTTTTTGTTGGTTGCATGCATTGTGGGTTTTGCTCATGCACGTGCCTTTGAGTGTTAACATTTCTGCTGTCGACATTGCAATCTGTCAGCTTCATGTAGCAATCCCTTTATCCCGCTAGAACACCAGAATGGCCATCATAATTTAGTATTGATAAGAAATATAATACTTTAACTTGCACAGAGTCGCAATATAACTTTGTATTAGGTGCATTTTAATCTACTCCATTCTTTTTTTTAATTTATCCCACTTCACTATAGCTTTTCCACCTTTCCAGATATAATTGTACATCAAATTCCTTACTAACTTAAAAAAAATAGCACCTGAGCTGGGAAAACTTAAAGTATGTAACAGTAAAGGTAAAGAGTTCTGGCACAGAGGCAGAGTATTAGCTTGCACCACTGGTGATTAAGATGAAGTGGTTGAATGCAGCCTATCATAGGGGGATGGTTTGGAGAATCCTGTGTCTCTCGTACCTCTAGCAGAGAGCAGGAGCCTCACAGGTCATCTCAGGGCAAAACAGGGCAGTGATGTTGATCTGATTTAATTGCATTACACCGTTCCAGAGCAAGGGAGTTTGACCAGCCCACCACAAGTTTGGTGGCTTCTGGATCTTTGCTCACAACTCCCTATCAGTCTGTTACTCATCAGGACTAAAATACCATGAAAAT
This sequence comes from Protopterus annectens, assembly GCF_019279795.1. NCBI lineage: Eukaryota > Metazoa > Chordata > Ceratodontiformes > Protopteridae > Protopterus > Protopterus annectens. The sequence goes on along the minus strand of NC_056731.1, from coordinate 908,343,422 downwards.
ACAAGGCTGACTTCCTGATGTATGGGGAAGCCAGCTTGTTGAAAAGTCATCTCTGGGGCTTCCTAGAAAGGTGCAATTAGAGAATCCAGGACTGGATGAATGTGAATGCCAGAAGATACAGATAGAGAGTAAGTGTGGTGCTGGGGAAATGCAAAAAAGAAAGAAAAAGTAAAATAACTAACTAAATAAATACTTACTTGTACCCTTTGATTGATCTTCAAGCCTATCATTTTACATCTTTCAAAATCTTTCCTTAATTTCACTCTTTACATTTTCATATATTCTACTTTAAAATGTTTCTAAAGTATTCCCAACTAATTTCTGAAATATTTAATATACTCATTTTTTTTCCATATATATAGTAATAATTCTTTTGCAGCATCAAGGAAAGAGCATAATTTATTGTCAGTGCTGTCATTCTTGTTTTATTTAGTGTATAAGTAGAAATCTTCGAGTCTATATTAGAAGTACGAAAAGGCTTCTTAGTGAATATGGAAACAGCGACACGTGTTCATCGAATCGCATTTAAGCGATTCGATAAATATGTCATAGGGCAAGGAGATAGTTGACCAACTTCACGGAGTTGCCCTTTCCTTCCCTATAGTGTGATCTCGGAGTTGGTATATTTAGTTAGGGGGTGTGGAGGGCGAAGCCCCCCACCTGTTTATGCTGTTAAATGAATTTTTTTAGCGAACAGCCGCATACATTTTTTCCCTAGGAAAAAATTTGATTATGTGGCCGTTCGCTGTTGTCAGGTTTTGTGCATTATGTGTCGACTTTTATGTAGTTGTACATATGCACTTTCATTCTTATAATATAGACCCGAAATCTTCCTAGGCTCATTTGTCCACTGAAATAACCTACTTGTATATTTATCCATGTCAGGCAAATATAGCAGCACTTCATCCACCAAGCAATGACATTGAAAACTCTATGAGATTTATTTTGTAACTATTTAAATTAGATCAAATTAACATAGCCAAGGGCCTATAAATACAATATGAAACATTTCAGTGACAGTGGACAACCTTGCCAAGTTCCTATAAATAGTCTCTTCTCTTGCTGACATACTTGCACATACTTTAACTGTAACCTTTGGTTTTGAATAGTTAGCCTTCAGCTTATCAACAAATTCTAGTGGAAATCCAAATTCCAACAAAACATGAATCGGATCATACCACTTCCCTCTTCTAAGTCCTCCTTGGCATGTAGTCTCACAATAACTAAGGATTTCTGTGCATTGTGTAGATTTGTCATTAGCTGGGTTTTTTTTTGGGGGGGGGGGTCACGGTGACCTGGGTGCCTCCTGAAAGAGGATTAGGAAGAAGGGTAGTCTTCAGAATGTTATTGAATGTTTGCCAACCACTAACAAGCCTGCACTTGTCATTATCCACTAACTGAGGCAGTACAGGACTGTAAAGTACTATGTATGATTATTGCCTCCATTGTGCTAAATTGACTACTTTATTCAGTTAAGAATAGCTTCCAGATTTTCTTATAATGATGCCAAGGCCCTCATTTGTTTCTGAGGGAAGGAGAAAATATATCTGAGTGCCATCAGCATAAGATACTATTAGTATTGCAAACCTTTCCATTGAAAGACATTTTAGTGGAAGTCTATGTACTGTGAATAAGAGGAAACCTAAAAGGGACAACAGCCGAGCTCTACATGCCATAGAGCAGCTTGTAGAAGAATACATTTCAGGAACTGTTGTTTGGGTTGGATCCTTAACAGTATGAAGTAGACTAGATAAGGACTGGGGATGACAAACCATGGGGAGTACACAGGCCCTCTTACAAACATTGTGTGATCTGTCATATTAGATATTTCCAAGAGATAGATGCAAGATTGATGTTACCACCAAAAGGTGGTTTGCCACTCTTAACAGAGCAATCTTAGTACTGTGTCACCTTATGAATCTGGATTACTGTTGATCTCAGAGAAACTTAGTATGTTTTCTAAATTTAGTTAGAGCCATCAGCATTGAGAGATTTTTACCCAGATGGCCAGAGACTGAGTAGTAGTCTGGGTGCTGGAGAAAGGCAGTACAGGAGGATGGGAGTGCTATCAGTGGATAGGTACCTGGCAAGCAGTGCAGGGTTATGTGCTTGGCAGCAGCATCCTAAGGGTGCATAATGTGGGAGTGTACCTGTGTCAGTAGTGAACATAGCTGTTTTTTGTGATGACACAAATGTACGTAACAGGCACCAGAAGCAGAGTTAAGACTGGTAAGTTAAGGACTTCCCAGATGGCTGCACACTGTTCAACATGATGATTTGAGCTCTGCCAGTGTGAACAGAAACACTGGGGAAACAGCCAGCAAAAGTTATTTTGTGGTGTAAAATTCAGTCACTGGTTAGACACTGGATATCAACAAAGAAGAACTCTGGAGAAAGTAAGACAAAATCAACTAGAAAAGGAGAAGAAAAAGTTCTGGTGGGGAAGAACCTTATGGTTGTTCAACAAAAAGCAGTGCAGGTGTTAGCCTCAGTACAGGAGACGGTGTAGTATAAATGAAAAAAGGTTAACCCTATCAGTGGTTCGCTTGTCAACTTAAATTGCCAGGGGTTGTTTTTGACTTGGCATCTGCTACTGTGGGTCACATTGGAAGGTCAGCAGCATTTTTATGGATTGTTGGGATCCCAGAAATCTAAGGAATAACACTGTGATCCACTAACATAAAGTCGTATCATTAACTTGTAATGCAACCTTGCATAAATAAGTCGAATAAATGGCAATCAATACTGGCATAAGCAATGTGAACTTCATTCTTAGAAAATCTACGATAAGTGCCCAAGTCATTCAGAATCTCCAACATTTTGTTGGAATAAGCCACCATGTCCATAATCATTACCCCTCTGCCTTTCTCAGGCTTCATTATGCTAATGTTTTTGTTGGATACCAATTCATTAAGAGGCTGTCTTTCAGATTTTTGAAAGGTTAGAAATCAAGGGGCAGCAAAAGGCATAATGCCCTAAACAATGTGGCCAGTCACCACCTCTTTCAGAGATCATTATTTGGTCAGTAAGACAAGAGGAGATTTTTTTTTCTTTAGATGTTGACATTGCAAGCCTTACAGGTAAAGACTTTGTGGCTAACAATTTGAGTTCAGTTCTGATTCAGAATGGGCGTTATGTTTTGTTGAGTAAATGACATAGCATCCATCCTGATCCAACTTATGTTGTATATAAGGCTATTGAACTTGAAGCTATTCTTTGGTGACTCCAATCCTCCTTGACACTAAGTTACTAGCTTTGAAAAGGAGGAGTTTGTTTATTCAACTGCCGCATCTGATTTTAGGGCTACTTGAGGCACATGGTGAAGAAGGACTTAAGGTGTTATGTGCCTGTTGCTGCCCCTTTATTGTTAACCTTTCAAAGTCTGAAAGGAGATCCCTCAATGAATTGGTATCCAACAGAAACATTAGGGCAAGGAAGCCTGTCAAAGGCGGAGGGGGTAGTGATCTTGGACACGGTCGATTATTTCAGTAAACTGTTGGAGATTCTGAATGACTTGGGCACTTCTGGTAGAGTTTCCAAGAATGAAGTTCGCATTGCTTATACCAGAGTTGATTGCAGTTTATTCCACTTATTTATGCAAGGTTGTATTACAAATCAATTGTATGACTTTTTGTCAGTGGATCATTCATTTGATTTTCAGGATCTCAAAAATCCACAAAAATGTCTTTGACCCTCTTTTATGACCCATAGTGGCAGCCTCCAAGTTGAAAACAGAATCCTTGGTGATTTACATTGACAAGTAAACTAAACAACTGTTGGACAGTTTTACTTGTGTGTTAAGGGACTTGTGGCACTTTTTTGCAGAACCTTAATGTTGTTCCTTTTAATGAAAAAGAATTATTTGTGACCATTGATTTGGTTAACATATTTTCAGTTATTCCACAAGGTACAGGTTTAGACTATCTTTTGCAGGTATGGATTGACTTTTCCATATATGACACCAATGAAATTAATGTGCTGTGTGACTTAATTGACATTGTGTTAAAAAACAACTTTGTTCATGTTGAGGATGAGTATTTCCAACAGATTTCCCAAGTGGTTGTCAGCACTTCATGTGCCCCGTAACTGTGCTAATTTAGTTTTAGCTTGGTAGGAGAACATTTTTCCCTCTGAGTTTTATAGTTTTATTCAGGTTTACTAGAGACTTTTGGATGACATCTTTATCATTTGGAATGGTGAGATTAATCATCTCCTAAAATTTATTGGCTATGTACATCAGCAACAGCATTTCTGAAATTTACTTTTTATTATGATTTTTTTAAATATTAATGATCTTGATGTGACTCTTAGCAAAGACTTTGAAAAAAGTTGTTTTACATCTACTGTGTTAAATAAGGAAGCATTTTCAAACTCCTATCTTTATTTTGATAGCTGCCATCCATCCATCCATTCAAAATAAAAATATTGTCAAAGGGCAGATGTTTCTGTTAGCAAGATTAATTAGTGGTGACAAAACTCTAATTAATGAATTAAAATTTCTTGCAGTTATGTTTGTTTCTAGGGGATATCCCTTTGATTTGTTATAAAATGTCAGAAGAGAAACTGCAGGCAAAGTCAATGAAATTTCGCTAGTTTGAGAGGTAACTTCACATAGTTTCATAGTATAGTACTAGGCTATCTGCCCTGGGGCATTTGTAAGCCTAGCCATAGTGATGTGGCTTTTGCCACCACGTGAAATGGTACAAAAATGTACAGAATAAATCTAGAATACTGTGCCTCTGTCTAGTAGTGACACAATGAAGGTCCCCTTATATAATAGAAGTAGTTTACTGTGCCCCTGTCTAGCAGTGACCCAGATGTGACCCCTGGGGTAAATTTTCGATCTCCCATCCACTCATCAAGATTTCTCTTGAAGAGAGTCAGTGAGGGGCTCTGCCTAATACGAACTGGGATCCTATTCCAAAGCATGGGAAGCCTTTGGGTTATGAATCTTATCCCTCCAGCATGTCCTATTCATACTTGTGCCGAGGTTTAAGTCTTTAGCTCTCGTGGTCCTGATGGATTTGGATTTTTTGAGGTGGAGCATGTCCATCAAATCCTGATTGGACATGGCCTTGTACGTCAGGCAGAGATCACCCCTGAGCAGGCGGTATGCCACTGAATAGAGCTGAAGTTTCTTTAGTCTGGTGGAATAAGGCATATGTTGGAGACCCTTGATCTTTTTGGTGAGGTACTTCTGTGGTCTCTCCAGCTGTTGCAAGTGCCGGGTGAGGTACATACCAAATGGGGCATTGTACTCAATCATGGGTCTGATTAGGGAAGAATATAAGGGTACAATGACATCCTTGGATCTGGATGTGAATCCCTTCATGATGAGGTGTGCAAGGTAGAATATTTTTCTAACCACTTTGGCAACGTGGGTGTCAAATGAGAGGTCGCCGTCTACTTGGGTCCCCAGGTCTCTGATTACTTTTTCCGTACCCAGTGGGTTGCTGTCTGTGTGATAATTTGTGGGTACTTTGTTTTTTCCAAAAGGAATGACTATACATTTTTTGGCATTTAGTTTAAGGCCGTGACTACGGCACCAGTTGTCCGTTTCTGTGAGGCCTTTTTGTAGGATGTGTGTGTCAGCTGGTGTATCGACTATGGCGCCTAGTTTGCAGTCATCTGCGAACTTTGTCAGCCACAGCCCTCCCATGTTTGCTTTAACATCTGAGAAATAAATGCCGAACAAGAGGGGTCCCGGGACAGATCCCTGTGGGACACCACTTGTGACTGGCTTTGAGTCTGACATTGCTCCAGCGATTTTAACTTTATGGGTTCTGTCCTTTAGCCAGTTTGCAACCCATCTAGTGACATAGGGGTTTACTTTTAAGCTGTTTAGCTTATCTATGATGCCTGAGTGGGGTATTGTGTCGAAGGCCTTAGCCAAGTCCAGGTATGCTGTATGGACTGCTTTGCCCTCATCAATGGCTCTAGTGACTGTTTCGAAAAAGTCAACCAGGTTTAAAAGGCAGGATCTACCCTTCACAAAGCTGAACTGAATGGGGTCAAGTGTCTGTAGGTCCCCTATGTCTCTGTTTATGAGTTCCATAATGATTCTTTCCATAGCTTTGCAGACCAGGCTAGTTAAGCTTATGGGGCGGTAGTTTCCAGGGTCTGTAGAGGCACCCCCCTTGTGGAGTGGGACCACTGTTGCTGTACGCCAGTGTACAGGTACATAACCCGAAGTAAGGCTAAGATTAAATTTTTATGTGTGGGTTTAGCTCCTCTTGGAGTTCTCGTAACACGCACCCCGGGATACCGTCAGGTCCCATTGATGCTGTGTTTTTTGCTTTGTTTAGGACGGTTCTCACTTGGACATCTGAGATGACAGGGAGATTACATTCAGCTGGGATAAGTATTTCTTCTTTTGGGGGTGAAGGAGGCGAGAAGTTTGCACTGAACCTGTCAGCCAGAATGTTAGCAATATCTGTGGGTTCAGTGTATTTTTTGTTGTTGTGAACCAACTCAGAGCATATCTGAGGGTTTCCGCCCAGGTTTCTAACATAGCTGAAGAAGGCTTTGTGGTTATCTTTAGTGTCCTTAGCTATTTTTCTCTCAAAGTTTGCCTTGGATGTTTTTATGAGAGAACGTAGTTTTCTGCTAATGTTGATCAGAGATGTCTTCCCTTCATGGGATTTCGCTCTGACGTGCAGTAGCTTCCTTCTTTTGTTATACAATTTGTTTATCGCTGAGGTCCACCAGACAGGACGCTTACATTTGGTGGAGAGGGACTTGGATTTGTTTGGGATTGCATGATCCATGCATTCCTGGATATGTCCATAGAAAGCATTTGTGAAGGATTCGGCATTGCGGGATGTGGTATCTACTGGCACAGTGGGCTTAAAGGATACCATCGCTTTCTTAAGAAGAGTGAAGTCTGCTTTTGAGAAGTTGAACAAAAGGGGAGATGAGTTCTTAAGCAACAGAACTCCTATGATTATTTCCTTCAATAGGGACGTGACATCTATATTTAACATTATGAACAAAAACTGGCATCTATCATTGACACTGGACCTGAAAGATAAATTAGTGGAGAAACCCCACATTGTTTATAGCAATGGAAGAAATTTAAAAATCACAGTTTGTAAACAACAAGGATGTTAACATTTTACCAATAATTATCAGCCTTCTGTTATGAGTAAATGTGGAGCACTTATATATTGCAGGTACATTAATGATGGTCCTTATGTTATTGTGGAGGAATATAACAGATCTATAGGTTGCCCAGGTTGTCTACATTGTAACAGCAGGAGGATTGTTTATTTGGCAACCTGCACCACCTATGGTGTATTTTATGAAGGCAAGAGAAAAAGGATGTTAAAGGACAAAATTTATAAGCACGTTGGTGGCACTAATAAGAAAAACAAACAAATGCTTTATATAGGAACTCAGTGGTGTATTCAAACTTTAAAAGGTGTTTATTTTTTATTATCAGTCAAATAATTCCTCTGAATGAGGTGGTGACTGGTTAAAACTTTCAGATTTTAAGGAGTTAGTGTGTCGACTAAAACTGAAAATTTTTCTTTTTTTCCCCGGGCCTCTGCTGAAAATGGACATATATCCAGTTGGACTATCCCATTCAACAAATGTAAAATAAAATAAACAAGCAATAAATGTAAGCGACCAGGGCTTAATGACACCTTATCAGTTTCTAGTGTACTTAAACAATGAGCTAGTATTTTGTAATACTGCAGTTTTCATGGATTGTTAAGATTTTTACAATGGACATGCTTTTTTAATTATTTTCAATTTCTAACCGAATTTTTCAACATATATGAAACAGATTATTGATATTTTATTTGTGTGTACTATATTCTCCTTGAAAGTTTTTTTTTCAGTGAACACCTTTATAGGCGCACATTTTTGCATAGATTTTGCTTTAAGAAGGTTTACTTGTTATACTGTTATTTTTTTTTCTCCTGTGGGAACATAATTTGTTGAGGGCTATTTAATGATGATCATCCTGTGATTAATGTCTTCCAAGATGATGGTACTGTCCCTTTTTATTATTGCTAAACATAACCTACCGGATCATTATCAGTTTCTTTACTCCTAACTTCCAAGCTTCCACAAGGAATATCATCTGTTCCTGGAGAGGGAATGAGGGTTTCATTGACATATACTTGTATTCTACCTAAAACTACTATTAAGGAGCTTAAAAGAATTATGGATGAGGTAATTAGCATCCTGCAGGGAATATTATTCATGGGTAGGAACTGGAACTTGCTATTCAATAGTGAAGATGTACTATGGGACCTAGAAAGGAAAATGTAACAAAAGAGGGTAGATTTCTGAAGACATATACGAGAATGCTTGGAATGGAAGATAGGAGATTACTAGCAGGAAACCAGACAGAATTTACATATTATTCCACAAGCTACCATAACTAGGCTAGGCTAGACTCAACAGAAATACATCCACAGGAGCATGGGTATTACATTGAAAACTTTGAAATATATCAAATAAATGTTTCAGACCATGTGCCAATAAAGGCTAAGGTAAAGATGCAGGGTAACAAGGTAAACATGAGACATTGGCGCTTTCCTACTTACCTATTAAAAAAAGAGGAATTTGTTGTGAATTGATTTGAGTTATTAGGTAGTGTACAAATTTCTTCAGAAGGGATAGCTGATTTGTTGGATAAAATGAAAATGGAATTTAAAAATATGGTAGAAACATATCTCTCAACATGCAGAAGTGGAAATAAGAACAAAGGTCCTTGAAAAGTGGGTACATCCAGCTAAAAATCTGGACATCTAAGTAACATAAAATTTGGGTATCACATAACTCTTTCCACTTCCAGTAGAAATGAGGGATGCTACTCAGACACACATTTAAAAAAAATGAGAGTGGCAAAAATGATGTAAAAATATAAGCTCATTATCAAAGGGAAACTGCAAAATTCTACCAAACAGATGTAATTTGGTTTTGCTTCTGAAAAAGGGAGGTGTAAGATGTGTCCTCTTTCTTTAAATTATTGGTACGTTGGTTATGTAGTTTGGTTTTATGTGCACTAGACAGTTTCAAAAATCATATCTGTTGAAGGGGATTCAGAAAACTGTGTGAAGTAGCAAATCAGACCTGAAAATAGGGACATCCTGTATGGGGTAAATCAGGCCTGAAAATATGAATGCTCCTCCAAAATAGGGACATTCGAGAGGTCTTACTGGAAATATGAGGGAAAAAGAGATATAGGAAAGAAGGAATATAATTTATTTGGAGGGATTATTAAAGGGTAAAGCATTACAGATGAAGAAGAGGAGGAGCAATAGCTGAGTGCTAAAGAGAAAATAATGCTAAAGGGAAAATAAGGGAGTGTTTGGATAGTATGCATGGATTTAGAAAGCTTCCTGTTAAGCACGTATTGTTTGACAGCTATCCCAGAGCGCAACAAATTTTAGCAGAATGACATACAACAGAAGATAGAAATGGGTGTTATCAAACGTAGGGAGCCCATAACTAGAAAAATAACCAGAGACCATATAGAGGTATTAGATATTTTGGAAATTGTATGAAAATCTATATAGAGCAGAGGAATCGAGAAACAAAGAAAAGGCACAAATGGAAATAATTATGAAAGACATAAAAATTCTTAGGCTTCATCTTCTCTAACCTTAGCATAATGTCCAGACATATGTATCAACAGGAATGCCCACAGAGATACTTTACTAAAAGAATACAGCGCCTAAACGACATGTCCAACATGGACTGACTGAAAGCCATGTCAGTGTACTTGGTATCTTGTAGACTGCTAAGATGTGACCTGTATCCAGCATACAAGACATTTTCTGAACCATTACTGATGGATTTACTACATATCAGCAAGCCCAATGGTATCAGAAATACTCAGTTTAGGGAGCTAAATGTCTTTTGCAACATCAGCAGAATGGTTTGGTGGGACAGGTGCATCTTGCAGAGAATACCGCTGCTGTGAAACAGACTATCCCTCTCTGTATTCAAGTACAACTTAGGTCTGTGGCTGGGAAACAGAAAATTTAGGCCAGGATTGCCCCATGTACTACAGATGCAGCTAAGCATCTAAGTTATTCCCAATATTTAATTATTGACCATGAGATGGGTAAGGCCAGTCTGTAACCAAATGGGATAGGTTAATATGAGCACAAAAACGCTCAAAATATGGCCTGCAAGGATAGTCAGCCTAATATTTGCCTATGAACCTAAGCATTATTAGATAAGATGAGACATAGTGGGAGAAAAATGGTGATACAAATTGCTCAGGTGAAGTAGAAAGATAAAGCCGTGACTATAACCCAGGTGACCTGAGTTCAGTTAGTGGCTCAGGTGACTGACTGAAGTGGCAGGGAGGGATGGGCATTACAATTCCATGGCACTGTGGAGATCTACAGTGTTAATTTCTGATGGATGCTGATGAAAGGATATTGGTAGGCTTGCCTAAAGAGGGAAAAAGGCTGCAGATGTGGCTGAATTGCTTCAAAGGCAATGCAGTACACTGCATATTTCCATTGCAGCCACGCTCCCCCAGGCATACCATTAGGTCATCAAGGGCAGGTCATAAGTAAACCTCCACCCCTTTGGAAGCACAGATGTCCTGAGCCTCTGAATGCCTAGCTCCATGACCATCCCCAGCAACACTGGATTGAAGTCTGGGGGACAAGAAGATAGCTGGTAGACTTGCTGTGGGTAGATACCAAGGTGACTGGCCAGTACCATGAAGGACAAAGGATGAACCACAAAAAAAAAATGGTAATGTACAATCAGTTAGCATAGAAGTGTCTAAGAACAGATAATTCCTTGTGGAAATTTGAAAGTTAGGAGTGAAGAAACTGATAATGATCTGGAAGGCTATGTTTAGCAATGATAAAGAGGGTCAGTACCATCATCTTAGAAGAAAATTGTTTTGCTGTACTTCCCAAAGAGGGCAATGGCCCTTTAAATCCAGCTTTTTATGCAGAACAGTTTCAGTTTTGAACCATGATTCAGGAGGATAGACAGCTTCCATAGCTGCTGTGATGACAGATCCCCTTTGGTCATCTCCCACCCTGCAGTCTGTGAGAGGCAGTTGTAACAGAGAGAATGAATGGTCTTAAGACCTATGTAGGGAGGCTGATGGTTGATAGGTGTGCAAAGGAAAAAGCAGAACAGGCTGCTTCCTTGATTGTATTGCAGAATGGCATAGCTGAGTTGTAAGTAGTTAAAACTATTTAACTTTGCAGTTGTCTGCACTTGTCAGGTCAGTATATAGTTTTGGGATATTACCCGTTTGCCGTTTCTTAGGAGTACTAGCATATTTATTGGAACATACTGTATATAAAACTCATATTTTGTGATAGTATTATAACTACCTGATTTATGAATATCATTGTTTCAAATGTTAGCTGAAAAGAATACTTGTGTTCTTGCTCACTTTCGTCACTGATGTATAGAATCTAAACATGTGTTGGACAGTAGCTAGGATTTGATGTCAGTTGTCACAAGTAAGATCTTTCTGACAGTTTAAGATCTGGGATTGAATTGGCTATATTTTCTTTTTTTCCAGTGAATGCATATTTTGTTAGTTCGTGCATTAGACAGAGGATGTTTTTTTAATGTAATTGAATAACAATGCCCTGCCATAAAGTTAAACATAGTGTAGTGGACTAGCACCATTCTGTGGTATTCATATTTAAATCTTTTAATGAGCATTGTTTCCCAAGTGGTGGTAATTGTCTGCAGGTAAAATAGTAGGGTACCCGGCACTGTTTTGAAGCTGGATGTCAGAGTCCATTTACGTTATTTGAGCTTCTTTTATTGCTTGAAGGTATGTGATTCACATATGCAGACATGAACCTTCCTCAGCATTTTGTTGAATTATTGAAGTTTAAACCATGAAAGATCTTAATATTCTTTTAGGCAGTGAGGAGAGTTGTATATATGTATTGATTTTTTTCTAACTGGAGGAATGTCTCCATATAGTAATTTTGATAGCCTGTCATCCCTCAGTGCTTCCCCTCAAGTTTTTAACAACACTGTTGTAGAGTTTTTTTTTTTTTGAAAATCTTGTAATTGTTTCATTCAGATCAGCCAACAGGTGATACTGATTAGACAACTCTTGTTTCTTTCTGTTTTTGTCTGTGAATGCATACTAAGTTGATTAAAGGCCATTCTAGGATGAGCTGTCAGGTGGCACTTAAGCATTTACAAAGAGTTTATTTACCTGTCTGTAAGCTCTTGCAACATGTATGAGGGCACTGATAGTGCAGTATTTATCCACCGGAAGTGACATTGTACTTGTGTAGTTTATAGGAGAAAGAGATAAGAACCTTCACTTGGAAGGCTTGGGTGAAGGCTGGTTATGCATGTATGTACAGATTTGGAAGGCTTGTTTATATGAACAGTCCCCAGTTTTTGCGTTTTTGCCAATGGAAAATAATGCTGTCTATCCAGGCATTTTTTAATTAGTATAAGGGCTGAAATTCTTAGAAATCCATCTGTCTTAGATAAGGAGATATCTGAGTATCTGAGAGAACTTTCAGGACAGCATCAATTCTTTCCTGTGTGCAGAATAAGACATGCTCCTTGCTAACAGGTTTCCATTTTACGCTGTAAGACATGCAGCTTGCTAACGGGTTCCCATTTTACGCTCATCATCCATTCAAGTCACCATGGCTGCTTTAAGTGGAAAAATATAAATAGATTAGGATTGTTTGGGTTTCATGTGACAGCTGTTTACTGTACTCCATCTTTTGAAAATTAGAATTGGGCGTCCACCTCTACAAAGAGGCCAGTTACATACAGTCGGGGATTTGGGGGCATACACAGACAGTAATCTAGCATTTGGCTTTCATGTGTCTACAGGAGTGAGGAAATCATTCTATGTTGTGCAACTTATAAACATGGCATCTAGGTCCAAGGAAGTCATTGTTCCACTATGTTTGGCATTTGTCAGACCTACATTGAGTACATTGCCCACTTTGGTATGTACCTAACCAGGCATATTCAGCAACTGGACTAACCTCAGAGGTTCCTCACTAAAAGAATGTAGGGTGCAAGTAACGTGTTCTGTGCAGATCACCTTGAGACCCTATCCCTGTATTGTCTCCTACAGGCTGTTCATAGGTAGGTACTAGGCTATCTGCCCGAGGGCATTTATAAGCCTAGCCCGAGTCTGTCAGCTTTCGCCACCCCATTGATTAATTAACCGATCCTCTGTCAAGCAGAGCCAATGAAGTGATCCCATGGGTGTATTTTCTGTTACCCATCTACTCGTCAAGGTTTCTCTTGAAGAGTGTTAGTGAGGGGCTCTGCCTAATGTAGTTTGGAATTTTGTTCCAAAGCATGGGGAGTCTCTGTGACAGGAATCTATCCCTCCAGCATGTTCTATTTGTTGTTGTGGTGAGGTTTAGCTCACTAGAGCACGTGGCTCGCAGTGACTTGCATTTCTTTAGGTGGAGCATGTCCATCAATTCTGAGTTGGACATGGCTTTGTAAGTCAGGCAGAGATCACCTCTGAATGAGCGATATGACACTGAGTACAGCTGGAGTTTTTTCAATCAGGCTGCATAGGACATATGTTTGAGGCCAGTAATCCTCTTGGTGAGGTACTTTTGTGGTCTTTCCAGCTGTTGGAAGTGTTTTGTGAGGTACATCTTATGATGGGTCTGATGAGTGACGAGTAGAGGGGCACTATAACCTCTTTATTTCTAGATGCGAACCCTTTAGTAATTAGATGGGCCACATAAAAAGAATTTCCTAACTAATTTGGCAATATGCTTGTCAAAGGAGAGATTACTATCTACCTGGGTCCCCAGATCTCTCATTACCTCTTCTGTATTAAGGGGGCTGACACCTGTGTGGTAATTCATGGGTGTTTTGTTTTTTCCAAATGGGATGACTATGCATTTTTGGCATTTAGCTTGAGGCCATGTCTTTGACACCAGGTGTCCGTCTTAGTAAGGTCCTTTTGGAGGATGTCCTTGTCAGCCAGAGAGTCAATTATGGCTCCAGTTTGCAGTCATCGACGAACTTGGTTAGCCATAGTCCTCCTTATTGCCTGTACTTCTGAGAAGTATATGCTGAACAGTAGGGGTCCCAGGACAGAGTCTTGCGGGACACCACTTGTGACTGGTTTAGAGTTGGACCTGGAGCCCGCTATTCTTACCGTGTGAGTTCTGTCTGTAAGCCATTTGGCAACCCATCTCGTGATGTAGGGGTTTATGTTCAGGCTGGTGAGTTTTTCTGTAATACCCAAGTGGGGAATGGTGTTGAAAGCCTTGGCGAGGTCAAGGTAGACTGTGTGAACCACCTTTCCCCTCGTCAATGGCCTTGGTGACTGTCTCAAAGAAGTCAACCAGGTTTAGTAGGCATGATCTGCCCTTAACAAAGCCGAACTGGGTCGGGTCAAGTGTTTGGAGGTTCCCAATGTCTTTGTTAATGAGTTCCATGATGATGCGCTCCATAGCTTTGCAGGCCAGGCTAGTCAGGCTTATTGGCGATAGTTACCAGGGTAAGTTGTGGCCCCTCCTTTGTAGAGTGGAATAACCGTTGCTGTGCGCCATTCTATGGGCACGTAGCCTCTGGAGAGGCTGAGGTTGAAAAGCGTGTTTAGGTGGGGGGTTAGTTCATTCTGTAGTTTTTGCAAGACGCAGCCTGGGACACCATCTGGCCCCATTGACACTGTGTTTTTGGCTTTTGAAAGGGCTGTTTTCACCTGTGCATCTGTGATTTCTGAGACACTACACTTTTCCGGTATTGTTGTGGGTGATATTGGCAATATCAGTAGGTTCAGTATATTTTGTACTATTTTGCACTAGTTCAGTGCACATCTGCGAGTTGCCACTTAGGTTCTTAACATAGCTAAAGAAGGCTTTGTGGTTATCTTTTGAATCCTTGGCTATTTTTCTTTCGAAGTTAGCCTTGGATGATTTTATGAGGGACCTTAGTTTCTTACTGATACTGATCTGTTGAGAAGAGATTTATGCCTGGCATACAAGGCATTGTCAGACCCTACTCTGATGGACCTCCTGCATATCTGCAAATCAAACAACACCAGAATTACCCATTCAAAAGACTTAAATCTTGCCTGTGATATAAATAGGACCTGCCAGAGAGATGGGTATGTACCCAGAGGTTTCCCCTTCTCTGAAACAGTCTCCCCATCAATGTGAAGCAGAGTTCCTCCCTAACCCAAGTCAAGTTAACATGCACATTTGGGTTGGGAGCGGGTAATTCACCCCTGGTTTTGGCACCTATGTCTCTAATGGACACAGGCAGCCTGTAAATGGTTAATTTCCCAGGCCCCTACTTGTAAATGTTTTATTTTCCAAGCCCCTGCTTGCACTTATCAGGGATAGTAGAACTTGATTTGGGATACATGGCTAGGCTAAAAAAGGCCCTTGTGATCATTAGCCTAGTAAACACCTATGAACCTATGAAAGTGGAAACTGACTCTAGCCAGTAGCATAGAAGGCTGAATAAACATAACCAAAACATGGAATGAAAAAAGAAACAGCAACAGAAGCAGGTTCAAAGAAATGCATGACGTGTGTGAAACAGATAAAAGACAGTCTATTAAGCAGACTGGCAGAAGAACATACACCGCATTTCTATCATTATGATACACACTGTTTAATAAATAGTGGCTTTACTGAGTTGTGGGTAGACCTACAGGAACAGTTCTAAATGTGTATATAGGCATATCAGTACATGATTTATAAGTGAAAATTTGTGGAATAATTGGGCATTTATTATTTGAGGAGTAAAAGAACATCTATGAACAGAATGAAGTATGTACCTACTTCTGGGTTTGCTTCTTGTAAAGTTTTTTTTTCCCATTTTGTCTAGTGATTACTGACCATACAAGTTTTGCCTTTAATTTGTGGGTTTTGTTAATTAAGTGAAGTCCAGTAGGTAGCACTGACATTTTTTAGTAGGACAATGTGCATTCATATGCCTGTATACTAGTATTTTATCAGCTGTTAACTGTTTGTGAATGCCTTCCTACTGACAGTATGAGAATAATTCTTACTGAAACAGTTTCATTATGTGTGTGTCGCAAGTGTGTCTTTCTTTGTATGGTAGAAGTGGTGGTCGTGCTGACAGGGCAGTGCTTCTTTTATGAGTCATCCCGTACCGCCAAATATACTTTTGCTGCCTTTACATTTGAAACTTACATAAGTTCAAAATATTTCAGTAACAACATAAAAAAAGAAAATTGTGGTATGAAGAGTATACAGTGTGTGGTAGAAGGTGACTTCTGACTTTCTTTCCTTCTGAGGTCAAACTTTGCAAATCATGCTTCACAGGTCATAGTCTACAGTTGTATTCCATGTTGCAGTGATTTTCCATCTTTGCTGGCCTTTGTTTCAAGAAGCTGTGAGCTGAAACTGTGGAAAAGTAGAGCACCACATGCTGAATGCATGGCTGAGTCAACCAGGCAGCAACAGGAATGGCATGACTTGAAACCATCCAACTGCAACACATGGATGCAAAATCACTTAGATGAGTACATGCGGATTAAAAATAAAGACAGTGCCAGCCAAGTGCTTGTAAGCAAATTTGAAAGGAGGATTATTATTTTGTCTCCATGAACCTATTCAGAAAAAGCTGTAATTTGCTAGATTAGAAGTACATAGTTATTAGAAGAGAAAGACTGAAAGGAGCTCACCAGATGAAAACTACTTAATCTTATGTTATTGTTTCATTAAGGCTCATGTTTTCTCATCAGTATACTCTGACTGATAATAGGTAAAACTGCATTGTTTTACTTGTTTACATTGGGAAACACTGCACTGCAAAAAAAATTATTTGTTGGACAGACATCTGTTCTCAAATGGTATTTCATGGTCATACGGCGTGAGAAGTCTATAGTAACACAGCACACAGTAAACATTGTTACACACCCAGTGTTCTTTGCATCTACACAGCAGCTGATGAACCTGAAAACTTTTAGACAAGGTGTCTTCTTGTTTAATTGCCCAAGTACATACAAGTTGTCATTACCTGTTTCATGTGTATATCAGTGAGCCTAATGACATAGGAAGGTTTCCTTTGCCACCAGTTAATTGGGTGATTGAGAGTCAGCTGCACTGGATTCAAGTTTTGAACTCAAGGTTAACTCCTTTTGGTTGGATAGATGATCTAGGTAGATGTGCTGTGGTAGAGACCCACACTGGAGACTGTGGGAAACACCAGTCAGTCCTGTTACTTAGCAGCCAGATGTGGAAATGTGCAGAACTGAATTTGTTGCTATATGTTTTTTTAAGTGTGCAACAATAATGTTTCTTTTTCCATTTTACATACGGTGCAATATGTGTTATTTCCTCCTTGCAGCTGGCTTAGTTTTGGACCCCCCAAGATCCAGCAGCTCATCCAAACCTTAGTCAGTGTCATTATCAGACATCCCGTGCTGCTGCATATACTTCTGCTGCTTCAGCATTGTATGCTATGCATCATTGGCTGATTCCTGTTATTGCATTATCAGAAACCACTTTCTCTTTTGGTAAATCAGGTATTTCTTTTTTAAAGGGGTATCTTTGTAATTTCCTGAAGGTCAGGAATATGGAATGTTGCTTGAGTGCCACAGACGTCCTCCCCCTTCCCCTATTTTTCTACTTGAATTTCCATCTCATTAGGCATCTGACAGAAGGTAGTTGTCCCTCCCAAGAATGTAAGTTGTCATCTTAGCTGGTCTCCTGCATTTCTGATTCCACAAGTCTGAATCACCAGAATCGTGGGTAAAAGCTTCTGTGTCAATGAATTATTGACATAAGTTTATGTTTCTGAGGAGAATTTTTTTTCTCTCATGAGTAACAATTAAAAAAAATCGCCTGTGTTCTAAATTGAGAAGAAAATATTTATTAAATGGAACATCTAATTTCGAAGACATTTTGTAGTAAAAGAACATTTACTGGAAATAACATGCTGTTTTCTGCTTTAGCATTTTTATTAATTAAAAGTATAAGCAAGAATCAAATTAGTTTTTGCCAATTAAAAAGAGAACAAAAAACAACATGGCGTCAGACTGGATTAAAATACTTTCGTAAACAATAACAAATCAAATATGCAAAACCATGGGAGAAAGGCATCTTGCTGGCGTCCTGTACTTTGAAATTAAAAGGGTAGTTGAATAAGTAGTTCATGCTGAAGTATTCAAGGCATTTGCCCAGCTTGGCTTTTGTGACCCTCCGGCACTT
The DNA here is from genome assembly GCF_019279795.1 of Protopterus annectens. Taxonomy (NCBI): domain Eukaryota; kingdom Metazoa; phylum Chordata; order Ceratodontiformes; family Protopteridae; genus Protopterus; species Protopterus annectens. Next base: position 908,325,264 of record NC_056731.1, on the reverse strand, counting down.
ACGTTGTTCTCATATTTGCGTAACACAGTCTCCAGACTGTACACTGGATACATTTTCTCACAAAGTGGTGTACTACCAACTGGTGTCCCCCAAGGTTCAGTCCTGGGACTTTTACTCTTCAACATATTTATTAAAAAGTTACCAGTGGATCAGGGTGCCATCAGTAGTGCACTTTATGCAGATTATATCATGCTGTAAACCACTAGTCCTTCATTTCACCCATCTGTGCAGGCTTATGAGTCACAGCCAGCTGTTAAAGCAACCTCGTATACAGGCACTGTCATCAGCAGAGTCTTAAGCAAGTAGGGAGGGGAAGAAGACTGACAGGTCATTCTTTGATGTAACACATACACATATACACACACACACACACACACACACACACACACACACACACACACACACACACACATACACTGCGTGCACAACAGGTCAATTTAAATTCAGTCGTCTGCCTACTGCATGTCTTTGTCATATGGGAGAAAGCCAAAATATCCTGATAAAACCTAAAACCAACACAAACTCAGGGAGGACATAGCCCTTCATTCATTGTCCTACAAATTAAATTCTGGAATAGTTTCAAGTCTTCTTTGGAACTAGTGCATTGACCATAAGCTAACAATACCTCCTCCATTTTATTTGGAACTTATAAAACCTTGACAACAATCGGTCCCAGAAAATAGTTGACTTGACCCTGTTGAGACTCCAGTCCCTTTGGCAATTCAGAAATAATGCCTCAGAGTCACACTTGATCAGCAATTCTCATTCATGTTTAATATAGAACAGAATGTAGGCAAAATACTAAAACAACTTACTTAAAAATTCTTTCATGTTTTAACCTTTGAAGCTAAGGAGGTAATAGAAATGAAAAAAATGTGCATCCCTAAGCTCTTGTACTGTTTATTCATAACCACTGTCAACGCTTTCTTGAACACAAGCACCCTACAGACTGTTTTTAATGAGGCATCACACTTCATAACCTTTTCTGACCTAAGGTGCATTACTGTATAACTTTACAAAAAAATAAACTAGTCGTCACATTATAGCCAGGGCAGCAGTTCAGCTCAACCCCCTTGGCAATTTTAAACTTCTCTTTGGCAGATACTGAACTTCCTTTACACTTAATCAATGCACCACGGAACTAGCACAATCTTTCAAACCCATTCCTGATCCATTCATCCATCCTCAACCCCTTTTCCCTTTTTTGCACACAAGGTCGGGGGTGTCATTTTTAATTTTAACAGTGACAATCATCTAGAGTCATGTTTACACCACCGGGTGGCTAGCCCTGCCACAGTGTTTCAAATGTACCACACACAAACACCCCTAGGGCCAATTTAGGGTGTCCATTCCACCTGTTACATGTTTTTGGAATGTGGGAAGAAACTGGCGCACCCAGAGGAAACACACGCAAACACAGATGACATGCAGACTCCACACAGAAGGCATCCCAGCCGAGAAGCAAACCAGGTAACCTCTTGCTGTGAGGTGACAATGCTAACTGCTACATCACTGTGTACACCCTTTGCTTTATTATTGGCTCATCCTCCTTTCAATAAAACCTTAGGAGAAAAATCCTTTTAAATGATTAGTTCAGCAGCATTTAAGTTTATCCCCAGTAACAGAAGATGCATAAATGTTTACTCCAAATTCTGAAAAATTATAATAGCCCACCTGAAAAATGAATATAATTGTAAATGTTTTTGAGATTTGAAGTAAAAACTCACATCTCTTGCCCAGGAGCAGGTACTCCACAAAATCAATATTTTCTGCCAGTGAGTGATAGTACTGATCACTAGAGGGGCCCCGATAGTGATACAAGAGGGAAATAAAGACAATAATAGTAGTTGGCAAGGGAGGAGGATTACACTAGCATGTATTAATACTCCACTAACTGCCTCTTATGGAGCTGAAAAAATTCTGGGATAAGCAATCTGTTTTCAGCAGGGAATATTACTTGTAGGTGGGGACTGGAACTTGATTTGCAGTAATGAGGATGTATCAGGGGGACCTAGAACGGAAATATAATACAAGAGTGTAGATTTCTGAAGAAATGTATGAAGATATTTGGCACTGAAGTTAATTGAAATTTTCAACACACATCCAATAACTCTTTCATATCATGCATAGATAAAAACCAAGATAAAAATGTAGGGTGTGTGTGTGTGTGTGTGTGTGTGTGTGTGTGTGTGTGTGTGTGCGTGCGTGCGTCTTTCGGCTTTTCCCGGTTAGGGGTCGCCACAGCGGAACTCCGGTCCGCTAATGATTGGCAGTTGATTTTCACGTACTGAGTTGCCAGCCCTGAAGTACAACCTTCAACGAAGGCACGCCCATTCACGCATGTCTCCACGTAGAAGACGCTCTAACTGAGAATCGAACCGGACAGCGTCTTACTGTGAAACAGGGTAATGAAGTAAAAACCAGACACTGGTGGTTTCCTACCTACCTGTTGAAAAGAGAGGAATTTAAGGAATGAATGGGTAGTGAAAATTATTTGAGAGTTATTAGGGAAGATAGAAATATCTTCAGAAGGTTCTAGCTAGCGAGTGGGATAAAATTAAAATGGTGTTTAAAAACATGGTATAAAAAACATATGTGGTGAAGAAGTAATGTGTATTACTTAGAGGTGCTGACAAAGGTTAAGGTATTGCGGAATAAGGGAGATCTCACAAAACAAGATGATGCACTGATGCAGAGTGCTAAAGAGAAAATAAGGGAGTATCTGGAAAATATGCATCAGTTTAGAAAGATTGCTGTTAAGCAAGTATTATTTGATACTGACTCTACAGCACAAAAATGTGTAGCACAACAAGTTAAGCAACAGAAAATAGAAAGGGTTGTTGTCAAACATATGGAGCCTACAGCAAAAAAAAAGTAACCAGAGATCTAAGAGGTATTAGAGATATTCCAGAAATTTTATGAAAATTTGTATTAAGCAGAGAAAAATGGAAATAAAAAAGAGCACAAATGGAAATATTTATGAAACAATTATGCCAAGGTTAGAGGTCAATGAGACTCAACAACTAACAGTTAAGATAGGAGGAGATGAATTAAAAACTGAGATATATAATTAATCTTCAGGAAAGTCTCCAGGAAAATATGGCATTCTTGTGGAAGTTTGGAAGTTAGGAGGGAGGAAAATGATAAAGATCTGAAAGATTTTGTTTAACAGTATTTTGAAAAGAGGGAAGCACCAACATCTTGGAAGAAAGCTTTGGTGGCTGTATTATCTAAAGATCTTTAAGACTCCGCTTCATATAGATCCATTTCAATTCTAAACCATGATTATAAATTGATTGTCTATAGTAACTAAAAGAATGGCAAATGAGTTGCCAAAATTTGTAGATATGGATCAGTGTATTTTTTTTTGAGGGGAGGCAAACATTTGTCATTAACAGAACAGTAATGATACAGAGGGATACAGAATGTAAGAAAATACCGCTGTTGTTAGTAGGCCTTGATGCAGAGATAGCATTCGACAGAGTAAGTTGGGATGTTATGAGTAGGGCAATGGAAACATTTGCATTCCTTGATACAATAATAAGGTTAATTAGGAGGATATATGAAGGATTGGAGGTAAGATTTAAAGTAGGAGGGTTCCTCCTTGATGTGTTTGAATAGAGGAACCAGGCATGGGTGTCCTCTTCCCTGTTTATTTACTTTATATTTAGAGCCATTGGCAAAGAAAATAAGGGACTTGGACATGAAATGATATAATTAGTTTGCTAATAAAAAAAAAGTTGTTGGCTTGATTTGCAGATGATATTATGTTGTACCTAATGGGCGGCCACGGTGGTGCAGCAGTTAGTGTTGCCGCCTGACAGCAAGAGGTTCTCTGGTTCAATTCTCGGCTGGGGTGCCTTCTGTGCGGAGTCTGCATGTCCTCCCTGTGGTCGCGTGGGTTTCCTCCTGGTGCTCCGGTTTCCTCCCACATCCCAAAGACATGCTGTAGGTGGATTGGACACTCTAAATTGGCCCTAGGTTTGAGTGTGTGCATGTGTGTGCCTTCTGTGGAAGGTAGGGCGCCGGGCTGGCAACTCGATGCAGTAAAACTCCACTGCCAATCATGAGCGGACAGGTGAGCTGCTGTGGCGACCCCTAACCGGGAAAAGCCGAAAGAAGAAGAAGATGATTATGTTGTACCTGATAAATTCAGAAAAGGACATCTCATTGCCATGGAAGGTTTTGAAACAGTTCATGTCTTTTTTATTGATATGGCAAGTAAGATACCACTTGTTGAAAATGTTTAGTCCTTTTAGTTTTATATACAGGTCAGGCATATTTTTATCAGCCAGAGGAGAAGTGGTGGACAATAATAGAGAGTTGAAAGAAGTTATCTTGGAGTGGAAGAGGGCAGGAGATAAGTGGGATAAGTTGATCCTTCCAATAGAACAAGGTGGTATATGATTAACTGATTTGAGTGGATATTTTAGAGCTACACTGTTAAGGCTCATATACATAACACAAGCAGAAGGTTATAATTTAAAATGGAAAGGGATGATGGTGAAGTAAGGGGGGAGTTCAAGAAATAGAGTGTGGGACTTTGGATCCATATGCTTAAGGAGAATATAAACTTTACAGAATATTATATGCAGAAAGTATTCTAAGAACTAATGCAAAATGAGAATGGAGAAAGGAGATTTGCCAATAGTGGGTGACTGCAGGTTGGGGTACAGAAAATAGGCAAGAAGGTTGCTGGAGTTTACTGGCGAAAACTGGCAAATGAACCAAGGTATTTGGAGAAAATAACTAGAAAAGGGAAGGGTAATAGACTGGAATGAGGCCAAGAAGACATTTGGACTGCAGTCTACAACTCGTCTTTAATACCAGGGATTGATAATCAGAATATAGGTAAAGAGAAAAGGGGTAAGTGAATCTTAAGTAAATGACTTGCTGTGGTAGAGTTTTAAGTTGAATCTAGAACAAAAGCTGATGTTAAAAAGGGGTAGTTAGTAGGGCATGTAGACTGCTGCATGATAACTAAAAGAATAAATCAGCGGAGGTTAGAAAAGATTGGTAAGAGAGACTGAAAAAGCAAGTTACAAGACAACAATGGGAAGACGTATGTATGGCTCTGAGGTGTGAAACAAAGTCCAGAAGGTTTAGGATCTTTGCCTGGAAGTTTTTGCATAGGTATTTTTATACCCCAACCAGACTTCAAAGATTTTTTACCTCAGGTAGATAGCAAATGTTGAAGGTGTGATGGGAAAGAAACAGGTAGCTCGGAACATAAATTTTAGGAGTGTAGTGAGATGGTATATTTTAAAAATTTCCTACAGAGTACTCTATCAAAAATATTGGCTTTAACTAAGAAAATTATTCTTTTGAATTGGGTCACAGGATCTGAATTGCCTAGACATAGTAAGGTGTAATTAAGTTTAATTATATTGGCTGGTAAACAAACAAATACTAGAAATGGAATTAAAAGTCTACACCAATTGTATTTTAAAGTTTTGAATATTTTAAAAGAAATGAAAGAACTGGAAGGAGGGATCTTTAGAAAAGGGAAGGAGCAAATGACCCATGGAAATTGTTGGAACAGTACATAAACTGCACCACTCATTTTATTTTTTTTTTCTTCTTTTATTTCTGCCCCTTTCTTTCTGTTCTCTCCTTGCTAATTTTCATCTCGTAAACCAACCACACATGTAAATAATTGTATATATTAATAAGACATTGCATAATATGCAGATAATTATATTCAATTTAAGGCTTTTTATAGAAAATGTTAACATTCCCACAGCTATCTATCTATCTATATATATATATATATATATATATATATATATATATATATATATATATACACATATACACACACAAACATATATGCATGTATATGTATGCATGTGTGTGTGTGTGTATATATATATATATATATATATATATATATATATATATATATATATATAAAAATGTAAATGTTCATTTGTTCAAAATCTTAAATCTCTGAAAGTTCTTCACTGATTGCTTTGAAATTTTCACACAATGTTGCATTCGAATACGCGTGTGTTTTTATATACCTACTATTATATAGATGTCACAAGTTGCATTCGAATACATGCATGTTTTTATATACCTACTATGGATTCTATATATTTGTATACAAATATGCAATTTTATTTGTTTTTGTTATAACTTTCTTACTTCTTTTTCAGTGCAATCGATCTACTGTAGTTCATCCAAATAATGCCTCGCAGAAGATCAAACTTAGGTCATAGTACTCGCGGAGCGGAAGCAGTGCGACGAGTAATTGCAAATTAAACTGAGGAAGAACGGGCATCAGTGAACAAGCGAAACAGACAAAGAATGGCTCAAATACGTGCCGAGGAAGCAACAGAGCGACGTGAAGACTCGAGGATGCATGGTTGCGAGCATGGCGATCGCATTCTGCAGCTTCAGATCTGCTTTGTTCTCCTCGATCGACACCAGCGGACGAAATAAATGCTTGCCTGAAATACTCTACTTTGTGGCGACACGTAAAGACGTTAAAATTAACTACAAATATGCGTGTCCAGCTGCAAAACGATCGATCAGCTGAGATATTCTCACATCAATTGCTGGAAATTGGGAATGGAAAGGTGCTGGTTGATCTGACCTCAGGACGAATTTCATTGCCTCATAACTTCTGCAATTTAGTGACGTCAAAAATAGAATTGGTTGAAAAAGTATTTCCCAATATTCAAACCAATTCTAAGAATCACGATTGGCTGACTGAACGAGCTATTCTTGTGGCCAAGAACAAAGACGTCTACGAACTTAACAATATTATTCAGTCTAACATTCAAAGTGGGCAGTCACATACAAGTCTGTCGACATTGCTGTGGAAGCAGATGAAGTGGTTAATTATCCAACAGAATTTTTGAATTCACTTGATCTGCCAGGGATGCCACCGCACGTACTGCAATTGAAAATCGGCGTGCCAGTTATCATGTTGCAAAATATCAACCAGCCAAAGCTTTGCAACGGCACGCGGCTTGCAGTAAAAAAATTAATGAGCAACGTCATAGAAGCAACAATCTTGACAGGACCTTTCAAAGGTGAAGATGTCCTCATTCCTCGCATTCCTTTGATTCCAACGGATATATCATTTCAATTTAAGAGATTGCAATTCCCAATTCGATTGGCATTTGCAATCACTATCAACAAAGCTCAGGGCCAATCTTTAGAATTGTGCAGTTTAGATCTACACACGGATTGCTTATCACATGGACAGTTATATGTTGCATGTTCTAGAGTCGGCAAACCAGACAATGTATATATCTGCACATACAATGGAACAACAAAAAATATTGTATACTCACAAGCATTGTGAAATTAAACATATTAGAAATGTGCACTTTCTCTTTTCTTTCTTTTCCATTTAACCAGACTGAGCCACAGCAATGCGTGTGTGTGTGTGTGTGTGTGTGTGTGTGTGTGTGTATATATATATATATATATATATATATATATATATACACACACACACACACACACACACACACACACACACACACACGTTTCCTTGTTTATGTACAAATTCTAACAATGATTAGATGGATTAGATGTAGTAGTTTACCAGTTGAGAAAATACTTTGTTATTTATCATAGCTGCCCGGACCCTGATTTGTTACATATATTGTTATTACTTTTTTGAGTAAGTGTCAGTAATTTGTGCTAATACTGCTGCTACTGCCATATAGCTCAGGTCATGGCTGAAAAGGGTCTATGGACCAGTCCACTAATTCTGTTAACAAGGTTTGTAAGTAAATGAAAATAGTGAAACAAGTATTTTTTACCCAAGAAATTACAACAGATTATTCAGTCATAATGTACGGTCTACATCTTTCTTGGTATAGCTTACAACTGGTTTCTTTAAAATATACATGGAAGCATGAATAGTGCAGGTATTCATATATTTTGTGCGAGTATGTGCAAATTATATTTGTAAGAAGTATGTTTTGTTGCATATTGTGTAATTGAACTGGTGTTACTGATGATCTTTTTGGTAAAAGCACTGTCAAAATCAGTCTTTTCAAAAATAAATAAATAAATTAGTTATTTTTGATATATAACAGAAATTAAAGATTTCCCTTGGGGTCTGAGCCCCCAGTAACTGAAGTAGCAGGTTGTACTCTCCCTCACCTGATTATTAATGTGAGAGTGTTCAATCTCGCCGTTTGTTCTTACACCTGGGTTCGGAGCCGATCCTCGGCTCCGTGTCGGCCGCTTAGCAAGCTCTGCATCGAGAAGAAGCTCGAGACCAACCTAACTCCCACAATCTCCCTCTGCCTTTACCCCAGATCTAGTTTGCCGCTGCAGCGTTCGCATCAGTTTGATGGGCTCGAGCAACCTTAAGCTAAGGTTTATAATTTTCTTATATTTCTTCTAAAATTTTTTTCTAAAAAAATTGTCTTTAAGTGACTGTGTGTGTGTGTTAGTAGTGTTTCGAGGAATTCTCGGTTCCATATAAAGTCTTTTTATATACTTTATTAGAGTTTTCCCTCGGGGCCTACCCCACCCTTTTACTTGGATTGACTACTGGATTGACTTTTTACAGGATTTGACAATAAGTTTCTGGATTAGACAAAATTACTGGATTTGACTTAATATTGACTTTTTCTCTGTTAGCTGTACCTAAAATTGTGACATGTCTGAGAAAGCTAAGTCTGGCTTTAAACGCTGCCAATGTGGGCAGAAGATGTCGGTGACTGATAATCATAGTTCCTGCGTCTACTGTCTTGGCCCTCCCCATCTGCAAGAAGACTGCTCAATATGTCATTCTTTCAGTGGAAGGGTCATGACAGATAGGCGCAGGAAACTTATGGATAGGGGTCTTCTAAAACCTACTTTTCAAGAGGCTCTGGATGCATCAGACCAGACATCCAAATCCTCGAAGGAATCGAAGACGTCGGAGCCCAGGTCATCGGCTCTGAGGTCTTCAGTTAAAGTTCGATCACTGGTTCCACAGACTTCGGGGCCGAGTGTTGAACTGTTGTCAGTTTCCGAGCCTCAAGTCTTGGAACCGGTGACGGAGCTCCCTCCCCCGGCACTGTTGAGGTCGGCTCCGTCTTTGATTCCTTCGACGCGCTCTTCCAGGCCCCTCTCCGACACCGATGTAGACCGCGTGGTGCAGAAATTAATGGAGAATACGGCCTTATCCAAGCTCATCTCTGTCTCCTCCCAGTTGGTGTCGAGACTCGAAGGCCTTCCCTTATCTCCACCTGTTCCTCCTCCGAAACCTATCCAGTCTTCGGAGCCGGGAGAGGCTGATCTGGTGATTGTGGAGCCCTCGGTGCCAGAACCGTCTTTCTCTCGGTCGGCTCCGTTCACCTCGACTCCGTCGGATCCGGTACCGGAGTCTCGGAGCAGAAGATCCATCCTTGGATCCGGGACTGAGAGTCGGACCGATGTTTCGGTTCCGACGCTCCCTCTCGGGGCCTCGGCTCGGATCGACTCGGCTCCGTCCTCGGGGTCGATGCCTTCGGTGCCTGTCTCGGGGATTCTTCCCATTTCCTCGGAACCGGGAGATACCTCGACTCGGGACCCGGGGGCCTTCGACCTCATGAGGAAGGTGTTGTCTACCCAGACAACCACATCAGCAGAAACAGCTTCTCCTTCCCATAAAGGACCGTTATCCTCCTCTGCACCCACGGCTACATCTAAGCGTCGAGCACCTGTGTCTCAGCCACCCCTGGAGGGTGCCCCCTCTTCCTCGGAGGCTTCTTCGAATGCCCCCCCCCCGAGGAAGTTCCGAGGAAAAGATTGTGTAAGAGGAGACACTTAGATTCTCCACAAGAATCATTGACATCGGACACTGACTTGGATGAGTCAGAAGGGTCCCCAAAGTCACCCTCAGAGGGATGTCTCTTTTTCTGACATCCTGGAGATCCTAAAGCAGAGAGGTGATTGGCAATCCCTCCCCCCTTCTGAGGATGAGTCAGTCTTGCTGAAGGCATTCTGTGCTCGCCCTTCCTCCTCCTGGGTCACTCCGCCTTTCGATGAGTTGATGGAGCTGATTGCTCGAAGGGCGTGGGAGACGCCTGACACGGTGGAGCCAGTCCCTAGAAAGCCTAACAAATATATTACTGCCCCTCAGGATAAGGCTTATCTGACAAAGGGAGTGCCAGTGGACGCTATGGTGGTGGCAGCGGCCACGAAGAAGGAGATGTCTGAATCTTCCTTAACTGTCCATCCGCCTAACAGAGATTCTAGGACTATGGACAGGTATGGGAAGCGCATTTTTAGTTCAGCGGCTTTTTCTATGCGATCCCTGAACTATTTGACCCACTTCACATGGCTACAGAGGGATCTAATCAAAGAGTTGGGAGATACCCTCCAGGGTACTACAGATGCTGCTGTTTCAGAAAAAGTTACAGCACATCTCAATACCCTTACATCTATTGCAAACTCGTCCATGAGGCTGATCTCATACGCAGCCGAAGGATCGAGTAGGGCAGCAGCTTCAGCGATTGCTCTCCGTAGACAATCCTGGATGCACTTATGTTCATTTGCGGAAGCCTTTAAGTATTCCTTTACTAACGCCCCATTTGATGGTGCCACTCTCTTTGGCCCCAAAGTAAAGGAAACCCTTACCCGGTGTGAGCAAGAGGGAAAGACTCTGTCTGCTGTCGGAGTCCGTTTTTCCACCCCATCCAGACCATACCCCAAAGGGCAACGTGGTGGAAAAATGTGGTTTCGAAAACCCCAAGGCTCTTTCCCAGGCACACAGGGTGATGCCCCCTCTAGAGGCAGAGGAGGGGGCAGAGGTGGAAGACGCCGCCCTGGCGGCAGAGGGGGTCCGCAAAACCAAGGTGACAGGGATACAACCCCTGGAAAACCTTTCCAGCACTCCTGAGTGGAGGCCCGACTGTCCTGCTCTGGAGGCAGTCGGGGGTCGCTTAGCTTTATACCCTCAGGCCTGGCAAAATCTTACATCAGACAATTGGGTAAAAAGCGTTGTTACCAGAGGCTACAGAATACCCTTCCTATTGCCCCCTATTCCGAAGAAAAGACTCCCAGATGTGCCGCCCCATCTGCGAGACCCTGCAGCTATAGAAATTTCAAAGCTGCTAGAAAAAGAGTAATCCAACCAGTCCCAGCGGACCAAAGAGGATTCGGAACTTACTCAAGGTTCTTTTTAGTTCCAAAAAAGACAGGGGACTGGAGGCCGATTCTGGACCTAAGCAATCTCAATACCTTCGTCAAGAAAGAAAAGTTCCGGATGGTCACGCTTCAATCGATCCTTCCATTTTTACAGAAGGACGACTGGATGTGCTCAATAGATCTGAAGGACGCATACTACCACATCAAAATGGCCAGGGCATCCAGGGATCACTTGTGCTTCCGGCTGGGAGCCAGCCACTTTCAGTTTCGAGCCCTGCCCTTTGGTCTGACCTCAGCCCCCAGGGTTTTCACCAAATGCATGGCAGTGGTAGCGTCTCACTTGAGACGCCTGGGATTCCAGGTGTTTACGTATCTGGACGACTGGCTCCTTTCTGCCACCACCCAGCGTCAACTGAGTCAAGCCAGGGATTACACACTACAGCTTTGTGTTCATCTCGAAATTTCCGTAAATTTCGAAAAATCTTTACTACAGCCATCACAGCATATCTCATTCATAGGAGTAGAATTGGATATGCATCGTTTAATTCTAAGACTTCCTCCAGAAAGGATAGCCTCACTACAAAGCCACATATCTCTTCTTTTGTCATCCAGAAAATCCCCAGCAAAACTGGTTCTGAAGGTTTTGGGTCTCATGGCAGCTTCTCTCATTGCGATACCATTGGGAAGACTGCACATGAGAGTTCTACAATGGCTACTGTTTGCACAATGGTCGTTCCAACAGCTACCTCTGACACACGAAATTCTGATCACAAACACATGCAAATCACACCTAGCCTGGTGGCTCTGGACTTGCAATCTTTCCAGCGGAAGACCATTTGTGCTACCCACGCCGACAGCTACGGTGACCATGGACGCTTCCCTGATAGGGTGGGGGGGCATCTTTCAGGGACAGACAGTCCAAGGCGAATGGACCAATTTAGAGTACAATCTGCACATCAATGTTCTAGAGTTGAGGGCAGTGTTTCTAGCGTTGCAACACTTTGCTCCCCTTCTTCCTCTAGGGACTATTGCAGTTCAGACGGACAACATGTCCGTAGTCTGGTACATAAACAAACAAGGGGGAACCAAGTCTTATCAGCTATGCAGAGAGGCCATGAGAATCTGGCAATGGGCGGAGTCCACGGGTCGCTTTCTGATTGCAACGCACATCCCGGGGTCTTCCAACGTCATAGCCGACAGGTTGAGCAGAGAAATCCTGTTGCCTCACGAGTGGTCCCTCAAACAGTCAGTTGCGAAGGACATTTTTCGCAAATGGGGCCAGCCTTCCTGCGATCTTTTTGCGTCTCCAATGAACGCCAAATGCAGAAGCTATTTTGCCCTATTACCCCCTCCAGGGGAAGTCCCCAGGGATGCTCTGGTTCACGATTGGCCCCCGGGTCTCCTGTACGCTTTTCCTCCCTTTCCCCTGATTGCAAAGTTTCTGCAGAAAGCCAACAACCTGCAAAGGACGATTATCCTCATTGCCCCATTCTGGCCTCGTCAAATCTGGTTTCCCTTTCTTCTGGCACACCGCATTCGGGAACCCTGGATCCTGGACCCGGAGCCGGATCTGCTGACTCACTCGTCAGGGGCTCCCCACCCCTCGCTACTGTCACTCCAACTAGCAGCTTGGCTGCTCCGCTTCCCTACTTAGCCAGGTCTGATCTTCTTTCACCTGCAGTTCAGAATATACTAGTGGCTTCTCATAAAGCTTCCACTACAAAGACTTACACTAGTAAATGGAAGCGTTTTGTTTACTGGGCAAATACACAGCAATTGGATCCTGTTATAGCTCCCTTAAATAAGATCTTAGAGTTTTTAACCGAATTGTTCCACCAAGGAGCTTCTCCTGCCACTTTGAGAGTGCAATTGGCTGCCATTTCCAACTTTCATGTGGAAGAATGTGGGGCCCCTATTATGGCTCACAGACTTTGTAAGGCCTTTCTGAAAGGATCTTTCCATATTAGACCACCAGTTAGAACTCCTACATCACCTTGGAATCTGAACCTTTTATTATCTAAATTGATGCTACCTCCGTTTGAACCAGCCTCTTCTTGTCCATTAAAGTATTTGTCGTGGAAGACCCTCTTTTTGGTGGCCATTACATCGGCTAGACGGGTGTCAGAGCTTCAGGCTCTTTCTATTAAACACCCTTATTTGATCTTTCACTCTGACAGAGTATCTCTTCGCACTAATCCATCCTTTCTCCCCAAAGTTTGCTCCGTTAATAACATCACTCAATCCATTGAGCTCCCTACCTTTTTCAAAAACCACTCCAATAAGTTGGAGTATATGTTACACAAGTTGGATGTTCATAGACAACTTAGATTTTACCTGGATAGAACAAAGGATCACAGGAAAACAGATCAACTTTTTGTAGCCTTTGCAGACAGCAGGAAAGGTATAGCAGTTACTAAATGAACCCTTTCCAAATGGCTAACTGATTGCATTATATTTGTTTATGCTGCTTCAGAACAAACTTTACCTGTCAAACCCAAGGGGCACTCTACAAGATCAGTATCTACATCCCTGGCTCATGCAGCTCGCTTACCATTAGACACTATTTGTGCAACTGCCACTTGGTCTAAACCACATACATTCATTTCTCATTACAAGGTAGACAGGGTTTCTAGGGACAGAGCAACCTTTGGTTCCACTGTGCTCAAGAACGTTCTCCCGTGAGTTCCTCAGGAACATGGAGCTAGGGACGCTACCCAGGTGTAAGAACAAACGGCGAGATTGAACACTCTCACATTTAGAAGTTATGTCCTTACCATAACGTTCCATGTGGAGTGTTCATCTCGCTTTTTGTTCTTACATTCCCACCCTCCCACCCTCAGGAAGAACGTCCAGTTTGGTGTCTGGTTTGGTTTCTCCTGCTTCTGCATTACGCAGTTGTTGTATATATATGTATATATATATATATATATATATATATATATATATATATATATATATATATATATATATAGGTGTTTCTCTCCAGTTATGTTGTTTTTGGCATGAATGTGTGACTCTCTCTGTTGACTTCTGGTTTGCTTGCAAACTAGATCTGAGGTAAAGGCAGAGGGGGATTGTGGGAGTTAGGTTGGTCTCAAGCTTCTTCTCGATGCAGAGCTTGCCAAGTGGCCGACACGGAGCCAAGGATCGGCTCCGAACCCAGGTGTAAGAACAAAGGCGAGATGAACACTCCACATGGAATGTTATGGTAAGGACATAACTTCTAATTACCTTATTATTCATTTGCTTATAGTTTAACAGTAAAAAAGACAGTTATTAAAAAAGGGTGTATCTCTACATGTTTAATTAAGGTTTTATTCTTATACTACTTTTATAATAACATAAATATGCTGATAAATTCTTACTTTGAGATCTTTCTCAGTTTCTCCTATATAAAACACAGAACAGGATAAACAGGTTGCTACATAAGCCACTACCTTGTTGGTGCAATTGTACCGACCTTTGCAAGACAGTATCATAGGTTTATCTGCTACAGACACAAAAGCACCTGTATTAATTGACCTACATTGCTTGCATGCCTATCACGTAACCATGCCAAATATTCAAAGGGTTGTTTTTCCAACCAAGGGTGTCTTTAATTCAAAAAGCTGTTGCAAATTACAACCAGATTTCAAAAACAACAGGGATCCTAAGCCAAGTCTGTTACCTATGTTCCCACTTAATGTTATAACTGGCCAGTGATATCTGGTAATATTTTATATGTATATATGTGTATATATGTATATATATATATATATATATATATATATATATATATATATGTGTGTGTGTGTGTGTGTAGATATATATATATATATATATATATATATATATATATATATATATATATAAAATGTGTGTGTGTATAAATATAAAATATATATATATATATATATATATATATATACAGGGTGATTTGCCGACAGCGGAAAGAGAGTTAGGAGCAGTCAGGTAAGTGCTCGAGATTGTGGGATGTCGGGTTAGGCTGTGGGAAAGGTGAGTGTGTGTTCGGAGGTATGGTTCGGTAAGGTAAGTGTGTGCTAGTGAGGGACTGTAGTTTAGGACGGGTTAAGTGAGTTAGGTTAGGGTGCAGGTAGGATGTGTGTGTTAGTGTCGGAGCTTGGGCTAGGGGTGGGTTAAGAGTTAGGGTTAGGGTGCAGGTAGGTGATGTGCGTTAGTGTTGGAGCTTGGGCTAGTGGGTTAAGTGAGTTAGGGTTAGGGTGCAGGTAGGTGAAGTGTGCGATAGTGTCGGACCTTAGGGTTAGGAGTTTGGGTCAGGGCTAGTGTGTATGCTATGTAGTGTCGCGTGTTGTTTACGCCCGTGTGTCGGTGTAATGGTGTTCGGTGTTTTTGTCGGGTTTGTGTCGGGTTTGTGTGTTGTCGGTTATTGAGTTTTGTGTCGGGGAATCGTCGTGTCGGTGTTTAGTAGTAGACCCATATATATATATATAAATATATGTGTGTGTGTGTGTGTATAAAAAATATATATATATATATATATATATATATATATATATTCCACTTCTTGAAGACATTAAGCTGAGATACCAGAGTTTTACAAAATGTTTTAATAAAACGTTCATTCAAAAACTGTGTACTTTTAATATTTTGTTAAGTTATAGTATTACATATGAAGTAATTAAATACCTTAAAATATGTTTGGCTACAAATGTCTAGGGTTCAGTCATCTCTTCCTAGAATGCACTGGTAAACAATTGTAGGGGATTATTAGGGAGGTGGAGGTTACAGTTAGTCGACCTACATCCAAAAATATTGGCGGTTCAAATGTTTGGTCTCCACTTGACACTTTGATCTTCAGCTTTTGAAATTTTTGAAAACATGCATTTGATTTTTTCCTGGAAGAATAAAAAAAAAAAAAAAAACTGCAAGTTGCATGGGATAAACTTGTTTTACCAAAATAATGAAGTGCCCTAGCTATGCTGGACTTTAAGTGTTACTGTTTGGGGTTTCACAGTTCAAGTTATTTCGTTTATGGAGTACCCATGATTTGGTCTTTTAAGTGAAAGGAGATAGAAATGGCTGTTGGGTGGAAAAGTAGGGACCCTCTAGGATGTACTTGATGTAGAGTCAGCAAACATGATTCTGAATAGTTTCTAATTCATGTAGTGTAGTGGATTTGTCTATTTTCCAGCTGATGCAGTGCCTCTCAAGCCACCAGTAGTTTATTTTTTGATAACAGTAGTGTGATCATATGGTTCATCATTTAAGTGTCAGCAAAGCTTCACTCTTTACAAAGTAGGATTATTTGAGCTATAAAATCCTACCCAAGTGATTTTTGATTATTTAAAGGAGTCTGCTTGCCTGTCCAGTGGGGTAGATGGCTAAAGCCCTACCTGTGGGCTATGTGGCCTGAGTTCAGTTAGCAGCTCAGGCATATGCCCATCCTAATGGGTGGAGCCAAGTGTGGGCAGTATCAGTCTGTTGAAGGTAGGAGACGGGCCTAAATACTGGGTAGGGGGAGGTGCATGTGGTTTACTGAGGCAGTTGGTGCTAGCCTTCAGGGAACAAGTGCAGGGGCAATGAAGTTGCATAGGAGAACATATTGTGGCCCCCACAATGATGCAGGTCGCACATCTGCCTCTCCAGGGGAGAAGTTAGGCTAATAAAATGTTTTTCTCATTGCCAGGATGACATCAAACTTCATGGCTGTCTAAAATAACTACCCTCTGGATGGCTGGGATTGAGCTTGAATCCAATTCGGAAAGCTTGATGGTTGGCAGGTATGGAAGCAAAAAAAATTGATGGGAAAAAGCAGTCTCTGCCTATGAATTAGAATCTAAATGGGTTGCTTTTGTGTGAGATGTTAGGTAGAGTGGATGGAGTTCCAAGTGGTTAATTAGTACACTGTACAAGCCAGCTCTTTTGACATAGAGGGATAAAGCCTATCAGCTGTGGGAGTGAGTGACACATACTCAGTGACACACTGCATGCCAAACCTTGGGCACATTGAGTTAGAGCCACAACAAATAGAATAACCTTGATAGCTGCCTAAATGACTATCTCTCTCAGTTGGTTGCCCCCAGCATATGGAGAATCCATTGATCAATTAACTGTGAAAGAGTCTAATGGTCGGCAGGGTTATAAAGCTAAGGAGAAAAAGAGTAGACTGTACCAACAAATAATACATGGAAAAATAGGAAGGAAGGATCCAATTAATGGAGGCTGGATTAGGTAACTGGGGACGTCAATTTCTGTTGATTGCAATAACCATGGTTAATAGGAAGGAAGGACCCAGTTAATGGAGGCTGGATTAGATTACTGGGACATAGATTTCTGCTGATTGCACTAACCATACTTAACAGCAGAGTTTGCTGTAGTGTCATGCAGATGTTGAATATTGAGCTGGAGATGCCTCCACAAATTTTATTTATTATTATTATTATTATTATTATTATTTAATATTTATCAGGATAGTCCCAACTGGACAAGTGTCCATTTTCACCAGAGTCGTGGGGAGAAAAGCGCCACAGAGTTAGAGAGAGAGGAAAAGATAAAAGTTTAACAAAAGTACAGAGTAAAATGCAATTGAAATACAATGCAATACAACTGAACTTCATAGTAATTAACAGATTTACTAGATATTTGCATATACACAAAATTGCTTAGGTAGAGCATAGTGTCAGCAGAACAGTGTACATCAGGGCCAGCAAATGAATGATATTCATTATACATCAGGTAGGCTACATGTGGTACATCAGGATGGGTTACCAGTTTGTTGAAAGTGTTGTTCTGAGTTTGTCATAACTTGGCTTCACCTTCTTTTTAAGAATATCCCATGCTGGCAAAGTTTATAGATTATTACTTGGAAGACTGTTTCACTCATTGCTCTGATATCTCCATGGTGAGTCTCTGGGCTCCAAGCTGTCATGATGGACCAACACTGTCTGTTTTTTTTTTTGTTTGTTTTGTTTTTTTTTTCACAAAGACAGAATTGTGTAACTTATTAATCATTTATTCATGCCTAAAGTTGTTTCTGAATTTACCTTGAATCATGCCATCAATCTCTCAGTATTCTAGCCTGATCAGAAAAGCAAGGGAGGAAAAATTCCAGATGCATTGAATGCTCACAGGCAGCTAAGGTACTATCTTGACAGAACAAAGCTCTTTAGGAATGCTGAACAGTTGCTTGTTTACTATATGGGGACTAAGAAAGGGTAACCTGTCTCTAAGCAAACTATTGCACTTTGGTTGTCATCTGCTGTTGTTTTTTATTACTCCCACAATGGTAAATCTTTTCCAGGCAAGGTTAAGACTCACTCACCCAGGGCCTTTTCCTCATAGATAGCATATCGGAAAGGGGGGAACTCCAGAAGCATTGTAGAACCAGCATCCTGGACTTCTGTTTGTACCTTCACAAAGCACTACAAACTGTTTTTCAATGTTCAGAGCACGCTTTGCTAGGACCGTTCTCCAGGGTGTCCTGGATCCTTATCCTACCACCTCCTAGTTTAGGGTAGGCTTTGAGAAACTACCAAAAATGCCAATGAGGGAATGATGAATATATTATAGTTGTGTAAGTCCTACTTACTTGTAATAGTAGATGTTTGACTTCTTTGCTGCTTCATTGGCAGCACCCACCATCTCACAGACTGTGCAAACCTGAGGTGGATTTCATCCTCTCTGATTCGTTTTTTGTCAGATTTGGTTATTATATGGTATTGTGAATGGTTGTGAATTTATTTTTTCTAGATGATTCTGGCTTCAGGTATTTCCCCTCCTCTTTCTGCATGCAAGAAAGCCTGAATAGACTCCCCATCCATGTAAAATAAAGCTCATCCTTGTCCATATTCAAGTACAGCTTAGATCTATTGATAGAAAACAGAAAATGTACGCCAGTACTACTTCATATACTACCAGTGGACAAAGGCAGCTCCTAAATGCCTTATCCCATGCATGGGTCTCCCCAATTTATGTATGGTATGATCCCAATTATTATCACTGGAGTAATGTGTAAATGTGAAGTTATTAATCTCGCTGATTATTCTCACTGATGGGTTGGAGCCGATCCTCTGCTCCGACACGGCCGATAGCAAGCTCAAGGTTTGCCAGTAGCTCGAGACCAGCCCCTTATCCCACCATGCACTGCTAGAATTACCTCAGATCTAGTTTGCCACGGCAAGAGAGATCTTGGTGATCCGGATAGCTCGGACCATTTTAGAAACAATTAACAGCAAGTTTTTAAAAAGTTTCCCTTTTGATATATTTATGAGGTTTGTTAGTTCCATTAATTTTAGATAGTTTAGACAGTTTAGATAGTTTAAATTGTTTTAAATTAGGGACTTGTTGGCTTTTTAGTTTGTGTGGGCCTTTAGCCCTTTTCCTACTATTAATCCCTTTAGTAGTTAGGTTTTTTTCTGTGGTACTCTTAGTCCCATATTTGTATTATATTTGTGTATATATATATATATATATATATATATATATATATATATATATATATATATATATATATATATATTTATTACTGTTACAGATAGTGCCCGGGTTGGGCTTAGTTGTTTGTGAATCTATTTACTGTTTTTCTCTCAGTATGTCAGAGGATAGGGAGAAATCCCATCCCAAATCAGGTTTTAAAAAATGCCCAGATTGTGGGCAGAAAATGTCCATCACTGACGGGCATATTCAATGTGTGTACTGCTTGGGGGCCAAGCACCTCCAAGACACCTGTAGCATTTGTCACTCCTTCTCTTCAAGAGTCCTCTTGGAGCGAAGGAGGAAACTTATAGACAGAGGATTGCTACAGCAATCTTTTTCTGAGATTTTGAATAGCCATGAAGGTGCTAGTACGTCTTCCAAATCTTCAAAATCCAAGTCTTCAGGTATCCAAAAAGGCTAAAATCTCAGGAGGAGGGTCATTGGTTCCACAGTCATCGGAGCCAAGTGTACCTTGGATTCGGAGCCAGCTCTCAGTATTGGAGCCGGTCTCCAAAGTTCCTTCTTCACCTCTTCTCCAGTCAGCACCTTCGGTGCATTCAGCTAAGTCTTCAGTCAGCCTTTCGGATTTGGACATGGATCGGCTAGTGCAGAAGCTTTTACAGGCACCAGGACTTGCAAAATTGTTGTCGGCCCTGACCAGCTTGTCGGTGCTGAAGACCATGGAACTGAACTTGTCTACTACTCCTCCGAGCCGTACTGGACTCTCAGAGCCGAGGGAAATCGAACCGATGGTGGTCGGACCTTTGGAGCCGATATCCACTCCGGGGTTATCGGCTCCATCTACCCAGATGTCCTCGGTGCCGACCGAGGGCTCTAGGAGCCGACGCTCTCCAGTCAGGTCTGGGGAGGATAGTCACACCGACTTGTCGGTGCTGACTCTCCCTCTCGGGGCTTTGGCTCAGATGAGCTTGGCTCCAACCTCAGGTTCGGAGCCCAGGGTTTCGATGCGGGAGGATTGGACGGTACTCTCGGGTCCGTCCCCTCCTCCTCGTTGGAGCCATGGTTCCTTCGATGCTATGAGGAGAGCTTTGTCTCCAAAGACATCAGCATCGGTTCAGCTTTCCCTATCCCCTCAAGCTCCTGTGTCTACTTGTGCATCTACCGACCCCTGTAAGCATAGAGACCCTGAGCCTCAAGTACCCCCACAAGGTGTCCCCTGCTCTTCTGAGACCTCCCCAGACCCCCCACTGAGGAGGTGCCCAGAAAGAGACTGTGCAAAAGGAGGCAGTTAGACTCCCCACAGGAGTCTTTGACATCTGACACGGACTTAGATGAGTCAGAAGGGTCCCCTCGGTCCCCCTCTGAGGATATCTCTTTTGCAGAGATACTAGAAATCCTTAGTCAGAGGGGCAACTGGCTGTCCAAAACCCCTACTGAGGATGAGTACATGCTCTTGAAGACTTTTGGGTCTCAACCTTCCACTTCTTGGGTGTCTCCGCCTTACGAAGAGCTCATGGATCTGATCTCTTGTAAGGCGTAAGAGTCACTGGAGGCCATGGAACCTGTCCCTCGTAGACCCAATAAATTCATATCTGCCCTAGTCGATAAACATTTTTTGACAAAAGGAGTACCTGTGGATGCCATGGTGGTGGCTGCAGCCACCAAAAAGGAAGTATCTGAGACATCCTCTTCTATCCATCCCCCTAACAGAGATTCTAGGGTTATGGATAGATATGGGAAGCGCATGTTTAGTTCAGCGACTTTTTCTCTGCGATCACTGAACTACTTGACCCATTTTACAAGACTACAGAGAGATCTCCTGAAAGAGCTAGGAGATGCTCTCCAAGGTACAGTAGCGGCAGGAGTGGCCGACAAAGTCAAAGCCCAGCTTGCTACCCTTAACTCAGTAGTGAACTCGTCCATGCATCTCATATCCTATGCAGCTGATGGTTTGAGTGTAGCTGCTAGTTCGGGCATTGCTCTTCACAGACAAGCCTGGATGTGTCTCTGTTCCTTTGTGGAACCCTTCAAGTCTTCTTTTATTAATACCCCATTTGATGGCTCATCACTGTTTGGGCCCAAAGTAATGGAAACATTAACCAGGTGTGAACAGGAAAGCAAGACTTTATCTGCCATTGGGGTCTGCTTTTCCACTCCTACTCGGCCCTACCCCAAGGGCCCTGGGGGGGGATGTGGTTCGAAAAACTCAAGCAGCTTTTCACGACACACGTGATGAAACCCCCTCTAGAGGCAGAGTAGGGGGTTATAACGGAAGACGCTGCCCCCATGGCAGAGGGGGTCTGCAGCAACTGGGTGACAGGGGTCAGTTCTCCGGTCAGTCCTACCAGCGCTCCTGAAAGGGGGCCTGACTGTTCAGCTCTGGAGGCAGTCGGGGGTCACTTGTCTTTGTATCCAGAAGCCTGGATAAACATAACATCGGATACTTGGGTACAAAGCATCATTTCCAGAGGATATTTCATACTGTTCTATACCCCTCCCATTCCTATAAAAAAAAAATCCCAGATGTTCCACCCAATCTCAGGGAACGAGCAATTGTAGAGGTCTACAGATTGCTAGAAAAAAGAGTCCTCCAACCAGTCCCAGCAGACTAAGTCAGATTCGGAACTTACTCAAGATTCTTTTTGGTACCAAAGAAAACATTGGACTGGAGACCTATCTTGGACTTGAACAGACTCAACAAGTTCGTAAAGAAAGAGAAGTTCCAAATGGTCACGCTTCAGTCCATTCTTCCCTTTTTAGGGAAAGGAGATTGGATGTGCTCCATAGATCTCAAGGACGTGTACTATCACATAAATATGGACAGACGCTCCAGAGATCATCTGCGCTTCCAGCTGGGAGCCAATCATTACCAGTTTCGAGCCCTGCCCTTTGGTCTCGCTTCAGCCCCCAGAGTGTTCACCAAATGCATGGCAGTGGTCACGGCTCACCTGAGGCATCTAGGATTCCAGGTGTTTCCATACTTAGACGACTGGCTCCTCACCGCTACCACCAGGCATCAACTGACTCAGGCAACACAATACACTCTGACACTCTGCCATCAATTAGGCATTATGATCAACTTTGAAAATTCTGCCTTATCGCCATCTCAGCATACCGTTTTTATAGGAGCAGAGTTAGATACCTCAACCACCACTCTATGTCTCCCTATCAAAAGAGTCTCTCTTCTTTGCCAAAACGTCAGCTCACTGGTGTCAAAGAACAAAGCTACAACAGCAGAGGTATTGAAAGTACTAGGTTTGATGGCGGCAGCAATCCTGGTTATACCACTCGCAAGGATGCATATGCGAATCCTTCAATAGCTTCTCTTCACTCAGTGGTCTTACCAGAAACTACCAATGCACCACATGATTTTTATCATGGATTCTTGCAAGAGAGACCTTCGGTGTTGGTTGACGTCTCTTCATGTTACAGTAGGAAGACCCTTTGTCCCCCCCAGTAGCCACTGTGACCACAGACACTTCCCTGATAGGGTGGGGGGGGCATTTTCAGGGAAAGACTGCCCAAGGCACATGGACAGATCAAGAATCACATCTGCACATCAGTGTTCTAGAGCTGAGAGCGGTACTTCTGGCGTTGCAGTACTTTCAGGACTCTCTCCCTCTAGGGACTACTGCAATTCAGACCGACAACATGTCAGTGGTCTGGTACTTGAACAAGCAGGGTGGAACCAAGTCTTACCCCCTTTGTTGAGAAGCCCTCAGGGTTTGGCAATGGGCTGTGTCGTCCCTGCATTTTCTGTTAGCAACGCACATCCCGGGGAAATCCAACGTCATAGCTGACATGCTAAGCAGGGCAATATTACTCCCTCATGAGTGGTCTCTCAATCAACAGGTTGAGTTGTTGATTTTCCGTAAATGGGGCCAGCCTTGCTGCGACCTTTTTGCCAGCCACATCAATTCAAAATGCAGAAGCTACTTTGCCCTGATACCACCTCCCGGTCATCCCCCGAGAGATGCACTTTTACACAATTGTCCCCCGGGTCTCCTTTATGCATTTCCACCCTTCCCATTAATACCCAGATTTCTACAGAAAGCAAAATCGCTGGGAAGGAAGGTTATACTCATAGCCCCCTACTGGCCACGACAGATTTGGTTTCCGTTTCTCCACCATCATCTGTTGGAGGATCCATGGATCCTGGACCCAGTTCCGGACCTTTTGACACACCCACCAGGGGACCTTCATCCTTCTCTACAGTCCCTGAAACTGACTGCTTGGCTAATCCACTTCCCCTAATTGCCAGGCTTCATTCAATTTCAGAAGATACAAGACAGATTCTCTTGTCCTCTCACAAGCCATCTACCAGGAAATTATATGGTAGCAAATGGAAAAGGTTCTCAATTTGGGCCAACGCGCAGAATATTGACCCTTTTCGAGCTCTGCTATCTTCGATTTTGGAATTTTTATAAAAAAATTTTAAGGAAGGGGCAGCAGCTGCTACAGTTCGAGTTCAGTTCGCTACTATCTCAAATTTTCACCTTGGTCTTGATGGCTCAAATATTATGAGCCATAAATTATCCATAACCTTTCTTAAAGGCGTTCTTCATATGAGACCTCCGATCAAAATTCCCTTTTCTCCCTGGAATTTAATCCTTATGTTGTCTCAATTTATTCTTCCTTCCTTTGAACCAGCTTTTTCTTGTGCTTTAAAATTCTTATCGTGGAAAACAATTTTTCTTGTGGCTATTACGTGTCAGAACTTCAAGCATTATCCATCAGACCACCCTACATTATCTTCCATGCTGATAGAGTATCTCTCAGAACGAACCCCTCATTTTTACCTAAAGTCTGTTCTGAGTCAAACATCAATCAGGTCATTGAACTACCAATGTTCTTCAAGTAAAATTGAAAAAAGCCAACAAACAAATAAATCCAAAAAAATGGCAGGAGGAACCAAACAGAAAAATCCACAAATCCAGAGAAAAATAGCGTACAAAACTTTTAATGACCGCTTTCATCACACAACTTCATCAGAATACACTCCATCAAAAAATCAGTGCTTTAAATACATACTAAATTGCCAATCAACACAGATAAAAACAATCAATTAATATAAAATTTAAAGTCCCAGTGTTCGTGGTTCAAAAAAGAAAGACAGATCACTGTGTTTATCAATGGCCAATAAATAAATGATGTATTTAAAGCACTGATTTTTTGATGGAGTGTATTCTGATGAAGTCGTGTGATGAAAGCGGTCATTAAAAGTTTTGTACGCTATTTTTCTCTGGATTTGTGGATTTTTCTGTTTGGTTCCTCCTGCCATTTTTTGGATTTACCAGTGTTCTTCCCCAACCACTCTAACAATTTAGAATATATGCTGCACAAACTTGATGTTCACAGACAGCTCAGATTTTATCTTGACAGACCTAAGGATTTTAGGAAATCAGATCAACTTTTATATCCTTCTCAGAAGCAAGAAAAGGCAATCCAGTGGCTAAAACAACCTTATCTAAGTGGTTATCTGATTGTATATCCTTTGTTTATGAAAATGTAAACATTCCTTTAACGCACAAACCAAAAGCTCATTCTACCAGAGCTCTGTCTACCTCTTCTGCTTTTCAAGCTAAATTGCCCCTTGACGATATTTGCGCTGCAGCCACTTGGTCTAACCCTCATACCTTTATCTCACATTACAAAGTAGATAAGGCTTCTAGGGACAGATCTTCCTTTGGTTCTACAGTACTGAAAAACATACTCCCATGAGCCACCCAGGGTTGAGAGTGCTGGGGACTCTACCCATTAGTGACAATAATCGGCGAGATTAACAACTTCACATATAGAAGTTATGTACTTACCATAACGTTCCATGTGAGTTATTTATCTCGCCTTTATTCTCACGTCCCTCCCTCCTTCCCCCTGACTGTTCATAGGTTAGTACTAAGCTAACTGCCCTTGCGAGCCATTTTTAAGCCTAGCCCATTATCCCTTGTGAGACTCAAACCCTGCACCTTGTGCTTGTAAGGCAAACACCTTAACCATTAGGCCACCCTCCCAACCCAGATTAGTACTAGGCTAACTGCCCTTGAGGGCCGTTTTCAACCTAGCCAATTACACCATGTGAGAATCAAACCCTGCACCTTATGTTTGTAAGGTAAACACCTTAACTATTATGCCAACCTCCCACCCCTAAATAATCAGCCTTTGCAAGTCCCGAACCCAGGACCCTGCACACCATAGCCAAAGTGATTTACCACTAAGCCATGTCAGATGGTTGAGCCATCCTGGTTATTCAATATTTCTCTTTCCCTTTGGGTACTCTTCTTTGTAGATATATGTAAGAGAGTATGTATAGGTTGTATATATGTATGTATGTATATATATATATATATATATATATAGAGAGAGAGAGAGAGAGAGACTATTATTCGCAGCAAACAAGATCTGAGGTAATTCTAGCAGTGCATGGCAGGATAAGGGGCTGGTCTCGAGCTACTGGCAAACCTTGAGCTTGCTTTTGGCCGTGTCGGAGCCGAGGATTGGCTCCAATCCATCAGTGATAATAAAGGCGAGATAAACAACTCACATGGAACGTTATGGTAAGTACATAACTTCTATTTATTGGCCATGGAATGAGTAAAGCCAGTCTAACACCAAATGGAATTCAAGCACAAAAAGCTTAGTACTTAACTATGAACACTCATTTCCTATGACAGCTGAAAATGTCCCTCTCATGATATGCTCATGCAATCTACTTGTTGTAGGAAGAGAGAAAGCAGGCCAGTATTGGATTACCTTGGCAAGTGACCCAAAATGCCACTGAGGCAGTGAGGAATTTGAATATCTACTGTTACAGGTAAGTAAGACTTGGGCAACTGTACTTTTCACAGGAATTCCTCCTGAATGCTTCCTAATTGAATTGATTTGTCTCAGAACTCAAACATAATGTAGAAAACTGAATCAAGTCTCTTTGTGGATGACATTGCAGTTGGAGGTGGAGATGAATGAAGCAACATTGGCAGCAGGAGTAAGTCCTAGTCAGAAAGATGACAGCTTCACTTAAGCTCCTGTAAAGATTTGGTGCTCCACACAGGTAATGATCGCCAGCAGAAGTTGCAGACCTCATTTACCATACATTGCAACTGGACCCACTTTAACAAACTCCTATTGAACCCAAACAAATCTTGAGTTAATGGTGTTGCAACAAGCCCAAAATTAATTGGTTTATCTCCCCTGTCAAAAAAGGTAGTAATCATACCACACTCCCAAATATTACTGAGCTAGGATACTTGGGGCTAACAACAGACCCATCTTCATCCTCTTCCATTCATGAAAATAGAGTTGTCCGTAAAACACTAGCCTAATTGAAGTTATGCCACAAGATCTCCCATCCCTTTTCCCCCCACAGCCTGTCAGGTCCTAGCCAGAACTATCCTTATCCCAAAAATTGACTATGGCCTACTATTATTATCTCTTCATTCCAGCTCCAACACCCTCACATGACTTATGACTGAAAGTAAAATATGCAGATTTGTCCTACTTTCAGATACCAGCAACAGTCTCTGTGACCTCTTGAAAGGTCTCATCTGGTTACCAAAAATAGCAGAGCTGTTTTTTTTTTACTTAACTCCCTCCTTTACAAAATAATCACATAAGGTTATTGTCCTCCCCTTAAAGCTCATTATTAGACACCAAACATAATCCCTTAGAGACAACATTGAAGAAGTCATAGCTCATACTTCATAGGTAGGTACTAGGCTATTGGCCCTAGGGCCTGTACAAGCCTAGCCAAAAAGGTACCCTGGCTTTTGCCACCCAAGAAAATAATTTTCCTGTGCCCCTGTCAAGCAGAACCACAGAAGTGATCCCCGGGGTGAATTTCCTAATTACCCATCCAATCATCAAGATTTTTCTTGAAGAGTGCTAATGAGGAGCTCTGTTTGACATAGATAGGTAGTCTGTTACAGAGTATGGGAAGTCTTTGGGACAGGAATCTATCCCTCCAGCATGTTCTGTTTATTGTGGTGACATGGTTTAGGTCCCTAGAGCATGTAGCTCGGAGGGATTGGGATTTCTTTAAGTGGAGCATGTCCAACAGCTCTGGGTTTGACATAGCTTTGTATGTTAGGCAGAGATCGCCTCTGAGTAGCCGATATGCAATGGAGTAAAGCTGGAGTTTTTTGAGACTGTCTGCGTAAGGCATCTGTTTGAGGCCAATAATCCTCTTTGTGAGGTATTTTTGCGGCCTTCCAGTTGTTGTAGATGTCTTGTGAGGTACGTACTAAAAGGGGCGTTGTACTCTATAATGGGTCTAATGAGTGATGAGTAGAGGGGAACAATGACCTCTTTTTTTCTGGATGAGAAACCTTTTGTGATGGGGTGTGCCACATAGAAGGATTTCCTGACCACTGTGGCGATGTGATTATCAAAGGAGAGACTACTGTCCACCTGTGTCCCAAGGTCTCTTATCACACTTTTGATGTTAAGTAGACTACCACCTGTGTGGTAGTTCATGGATACAGAGTTTTTACCAAAGGGGATGACAATGCACTTTTTGGCATTGAGCTTGAGACCATGTGTTTGACACCAAGCATCTGTCTCAGTGAGGCCCTTTTGTAGGATGTACACATCGTTAGGAGTTTCGATTATGGCTCCTAGTTTGCAGTCATCTGCGAATTTAGTTAGCCAAAGACCTTCTGTATTAGCCTGTACTTCAGAGAAGTAGATACCAAACAGGAGAGAACCCAGGACTGAACCCTATGGTACTCCGCTTGTCACTGTTCAGAAGTCTGATTTGGAGTCTGCTACTTTCACAGTGTGGGTTCTGTCAGTAAGCCAGTTGGCAACCCATCTTGTGACATAGGGATTTATACCTAGTTTAGTGAGTTTATAATTCCAGAGTGAGGGATGGTGTTGAATGCCTTGGTGAGATCTAGATAGGCTGTGTGAACCACCTGACCCTCATCTATGGCTTTGGTGACTACTTCAAAGAAGTCTATCAGGTTTAAGAGACATGATCTGCCTTTTGCAAACCCAAGCTGTGTGGGGTCCAGAGTTTGGAGATCTCCAATGTCTTTGTTTATGAGTTCCATGATGATATGTTCCATGGCCTTGCAGACTAGGCTCGTCAGGCTAATGGGGAGGTAGTTCCCGGGGTCTGTTGTGGCCTCCCCTTTGTGGAGTGGGATAACGGTCATGGTGCGCCATTCAATGGGCACAAAGCCTGAGGTGAGGCTATGATTGAACATGGTACTTAAGTTGGGTGCCAGTTCATTCTGTAGTTCATGTAGAAAATGGAGAGTGAGGTTTTTACTTGTGCAGCTGTGATTACAGGAACTTTGCATACTTCTGGTATAAAGATGGGCTCTTTAGGGGGTGAGAGGGGGGTAAAGTTAGCGTTGAACCTATCTGCCAGGATGTTGGCAATATCAGTTGGTTCTGTATATTTAGTGTCATTGTGCTGTAACTCAGAGCAGATCTGAGTGTTGCCATTGAGATTCTTGACATAGCTGTAGAATGCTTTGTGGTTGTCTTTAGAATCAGCAGCAATTTTGTTTTCATAACTAGCTTTGGAGGATTTTATGAGGGATCTCAGATTCTTACTGAGGCTGACCATTGAGTTCCTCCAATCGTGGGATTTTACTCTTTTTTGCAACAGTTTCTTTCTTTTGTTGTAGAGTTTGTTTATGGCAGAAGACCACCAGATTGGCTTCCTTTTTTAGGAGGATAGCATCTTGGTTCTGTTAGGGATAGCATGATCCATGCACTCGTGTAAGTGCTTGTAAAGTGCATTTGTGTAGAATTCAGCAGTCGTACCTCTGTTGTCCATCTGCATGGGTGTCGTGAAATTTTCCACTTCTGTCTTAAGAAGCATGAAGTTGGCCTTGGAGAAATTTTCTTTACGGTTGTTTCCCTAATGGGGGGTGGGAGCGGGATGTGGATGTCTAGGGTGATTAGCTTGTGGTCGGGTCTGACCGAGGAGCTGACCTCTGGTGTGTGGAACACTGGCCACCCATGTTGGTGATGACCATGTCTAGGATATTGCTGCCCCTGGTGGGGGTGTGGATAAGTTGATCCAAGGCGTTGGAATTGATGATTTCCAGAAAACGTTGAGCAAAAGAGTTGGTACATGATTAGTTTTCCCAGTTAATGGTAGGGTAGTTGAAATCACCCATTATTAGAGTGTTGG
Source organism: Protopterus annectens (assembly GCF_019279795.1). NCBI lineage: Eukaryota > Metazoa > Chordata > Ceratodontiformes > Protopteridae > Protopterus > Protopterus annectens. The sequence goes on along the minus strand of NC_056731.1, from coordinate 908,295,635 downwards.
GTTGTACCTTAATATTTTCCAGTGTATCAAGAAAAGAGGAGTGGGAATCCTGGGGCATGGTGGGGGGTCTGTAGCAAGCTACAATCTGGATTGCAGTTTTGCCCAGAGTTAGTTAAACTTGGATAATCTTGGATGCATTATGCTGAGCAACTAGCTTGGAGGTGTGGATATCCTTAATGAATATGGGCACGCCTCCAACTTTAGTGTTTCAGTCCGGGTTTGGTGGCAGAAAGGTGTGGTATGAATTATAGCCTGGTAATGCAGGGGTGCTCTCTGGAGCTTTGAACCAGGTCTCTGTCACTGCACAGATGTCAATGTTCTCCATTTTAAGGAGTGCCTCGAGTGAGTGCATTTTGAGGTTTAGACTTCTAGCATTACCCTCAGATTCAAAACACCTACTAAAGAAAAGGTATTTTCAAAACACCTATTCAAAGAAGGTATCTGTACCTGTTTTGAAGATTACTGTTAAAATTAAAGAAAAAAAAAACAGTGCTCTGCTACATGCAGTAACTGTGATAACTTCTCTCACTTGATGTAGAAAGGCTGCTGTTGATTTACTTACTGAAGTGATAAGCACTAGGTAGCCTATCTACCATAAGAGGAGTGGTTTCTGGGCCAGAAATTTTAGCTTATTGGCCGTTTGGGCAGTTTTTCCATCTCTTTCAACTTTCTGGTTTAAAAGTCTGCATTTGCACTTGTTTTCTGCCTTTCCTTTAACTAGTCTAGTCCAGATACAGATTTGATGTATCCAGGACTGTTTGTAAGCTTTTGAGTGATGCCAAAGTCTTCTCTTCAATTTTTCCCTTAGATCTGCTAGTTCTCTCCTCTGCTACACTTTTACTAGCTTATTAGTTTAGCACTTTGCCAGACTTCTTGTAGAAATTATTGTAGCACACAAAAGTGCTACCAGCACTAAACATTATACAAGAAAACAGCTCCAGTACTTATTATTAATGCCCACCCCTCCAGGCTTGTCTAAAGGTCAGTTCCCTGTGCTTTCTCCTATTAACCAGGTGAACCTGGGCATCCTGAGGCAATGTAGCAACTGCCTTATGTACACTGACAGCCCTATCCTCTTACCTCCCAACACTCAGACTTGTGAGAGATGCACTTATATATCCAAATTGGAAGCCACGCACTCTCCAGCGCTGACAGGAATAGCTGGTCAAGAGGAGAAGGTCAACACTTGCACCACACCACATGGAACACATAGTCCTCCAGAACACACACCAGCACTGCCTTCACATAAAAACACAAACCACACACCCACCTTCGTGGAGGCTCTCAATAAAAATCTACCCAAACAGCAAAGACCTCCAAGGCAGAAATGCACTTGACCACCACAACACAACACTAATCACGAGACGCATAATTTTCCTAAACAGTGAGCCATTCAACCAAAGCCCCTAAGACAAAACAGCATGCCCAACACACTAGTCATAGGTGACTCCGTAGTGAGGCACACTGATGTCCCCCTCACTAGGTTGAATAAGGAGAAAGTAACAGTCAGCTGCCTGTCAGGCACCAGGATCCACCATATAATGCATGCACTCAGGTTCCTCAACAACAGGTACAAATATGACTCTGTCATTGTACATGTGGGTGTGAATGACCTAAGACATACCTCCCTGGACTACATGAAAAGAGACACGGAGGAGCTCTCAGATTATGTAGCCCAGGCAGGTATGACCCTAGCCCTGAGCAGCATCCTACCATCACCTAGAATGATACCACAGTACCAGCAGAAAATGATTGATTTCAACAACTGGCTAAGTTTCTGGTGTCATTCTAAGGGGATCCAGTATGTGTCTGCCTGGGATGACATGATTGACAGACCTCGATGCTTTGCCAGAGATGGCCTGCATCTGTCACCCCTCGGCTTCTGGATACTGGCCAAGGCTCTTGCCACCCCTATTGTGCCTTTTTAAGGCGGTGTTCCAAAGACCAAATTACCACCGTTTGTTTGTGTCTTTCGGCTTTTCCCGGTTAGGGGTCGCCACAGCGGAACTCCGGTCCACTAATGATTGGGCATTAATTTTACATACCGGCTTGCCAGGCCTGATGCACAACCTTCAACGAAGGTACGACCATTCACGCATGTCACCACGCAGAAGACGCTCTAGCTGAGAATCGAACCACCGTAACAGCTACAAATTAATACAAGATGAGGGTCATGTTGCTCAACGCTTGAAGTCTAAATCTCAGAATGTACTCGCTCGAAGCACTCCTTAAAATGGAGAACATCGACGTTTGTGCTGTAACAAAGACCTGGTTCAAGGCAGCAGAAAGCACCCCCTGCCACTACCAGGCTATAAATCATTCCATACCTTTTGGCCCCAGAACTTGTACCAAAGCTCCAAAGGTGGTGGTGCTTCCATATTCATAAAGGATGTGCACACCTCTAGACTGGTAGCCCAACGTAATGCATCTGAGATACTTCAGGTGCAGCTAACATTGGGTAAGACACCAATTCAAGTCGTAGCCTGCTATAGGTCCCCAACCATGTCCCAAGACTTACACTCCACGTTCCTAAGCACCCTGGAGAATATTAGGGTCCAACCTAACACACTCATACTGGGTGACTTCAACAACCTCTCCATTAACTGGAAAAACTACTCATGTACCAATACACTTGCCCAACGTTACCCCCACTAGAGGTAGCAACATCCTTGACCTGGTCATTACTAACATGGGCAACCGTTGCTCTACACCAATAGTCAACACCTACCTGGTTAGATCTGACCACAAACTAATCACCTTGGAAATCCACCCCCCCCCCCCCACAAAGGTAACCACCATGAAAAACTTATCCAAAGCTAATTTTGAGCTCCTAAAAACAGAGGTGGCTAACTTCATGGCACCCATGCAAATGGAGAATAGTTGTATGACCACCAAATCATACACCGATGCACTGTATGAAGATGCTCTCCTCCAAAAAAAGGAAGCCAATCTGGTGGTCCCCTGCCATAAACAAACTCTACAACAGGAGGAGGAACCTGATGTGGAATAAGGTAAAGTTCCAAGATTGGAAAAACTCCCTTATCAGCCTCAAGAAAAAGTAGAGATCCCTCATCAAATCCTCTAAAGCTAGCTATGAAAACAGAATTGCAGCAGGTAGTAAAGACAACCACTAGGCTTTCTATAGTTATGTAAAGAATCTCCATGGCAATACCCAGATTTGCTCTGAGCTACTGCACAATGATACCTCCTATACCGAGCCAACAGATATTGCCAATATACTGGCCGACAGAATCAGTGCCAACTTTACCCACCCCCCAAGGACCAATGACAATACCAGCAGATTGCCAGGCACCCAGTGTTACTGCTGCACAGGTTAAAACAGCACTGTCCAAGGCCAAGAATACAGCTTCTATGGGACCTGACAGTATCCCTGGCTGTGTTCTATATGAACTACAGAATGAACCTGCACCTCACCTGTGTGCCCTGTTCAGTCACAGCCTCACCTCAGGCTTTGTCCTTACCAAATGGCACATTGCTACAGTCATCCCTCTCCACAAATGAGTAACGATTACAGACACTGGGAACTATTGCCCCATTAGCCTGACTACTCGGATATGCAAAGCTATGGAATGCATCATCATGGACCTAATAAACAAGGATATAGGGAATCTCCAAATTCTGGATCCTACACAGTTTGGTTTTGTGAAGGGTAGATCATGCCTTCTCAACGTGGTCTACTTCTTTGAGTCAGTCACCAGAGGTGTGGATGAAGGCAAGGTGGTTCATACAACCTACCTTAATGTGGCCAAGGCCTTTGATACCATTCACCACTCAGGAATCATAGAACTCACTAAGCTAGGCACCAACCCCTATATATCACTACATGGGTTGCAAACTGCCTCACGGATAGAACCCGCATTGTGAAAGTAGCTGACTCCAAGTCAGACTGCAGACCAGTCACAAGTGGAGTCCCACAGGGTTCGGTCCTGGGTCCTCCTGTTTGGTATCTACTTCTCTGAAGTCCAAGCCAACACGAAGGGACTCTGGCTGACAAAGTTCGCAGACAATTGCAAGTTGGGAGCTATAATTAACTCCCCAAGTGATGCTGACATCCTACAGAAAGGCCTCACTGAGACCAGCGACTGGTGTCAGAACCATGGCCTTAAGCTCAATGCCAAAAAATCTGTTGTCATACCCCTTGGGAAAACCCCGGTTCCCTTGAATTACCACATCGATGGTAGTCCACTGAACACAGAAGGCGTTATAAGAGATCCGCGAACACAGGTTAACAGCAACGTCTGTTTTGACCACCACATTGCCACTGTGGTCAGCAAGTCCTTCTATGTTGCACATTTCATTACTATGGGTTTTGCATCCAGGAAGAAAGAGGTCATTGTCTCCCTCTACTCTTCCCTCAGTAGGCCAGTCATTGAGTACATTGCTCCATTTGGCATGTACCTCACTAGACACCTGCAACAACTGGAGAGACCACAAAAGTACCTCACAAAGAGGATCCTAGGCCTTAAACACTTGCCCTATATGGACAGACTCAAAAATAATCCAACTATTCTCTGTCTCATAACATCTACTTAAAGGCAATCTATGCTTGGCTTACAAAGCCATGTCTAACCCAGCTCTGTTAGAAAGGCTACATCTGAAGGAATCCCAATCCCTCCACACCACATGCTCCAGAGACCTTAACCTCATTACCACAATCAACAGAACATGCTGGAGGGGCAGGTTCATAACCCAGAGACTGCCCATGCTCTGGTATAGACTTCCCTACATGTCAAGCAGCGCACCTCACTGGCCCTCTTCAAGAGAAATCTTGATGAGTGGATGGGAAATAGAAAATTCATCCCAGGGATCACTCCAGTGGCTCTACTCGACAGAGGCACTGGGAACTAAAGTCGGGTGGCACGATGCCAGGGTAATCCTACTGGCTAGCCTTGTAAAGGCTCCAGGGCCATTAGCCTAGTACACACCTATGAACCTTATTTGTTATCTCTGCTCACTACTTGCATGGCAGTCTGTTACCATTGTAACTGATTACTGTAATCCAGCTGTTCTGTTGTCCCTGGGACCTGGATCATGACTGTAAATGGTCTGTTAACTAGTTCACTTACCTGCTTACCAAACTGAAATAGATAAATAAATAATGACTGCTTATGGGAAGCATACTTATTTGGAGGAGTCAGGATGAGGAAAAAAAAAAAAAAACAATGCAAAAACAATTCTTCAATGTTCGTACTGAAAACCTAAATCATTTGGCATATTATAAATAGGTAACACTAAAGCCAAATATGATGCTGTGGAGTTAATCTAGGAGAGTGAAATCCAGGGACAGGAAAATAATCATGTCCTTTTTCTCAGGAATTAAGAAGGCCTTAGTTTTGTACTACATGTACTTCTGAAGGCCTTATTAGGAAAGGGGAGTCATGGCACAGCAAGGGGTGCAAAGAGAGGAGACTAGTAATGATAAGGAAACTAAAGGTTTGATGTTCAAAGAAAGGTTATGTGTGTTTATTTTTTCCTCTCGAAAAGAGAACAAGTAGAAGTTTGGTGCAGTTATGTAAAAGATACTGAGGAGAAAATTACAGGGGATTTATTGCAATGGAAGAATAGAACATTTTGGAAAAGACAAATCCAGCATAGCAGAGAACATAGTTTAGTCTATATGCTAGAAAATACTTTTAAGTAGCTGGTGGTTGACAAAGTGCAGCTATTTACCAGCATGGATAATGGAGGCTGGGACACACATGGCTGTTAAATGGGGTTCTGACTTCTGAAAGACTAGCAGTGACGAGGGGAAGGGGCTGCCTTTCGATTGCTGCAATACACAGGCAGACCAGATAAACTTAGTTTCCTCCTTTTGTGTAGTTAAGTTTTTACTATGTTCTCGTCTGTACAACAGCCATAGATTGTTGGCCGGGTGTTCAGTGTAGTAGCTCAGAGGCTTAATAACATTAGGTTCTTGTCCCAAGGCTTAATTTTATTTGTTGCTGCAGCACATTTTGACTGTTAGAGCAAACATCATAGTATAGCAACTGATGATAGCTCACAGTGGAAAATTTTGCTGTTTAAAATACTACAGTTTTTTTATTGACATTGGTAAAAATGTTCCTTTTAATTTCTTTTAACAAAGCATTCCATATTTGCTCATAAATCTGGTTTGCAGCATCATAGCAGTTACAATGGTAGTAGAGAACACTAGACCCCACTAGTTTGTGATGATGGTACACAGGTAGCAGAGTTTGACAACCGTCACATCATCACTGCAAGAATGATCTGACAGCTGTCATATCATTCTTGCAGTTTTAAGCAAGTGGAGAGGTGTCATAGTTCTGACAGTGGTAAACTTGCAGTATGTAAGGAGGTAATCCCCTGAAATCTGAAGAAGAAATAAGGGATCTAGGGACCCAAGTAGATAATCAGCTTTCCTTTGATAACCATGTTGCCAAAGTGGTTAGAAAATCCTTCTATGTGACCTTGCATCAAGATCTAAGGATGTAATGGTGCCCCACTACTCTTCCCTCATCAGACCCATTATTGAGTACAATGCACCAATTGGAATGTACCTGGCTAGACATCTCCAGCAGCTGGAGAGACCACAAAGGTACCTAACCAAGAGGATTACTGGCCTCAAACAGTTGCCCTATGCAGCACGATTGAAAAAGCTAAGACTGTTCTCTGTTGCATTCCGCTTTCTCAGAGGCGATCTCTGTCTAACGTACAGAGCCATGTCCAACCCAGAATTGTTGAACATGCTCCATCTTAGAAAAAACAAATCTACTTGAGCTACACGCTCTAGGGATATAAACCTCAGCACAACAATGAATAGAACATGCTGGAGGGATAGATTCCGTTCGCAGAGACTTCCCTTACTATGGAACAGGGTCCTGATCTACATAAGACAGAGCCCCTCACTATCACTCTTCAAGAGGAACCTTGATGGGTGGATGGGTAACAGAAAGTTCACACCGGGGATCACACCAACAGCACTACTAGATAGGGGCCAAGGGTACTAGCTGCTAGTACAAGGGTCTAGGGAACTACTAAAGGGGCTGTGAATACCGCACAACGTGGCTGGGCTAATATATGCCTTCGGGCAGATAGCCCACTACCAACCTATGAACCTATAAATAAACAGAACTGGTAGTGAACTAAACAGGATCCACACGGAACTAGATGAAAAGTTTAATGAAGCGCTTTTCGTTTGCTTAGTAAGCAAACTTCCTCAGTCTGGACAATAGAGGTGGCCCTATCCAATTTAGATTACTAGAGAATGAATTACAATGGCAGATTAGGCTAGATGCTTACCATGCTCCTGGCCTTAATGAATCTTGTTCCTTTTCGGGTATTTTAAAGTTATTAAGTTTAAAAATATAACATTTTTAGTTGATGTTTTTACAGTAATATGGTCCAGTTAACAAGTATAGTCTTGTAAGCATGTATTGTGGTGTGAATGAAATCACAAAAACACAAAAAATACATGTGCAATTTCTGTATATGAAGCCACTTCTATGAGGCATTGTCACTTTATGTTTATTTTTATATGTATAATTACAATTATTTGCATAGCAATATCAAATATGTAAAGGTTGGTTATTGAATCAGAATAGGAATGTATGATAACATATACAATGCAAAAAAGTATACGCAATATACTATATATTCACTAACACATTGATTGTAAAACAAATTAGAGGGACCAATTTTAATATTGTCTTTGATCATGTCATATGTGGAGTCGTTGTTGCCTTTATTTATTTTTATCACTTTATTTACACATTTAATGTTTAAAGTGGTTATATTTTCTGACCTTTTAAACTTTTTAGATAGTATGCTTCTTTAAATACTAATTAGGATTAATTGACTTGTTTGTATAATAATTATTTAAAGTTGTGAGTCATGGATTTTTCTTTGTCTGAGGAAGTTTGCTTACTAAGCAAACGAAAAGCGCTTCATTCAACTTTTCATCTAGTTCCGTGTGGATCCTGTTTAGTTCACTACCAGTTCTGTTTATTTATAGTAGTTTATTCTTGGTTTTGGATTTATAACCTATGAACCTATGTCTGACAGGAACATCACTTATTTGCTTTTATTCCTCCATTTGTAAAGGAGGATGGTCGTCCCCTCAACCCTCCCCCACTTTCAATTTAAAAAATGCAAGGTGAATGGGTTAAGGGGGTGACAGGCCCCCTACAAAAGGAGTTAATCTGTCTCTCTTTTCCTGTCTCGGTTGCCTGTCTATGTATCTAGCTATTTAAAAAAGGCTGAATCCTCATGTTGAAAATATGTCTGTCCTGTATGTACATCTGTCTTTTATTTATCTACCCTTCTACTTATCTCTTCTAAATCGGGGAAAAATTCCTGACTGCATGGGTGAAAAAAAGAGCTGTGGTGGTTACCAAACAACAGACAGCTCTGTCTCCTCAGATAACCGCATCGCTATTATTCTGGACCTGCATTTACTCAGATTCCAGTATTCTCTATTATAGCTGCAATTTCTGATCTGATGTTGTCAATCTTCACTTAATCCTTGACTTTTGGGTTGGGTTCCATATCTCAGAACCGACTTGGCCATTTTTCCAGCTTGCGCCTTCCAAAAAAACTGTCAAGCTTAGCTTTACCCATAACGCTCGTCTCAAGATTACCTTAGATCTCGTTTGCCACTTCGTGTCAGATGCGTTTCTTTCCTGCCAGCTCTCGAGTGAGGTTATGTCTTAAAACTCTAATTGCTTTTTTTTAAAAACATTTGATGTTATGTTGTCCAATCTCGCCTCCATTCTTACTGGATGCATTCGGAGCCAATCCTCTGCTCTGACTCAGCCGAATACACTAACTGGAAGTCTCTAACTTGGCACGTGGCAGAAAGGTATCCCATCATACAGTGGTGTAATTCCCCAGATCTCATTTGTTGCTTTACGAGTTCGGATGCTCTCTCCTTGACTGTGGCTGTTCTTTAAAAAGTTCTATTTTTTTCCCTTTATTAAGCTATATTTAGCTTTAATATTTGCTTATTATTACTAGTTAGTAGTTTTTTCTGTAGTTTTATTTTGTGCTATAGTTTCGAGTGCTTTTAACTTACTAGTGTGTGCTTTTCTTGGCCTTCGTTAATCACATGGCCTTTTTGCTTTATTCCCATTTTTTGGTAGTGATGTAGTTAGTGCTTAAAGTAGAAGTTAGCTTTTCTGTATACATATTAGCTCGTTTCAGTTAGAGAGCTAATTTCCTGTGATGTCTCTCTCTCACTCGCAACTCTACTAGGTCCGTTTAAGTTAGAGGGCAGAGTTGTTCCCCTTATTCTTATCTTGTTAGATGTCTGATGTTCTTCATTCCACATTGCTGCAGTCCTAACACTTGGGTAGTCCGCTGTCCCAGTCATTAGTCTGACGTCAGTGCGCCAGGGTACAAATCGCATGACCGACGCCATATCCTCAGTCTTTTAGGTTGGCGTTCTGAAATTTTCTGAAGTCGGAGTTTCAGACCGAATCAAAGTTGGCTAAGTGCCCGTGGGGAATATTTCGTTTTTCTTGCCTCAGTATTTAACCGGATGTCAGAAAAAGTGAATAACTGTATTTCTTGTGAAACAGATACCTCATAGGGATTACCATACCTTGTGTATACCTTGTTTAGGGCCTGAGCACGGCGTTGTTGGATGTCGCTCTTGTGCTAGATTTAACAAACGCACTATAAAGAGAAGGTTAGACTGTGCCAGGTTAGTTTTGGGAAGCGTTGTAATTATAAAATGCCGTTGGATGTCGGCCTTAGATCAAAAAGCGCAAGGACAAAGCAGCAAAGCCTAGGTTGGAAGAACCCAGTCCCGGACGCCGGTTCTTTAGGAGGCTCAGTGGAGCCGGAGGTTCTGCCAGAAGTTTCTTTGGAGTCCCAGGGAGAGACTTTACTGTTACAGGATGTGTCCTCTCAGGAGGTAGGCCAGGCTGAAGGGGCTTCTCAGGTGGCTGTTCTCCCTCTCTTCCTAAGGTGGTTAGGCCCTCCCCTTCTGTTTCCAAGGCTTCTTTGAGAGGCAGGCCAGGTTTAACTTCAGTGGGGGTCTCTCCTAGTTCTTCAGGATCTTTGCCTAAGAAACATATGCTTAAAATGGCAGAAGATTTGATTACTATGATTAGAGGTTCTATGCCCTCCTGATAAGAGGCCTAGGGTGGAACCTGAGCTTGAGAGTTTTGAGCAGTGTTCGAGGCTTCTGAGTCTTCGCTGAAGACTTGCAGGAGTTTCCTGCTTATTCTGATTCAGATGGGGATGATTCTACTCCTCGGCTTCTCCTCCTGAGGATTTTTCTTTTCAGAGACTCTTCATTCCATGAGGGAGCATTTTAAATGGGAAGGTCAAGATTTCTCTGATTCCAGGAAAAGGCTTAGGGAATTTTGTTTTACCCCAGCATAGGCCTTTAGCTATACCTCCTGTTCTGGATGTGGTGGAAGATGTTTTGCAGAGGCTTCCTGAACCCTGATTCTTTGCCTCCCGCCCCAGTTAAACCAGATAGGTATTATAGGGTGCCTGAAGCTCATAAGTATCTTTTAAGAGTCCTAGGGCAGACCCGAAACTGTTTCTCAGGGGCCTAAAGGTGTTAAGGCTTCTGTTGTTAAAAATCCTGTTCCTCCTGATAAAGAGGCAAGGGCTTTGGATAGATGGGGAAAGAAAGTGTATACTTCTTCCACTTTAGCCATGAGGGCGTTGAATTGCCAGTTTCACATGTTAAAATATCAAAATTATCTCCTTTCACAATTGAAGTCTAAGGTGGATGCTCTGAAGGTATTGAGTGTAAAGAGTTGCAGGATTTAGTTCATGTGTCTGAACAGGTGGGTAAGCATTCCTTGCAATGTGGTTTTGATGCTGTGCAGGCCTCTTCAAGGGTGGCTGCCACTGGTTCTGTTCTAGGCACGCCTGGCTGAGGGATCAGAATTTAGCTGACCATGTTAAGACAAGGATTTTGGATGCTCCGTTCTACAGTCTGACGTGTTGTTTGGTTCGCCTGTGGAAGCAGTTTTAAAGAAAATGGAGGACAAGGCTAAGTCTATGCAGACTGTTAAAGATTTTTGCAGGTTCAGCCTCAGTTTAGTAGAAATTGGCCTACTAAGGGATGGACATATCCTGCTTATGATTCCCAGTCTAGGGGTAGGTCTAGACGTGGTAGGGGCAGAGCTCCAGGTTCTTTAGGCCTAGAACAGGAGTTCACCTGCTCAGTCTTCTGGTGAGGGGGGTCAGTCCTTTCGTGAACAGACCCAATGACCTGCCTTTTCAGCTGCCAGTACTTTCTCGCCTGGCAGCACCTTTGGGAGGAAGGCTGGCTTTCAAAGAAAATTGGAATTTAATTACCCAAGACAGATGGGTATTGGATATCATTCACCACGGTTACAGGTTTTATTTCCATACCTTGCCTCCTTTCACAGGCATGCCAGACATTCCTCCTCTACAAAGAAAAGAGGCTCACAAGCAAATTTCTCTGTTACTCCAAATAGGGGCCATTCAGCGGTTCCTGTGCCAGAAAGGGGCCTAGGATTTTATTCTCGCCTGTTCCTAGTACCAAAGAAGGGGAACACGTGGAGACCAATTTTGGATTTATCTATCCTCAACACTTATCTGGACATTCCCAAGTTCAAAATGTTGACGTTACAACAGCTTTTACCTCTGCTGGGCAAAGATCACTGGATGGTAACTTTAGATCTCAAGGCTTACCTTCATGTGCCTATCAAACTAAGTTGCAGGAAGTATCGAGCTGGGAATTCCCATCAGTTCTCTGCATTGCCCTTTGGCTTATCTACTGCCCAGAGTATTCACAAAGGTTCTGGCTCCAGTGATAGCTTACTTCAGGCTAAAAGGAATACAAATCTATCCTTACTTGGACGACTGCCTGATTCTGGCTCAAGAAAAGGAAGACCTTTTACAGCATTTGGAATATGTGATAGCAGTGCTAAGATGCCTAGGGTATTCTGTGAACGAAATAAAGTCCAGTCTAGTACCCTCTCAAGACATGTGCTTTCTGGGTGTGAGACTGAATACAGCAACCCAGATGGCCTTTTAACCCAGGACAAGCAAAAAAATCTTTGCCTTTACTTCCATCAACTATCTCTTCAGTCCGGGCTGACTGCAAGGACAGTCCTTCAAGCCTTAGGGTTCATGGCATCTTGTATTCTGGTGCTTCCCAATGCCAAACTACATATGAGGAAGCTGCAATGGTATCTCAAAAATGTATGGACACAGCACTGCCAGGATTTGGACACTGTCATTCAAATAATACCTTGCATTCAAAAGGAATTTTGTGGTGGGCTCAGGAATGTCACCTAAACAAGGGACTCTCTGTGACCTGGCCAGAGGCGAGTCAGATTCTAACGACAGATGCCTCAGACATAGCTTGGGGAGCTCATCTGAATGGAAAGTGGATACAAGACAAGTGGCCTGCCAGACTACAGCATCTACATATCAATATGAAGGAGATGTTAGCAGTCCAGTTTGCATTAATGGCTTTCAAGGAGTTACTTCTTCCAGGGCAGGTGTTGATTCTAACAGACAACACAACTGTCATGTGGTACATCAACAAACAAGGGGAACACATTCTTACCGTTATGCAGGCAAGCAATGATTTTATGGAGACTGCTCAGCTTGCAACTAACTCTTCAGGCAAGGTTTCTGCCGAGCACAGAACTCCTTAGCAGATGTGTTAAGCAGACAAATCATGGATCCCCGAATGGAAACTGGATCTTCATGTATTTCGAAATTGACAGTGTCATGGGGAACTCCAGACATAGATCTGTTCGCTTCTCCACTAAACCACCAGCTGCCAAAGTTTTGCACAAAAAGGTTTCATCACACAGCTTGGAAAGTGGATGCTCTTTCTTTCAGTTGGAAAAATCTTCATGTGTATGCCTTTCCACCTCTGCCTCTTCTCCCAAAGGTGCTCCTAAAGGTCAGACAAGACAAGCCAAGGATGATTTTAATAGCTCCAGATTGGCCTCGGCAACACTGGTACCCATTACTGAGGAATCTGGTAAGGAAGCCTCCATGGCCTTTACCTTTGATTCCGCACCTGTTGTCTCAGAGGAACGGTCATCTACTCAATGTCAAGCTTCACTCTCTTCATCTAACAGCCTGGCATATTCTGTTTTGAAGCACAGCAGGTCTCAACTTCCTCAACAAGTTTTAAATGTGATTATGGAAGCCAGAAGACCTAGTACAAGGAAGGTGTACGCAGAAAAATGGAAGAGATTTTTGTTTTGGAGTACAGCAAAGAATTTGGAGATTTCTGAGCCTAATTTGAGTGTGGCTCTTCAATATCTTACTGAGTTATTGGACAAAGGTTTGTCTTTCTCTTCCATTAAGATTCATGCTGCAGCAATTTCAGCTCACTATGATTGTGACCCACCATTGTTTTCTCATCCTTTGTTCAAGCAATTTCTTAGAGCGGCGAAGTATATAAGGCTCCCAAGTAGAGCTACTACTTCTGCTTGGTATCTCAATTTTGTGTTGGAGAAACTTACTCTACAACCTTTGAGCACTGCTGAATTGAAATACTTATCATGGAAGACTGCTTTTTGTTGGCCATTACTTCTGCAAGAAGGGTTTCTGAATTGCAGGCCCTTATGGCGGTTGAGCCTTTTTTGATTTTCCATAAGGATAGGGTATCATTCCGTACTAATCCTTCGTTTATGCCTAAGGTGGTTTCTAGTGTGGCTTTAAACCAAACTATTCATTTGCCTACTTTCTATGCAGATCCCCAAAATAAGGGGGAAAAGATTTTGCACACTTTAGATGTACACAGGCAGTTGCGTTATTATTTAAGCAGGACTAAGGATTTTAGACAGTCTCAGCAGTTGTTTGTTTCTTTTGCTTTGAGTTCTCAGGGCAAGCCTGTGTCAAAACAAACTATTTCTAAGTGGATTGGGTTTTGCATTGCATTTTGTTATTCCCATCATGGCAAGGAGATTCCAGCTGGGATTAGGCCTCATTCCACTAGGGCTACTGCCACTTCAACAGCATTTCTAAGGGGTGGCAACTAAGGATATTTTGGAGGCAGCTACTTGGAGTTCAGTGCATACTTTCTCTAAGCATTACCACCTTCCTCTCTACTCTAAATCTAGGGCTGGTTTTGCCACAGCTATTTTGCAAGGCATGTTGACAGCTCCTGCTTCTTTATGATTTGCCAGCCTCCCTTACCTCTGCTTTGGGATTCTACCCAAGTGTTAGGACTGCAGCAATGTGGAATGAAGAACATAGTACAGTTTTGTACCTACCATAAATGTAGATGTTCGAGGATCCACATTGCTGCAGTCCAATTTACCCTCCCTCCTTCCCCTCTGTGTTTAGGGGTGGTTGTGTGGGTGAGGTTATACTCTTGTAATTTTGTATATACTGTACATATATTTGGTGCAGGAGTGTTTGGTGTTTTTTGGTTTTGGCCTTATCTTTTTAGGGTCTTCTGACATCTGGGGCAAGAAAAGACTGAGGATATGACGTCGGTCATGCGCATTTGTACCCTGACGTACTGACGTCAGACTAATGCGCCTTGACCGACGTCAGCCATATACTTTGGTATTCGGGCCGACTGGGACTGCGGACTACCCAAGTGTTAGGACTGCAGCAATGTGGATCCTCGAACATCTACATTTATGATAGGTACAAAACTGCACTTTTTATAGTGTGGTAATACTGTTTCAGACTTTAAATAATTTTTGGTGTCTGTTAGTTTTGTTATAGAGGTGTGTCAAGCTGTACCAGTTATTATTGTTCTGGTGTGGTTTCTTTTCAAAAATGTCAGAGGAAACTAGAGAGAAGGAACCCAAGCCTTCAGGGTTTAAAAAGTGTCAGCAATGCTCTCAGAAGATGTCCATCATTGATGGGCATAACATTTATGTCTATTGTTTGGGGGCTATTCACCTCCAGGAAACTTGCACTTTCTGTCATTCCTTTTGCTCCTGTGTTCTGCAGGAGAGAAAGAATAAGCTTATACACAAAGGGCTCCTGAAACCGTCTTTTAAGGAGGCTTTACACAGCTCTTCTTCTTCCAGTAGATCCCCTTCGGTTAAGAGTGACAAGGCTTCAAAATGGCCATCTCCAGCTTCTTCGGCTCAGTCAGAGCCGCTGCTAAAATTGGCTAAGACTTCTGATGGATCAATCTCCTCGGCTCCACAGCTCATGGAACTGATGGAGCTCATAGACATAGACAAATCTAGTCCTTCGTCTCCAAGGCCTTCGGAGCCGAAAGACACTGTTTTTCGGAGCCAATCTGCTGAGTTGTTACCGGTCTCCCTTACCTTGAGATCACCCATTTTGGAGAGATCTCGCTCACCAACCCTCTCCTCTAGGAGCTTATCGGATGGTGACGTGGACAGGGTGGTGCACAGACTCTTGAAGTCACTGGTGCTGGCCAAATTGTTTTAGGCTCTGATCCATTCAGTTCTGGAGCCAGCCAAGACTGTTACATCCACAATGATTCCTCCTCCAAGCCAAGCTGGATCTTGAGCCAGAATGCCAAGTACCGCTTGCTGTAGCTTCTTCCATTCCGAGACCTCTTCAGGTGATTTCGGAACCGATCCCTGCTCAGATTCCCTTGGTGCCGTGTGGGGTGTCTGGAGGTCGAAGCTCTCCAGTCGGCTCTGGGGGGGGGGGGATGCCCAGACCAGACCAGACCAGAGTTTCTTTGGTTCCGAGTTTGCCTCTTGAGGCTTTTGCTTGGCTGAGCTCAGCTACTGCATCAGCCATGGAGCTGATCTCCTTGGAGTCAGGGATTCCCTCTGTTTCCTTGGAACCAGAGGTGTCCACGGAGCCGGGGAGATCTGCCTTCGAGCTGATGAGGACTGTGCTGTCCCCTCCTACAGCTCTATACAAGGATACTGGTATTCTTCTCCCCAAAGCATCGGTGTCTGTCTCTGCACTACCCCATCCACAGGACAGCAGAGATCCAAAGCCTCAGGGAGCCCCATTGGGCAAACCCCACTTTTCCAAGACCTCCCCAGAATACCGTTTTGAGGAGGCTCCTCAAAAGGGAACATGCAAGAGAAAGCATATTGACTCCCCTGATGAGTCCATCACCTCTGACACTGACCTCTAGGAGTCAGTAGGGTCCCCACGATCATACGCTGATGATATCTCCTTCTCAGATATCCTAGAGATCCTGAAACAGAGAGGCAGCTGGAAATCCATCAGCCTTTCTGAGAGAAGTCTGTTTACCTGTAGGCTTTTGGATTTCAACCTTCAGCCTCCTGGGTGTCTCCGCCTTTCGATGAGCTGCTGGATTTGGTTAGTCGAAAGGCGTGGGAGTCACCAGACACTATGGAACCAGTCCCTTGAAGGCCAAATAAGTTGTTGTCAGCACCTGTGGAAAAAGAATTTCTTACAAAAGGCGTTCCTGTAGATGCTGTGGTTGTGGCAGCAGCCAAGAAGAAGAAACTCTCTGAAACATCCTCTTCTGTCCATCCACCAAACAAATACTCCCGGATGATGGAAAGATTTAAGAAGCATGTTTTTTGGTCAGTGACGTTTACCCTTAGATCGCTGAACTATCTTTTGCATTTTAGGAGGCTACAGAGAGATCTCCTGAAGGAGTTAAGAGATTCTCTCCAAGGTTCACTGGCTGCGGTGGTGTCAGAAAAGGTCACTTCTCGGCTATCTACCTTAAATTCCATCGTTAACTCCTCCATGAGACTAATATCTTATGCAGCAGATGGAGCAAGCAGGGCAGCGGGTACCAGATTTTCCCTGAGGAGGCACTCCTGGATGCGCTTATGCAACTTTGCGGAGCCCATCAAGTCTACCTTTAGCAATGCCCCTTTTGATGGTTCCTTACTTTTTGCACCTAAGGTCAAGGACACACTCACCAGATGTGAGCAAGAAGGGAAAACGATCTCTGCCATGGGGGTGCGTTTTTCCGTTCCATCAACACCTTATCCTAAAGGTCATAAGAGTGGGAAAGTGTGGTTCAGATGATCCCAGGGATTTTTTCAAGACGCACGAGGTAAACCCTTCCCCAGTGTCAGAGGGGGAGGCAATAATGGTAGACATACTAGAGGCAGAGGGGGTCCCCAAAACCAGGGTGACTGCGATTCTTTTTGTGGCCGTCCCTATCAGCGCTCCTGAAACGAGGGCCGTCTGCTCTACTCTTGGGGCAGTTGGGGGGCGTGTTTCTTTGTTCCCAGAAGCCTGGCGAGATATCACAAGAGGCAAGTGGGTGCAAAGTATAATATCCAGAGGCTATTCCATTCCCTTTTGCCATCCTGCCCCACAGATCAGAACAACCCCAGATGTTCCACCCAGTCAAAGGGAATAAGCAACTGTAGAAATTCAAAAGTTGCTAGACAAAAGAGTTATCCCAGAAGTCCCCACAGACCAAATAGGATTCGGAACTTACTAAAGATTCTTTTTAGTGCCAAAAAGAGCAGGGGACGGGAAATCCATTTTGGATCTCAGCAAGCTAAACGAATCTGTGAAGAAGTCCAAGTTCTGAATGGTGACACTGCAGTTGATTCTTCCACTTTTAGGGAAAGACAATTGGATGTGCTCAATAGACCTCCAAGATGTGTACTTCCACATAAAAATGGACAGAGCATCAAGGAGTCACTTAAGCTTCCAGCTGGGAGCCAGTTTTGAGCTCTGCCCTTTGGTCTCACTACAGCCCCCAGAGTGTTCACCAAATGCATGGCAGTAGTCATGGCTTACTTGAGATGTCTGGGATTCCAAGTGTTTCCGTATCTATATGACTGGCTCCTTATTGCCACCACCAAACATCTACTTCAACAGGTGAGGAACACCACTCTTCAAACTTGCTCCCGGTTAGGGATTACAGTCAATTTACAAAAATCTGCCTTGTTGCCCTGTCAACAATATTACATTCATAGGTGCAGATCTCGACACCGTCTCCATGATGGCACAACTTCTGCTGGACAGGGTTTCTTTTCTTAGACAACAAATAGCCAACCTTTTACCCAGAAACAAAGCAAAGGCAATTTTGAAACTCCTAGGGACTGTGGCTTCAACGACCACCTTAGTTCCCCTAGCCAGAATGCACATGAGAATTCTTCAGTGGCTTCTATTTGCTCAATGGTCATTACAAGAACTTCCTATGTCTCACCTGGTCAGGATGACAGGCTCATGCAAGAGCGATCTCCTATGGTGACTTTGGTCCGACCAGTTGACCATAGGACGACCCTTTGTGGCACAACTACCTGTAGCTACCGTGACCACAGACGCCTCCCATGTAAGGTGTCGGGGGGCATTATCTGGGAAGGATGGTCCAAGGCACATGGCAAGAACACAAGGTCCATCTGCGCATCAGTGTTCTAGAGATGAGAGCAGCGCTTCTAGTGTTGCAGGCACTCCAGGACTCTCTTCCACCAGGAACAATTGCAGTCCAGTCAGACCGTGTGTCGATAGTCTGGTACATAAGGAGGAACCAGATCATACCCCTTTTGTCGAGAGGCACTGAGAGTATGGCAATGGGCAGTTTATTCCCAGTGTTTTCTAATAGCAATGCACATCCCGGGGAAATTCAACATGATAGCAGACAAGCTCAGCAGGGTGATTTTAATGCCTCACGAGTGGTCTCTTAACCAAAACATAGTGGAGGAGATCTTCCGAAAATGGGTCCAGCCTTGCTGTGATCTTTTTGCCACTCCCATGAATACCAAATGCGGCAGCTACTTTGTCCCAATTCCCCTCTAGAGGAGACACCAAGAGACGCACTCGCTCACGATTGGCCCTTCGGACTTCTGTTTGCTTTTCCACTTTTCCCATCATACTCAGTCATCCAGAAAGCATAACTGTTGGGAAGCAGGCTGATTCTCATTGCCCCATACTGGCCTCATCAGATTTGGTTCCCCTTTTTCTGGCCTCACCTACAGGAGAAGCCCTGGGTTCTGGACCCAGTTCCTGACCTTCTGATTCATATGTCCGGAACTCTTCATCCTGATTTCCAAACCCTAAATTTTGTAGCATGGCTGCTCCACTTCCAAACCTAAGCTTCAAGACTTCACACCTGCAGTGAAACACATTTTAGTATCCTCTTACAAGGCTTCGACCAGAAAGTTATATGCTAGTAAATGGAAGAGGTTCTTCTACAGGCACAAGCAAAAAATATTGACCCCTTCTCTGCCCCAGTCAGTTCAGTTTTGGAATTTCTCGCAGAACGTTTTTCAGCAAGGCTCAGCGGCAGCTACAATTAGAGTCCAACTAGCTGCAATATCTAATTTCCACATTAGCATATATACTCCAACCTGATGTTACACAAATTGTGTAAAGCCTTTTTAAAAGGCACTTGTTTATTGAGATCTCCCATAAAAGAACCTCTTCCTCCATGGGATTTGAATTTTGTTCTGACTCACCTAACGTTACCTCCTTTCGAGCCCTCATCATCTTGTGATCTTAGTTTCCTTTCTTGGAAAAATATTCTCCTGGTTCTCCTGGTAGCAATTACATCTGCAAGAAGAGTCTCAGAGTTGCAGGCTCTATCTATCAAGCCACCATACCTGATGTTCCATAGCGATAAAGTGTTCCTACGTACTAACCCATCCTTCGTGCCCAACATTTGTTCCCAGACCAATCTAAATCAATCTGTTGAGCTCCCAGTGTTTTTTCCCAATCATAGCAACAAGGCAGAGTACAAACTTCACCAAATGGATGTGCATAGACAGCTTAAATTTTATCTGCATAGAAGTAAAGATTTCAGAAAAATAGATCAGTTGTCCATTTCCTTTTCTGAAGCAAAAAGGGCATGCCAATTTCAAAAATTATGCTTTCAAATTGGCTCTCAAATTGCATTACCTTTATATACTCCTCAAATGGCAAGAATTTACCATTCAAAGTTAAAGGCCACTCGACCAGAGCATTAGCAGCATCCTCAGCTTACCTGGCCAGATTGTCAGTAGACAGTATTTGTGCTGCTGCTACTATGTGGGCAACTCATCATACCTTTATTACTCATTACAAAGTGGATTTGGCCTCCAGGGACAGGGACTCCTTTGGTTCCACTGTGCTCAAAGGTGTTCTTCCGTAAGCCACCCATGGATAAGGTGCTAGGGATGCTGTCCCATCCAGTAAGAATGAAGGCGAGATAGGGCAACATAACATAAAGAAGTTATGTACTTACCATAACGTTCTATGTTTGTTGTCCATTTCGCCATTCATTCTTACGACCCTCCCACCTTCTCCCAGCCAAGGACTCCTAGAGGACCTAGAGGTGAGTTTTTCTTTCCTTACTAAGGAGCTCCTTTGTAGTTTTCTTTTCCTTGTTGTTTCTATACCGGCTGTATCATGGGTAGTTTACACAGATTATTTATAGTTCGCAGCAAACAAGATTTGGAGAATTACACCACTGCATGAATAGGATACCTTTCTGCTACGAGCCAAGTTAGAGACTTCCATCTAGCGTATTCAGCTGAGTTGGAGCTGAGAATTGGCTCTGAAGCCATCCAGTAAGAATGAATGGTGAGATGGACAGCAAACACGGAATGTTATGGTAAGTGCATAACTTTTTTTGTTTCTTTCTGTCTGTATTCTGTGCACCCTGCTCCTCTCTGGGCTCTTCCTTAACACTTTGTGTTATTCGGCCACTGCCATTGTTGGTAGTCCCTCCGTCTTTCTACTTCCTTTTTCTACCTAAATGGTAAACCTTTAGTACCATTGTTGATACTTTTTAACGTAACTGTCTCCTCAGATAACCAAATCAGTGTTATTCTGGACCTGCATGTACACAGATTCCAGTATGTTCTCCATTATAGCTAGAATTTCTGTTTTTAGCAGTGCTCACATTTCACTCAATTGTAGGGTGGAAAAATGGATTCAGTACATCCGGTTTACTGTAGAGCATATTTGCAACAGTATATACTCAGAAATAGTGTCTAAGTAACATATGAGCTTAAAATATAATGGTACGTTCTTTTTCTAAATATATTCAAGAACGTAGCAGCTAAATATCTCAGACTGGAGCCAGTTTAAAATTTTTAACTAAAATAAGAAAGTGTCTCACAATCCCCAGTGAAACCTTTTTTGGCAGGAACTAGAAAAAGAAAGCATTCATGCTACTCTTGGCACTGTTAAGTTTGTGAACTGCATTTTTGTTTTTTTCTAAGAATGAGTACTTGTGTACATTTGAAGCTGAGCAAACATGAACAGTAGATGTTCATTGGGCACCTTTCGTGTGATTCATAGTTGAGTTTTCCATCTGTTCGATGCAAAACAAATTGTAGTACTTACAGGCAGTGTAAGTCTTCTGACAGTTACTGGAGTTTTGAGTCCATAAACTAACGAGCAGAAACTTTCTTCCTGTGTGCCAGATGTTTAGCATTTAGCCACTTGAAGGCTGTCCCTTCAAGAGAAGCTCCCTTTTGTTACACATCATACAACCTCAGTATATCAGCCGCTTCCCCCTTCCACCATTTGTTACCTGTTGTCTGATGTTAATGTCTATAATAAAGAATGTTTATGCATTTAGGTGGCTACATTTCATATTTTGCTTTTTCTTTACAGTTTACTAGCATTTCTTTTAATCTGTCTGTTTCCATATCTTTCTTTTGCTGGAAGAAATGTGGTCCAGTCTTTTAACACACAGTCTGCACTTGCTGTTTGGAATCTGAACAACTTTAAGTTTTAGCTATATTAACTTTGACTACCAGCATTTTAGTGTAACTGCAGATAGTTTTCAACAGCTGAAATACATAGCTTTCAAAATTTTTTTTCTTTAGTTCTGTTCTGGGATCAATTTTATGAGCCCTATCCTCCATTACATACATACTATTTATTTATTTATTTAAATTTGTTGACCGGGAGTGTCCGACTGGACGTAGGTCCATTTTCAGCGGAGGCCCGGGGAGAAAAGCTCCCCAGTTAAAATCAACAGACAGTATTTACATTGGATTACATAGTGATTAACAATTTACATAGCAATTACTTACAACATATTTACAGATGAAGAACATAGTACATCAGTAGACAACTAGAATCTTTATCTGTGAAGTGCATACCAGACATTAACAAATGTTACAAGAAGAAGTAGTATAAGATATGGGAATTAATCAGTGGTCATTTTGCTGGTGCCTGTGAAATGCCCAAGCTGTAATCTTGGATCCCTAAAGGCACAGTTTTATCTCTGTGGGTGGAAGACCTTGGTACAGTTCTTGTGCCTTCACACATGGCTGTTACTAAAATTGTGTTCTCCACTGCAAAAGGCACGCTTTATGTTTGGTGTACACATTCTTGCTTTCTGCTAGGGCAAAGGGTTATGTGTACCCCTGGGAACTTCACTTTTTTGTAGTCACTTGCGCAATTTGGATTTTCTAATTTACATATTGGAATGATTTCCACATTTAATGTCTAAAAGGTATAGACCGCATCTAAAGCCTGTGTGTTTGTTGCTAGCCGGTACCTTCACCTTCACACCTACGCCTTTGCATCAGATTCATTCAATGCTGAAACCTTCAACACTAACATAATCTCTGAGCCAACTCGTCAATGTTGAGTCTTTGACACCATCCTCATTGTCAACTCATTTGCGGTGTTTGGTGTTGAGTCCTCAGCCTTCAATGCATGGAGACTGATCTCCAGGCCTTCTAGGTCATCTAACTCCTCAGTACCACTTTTATTTTTCAGTATCTTCATTAAATAAAACATTTTTAAAAAGTGACATGGGTATATATGCAGTAATAGAAAAGAAAAGAAACCAATAACATTTCATTTGTTATTTTCATGCAATATACATAATTTTTAAACAATTTTCATTCTATATATTATATAAATTAATTCATGCCTTCCCTTAAACTTCACTCCTTCTCCTCATGAACCTTATTCTAATTGTATTGTTCCCACAAATTCCATTTATTTCTGTGTAATAAGTCCTTTCCCTTTTAAAGATCCAGCTTCTAGTTTGTTGTCTCCTTTACAACATTCACTATTTAAGTTACAGCTGATTCAGATGGGTTTTGATTTCCATTTTTTTTAGTAATTGCTTTTTTGGAAATCCGTAGCATTAAACTTACTAAGGCCTTACTATATCTGGGGAATTCAGATACTATCCCAACTCAAAAGAATCATTTCCTTAAATACAACTGTTTACTTCCCCAACATTTCTGACAAAGTACTATGCAGGGAATTTTTAAAATTTGTTAGTTCATTACATTGCCAAAAATGTTCCCACTTCTCTTTCTTTCCCATCATCTTCCAGAGTTTATCTCCCTGAAGAAACAAGATCTGAAGTTGTCTTATGGTATAAAAATACCTATGCAACACTTCCAAGTAAAAAAATCATAACTTTATTGCATACTTGGGGGCTGGACAGATGTCCTACCATTGTTCCTTTGTATACTGCATTTCCACATTCTTGCCAATCTTTTCCAACTTCCTTTGATTCTTATAGTTATCAACCCTACTAATTATCCATTTTTAATAGCAATTTCTGTTCTAAACTCATCTCAACTAAAAATTCTACCAGAGCTGGTCTTTCACTTAGCAATCCCTTGTCCCCTTACTCTTTGCCTATACAGTTGTTACCATTTCCTGGTAGGGAATGCAGGCAGCCTCTAACCAGCAGTCCAGGCTACTATTTGGCCTCATCCTACTCTGTTATCTTTCCCTCTGTAGTTATTTGCGCCAAAACCTTGGTTACTTTGCTAATCTTCTCCAGTAAATTCCAGCACCATCTTGCCTATTTTCTGTATCCCTTCTTGCAGTCATCCCTACTGGTAAAACCTTCTTTCTCCATTTCTGTGATGGATTACTTCTTAAAATGCTTTCTGCGACTTTGTGAATGTAATATTCTGTACAGCTGTTGCTTTAGATTCATAGGTTCATACTAGGCTATCTGCCCTAGGGCATTTATAAATGCCTAGCCAGAATGTGTTTGGCTTTCGCCACCCATTTTAAATTTATTTTGCTATGCCCTTTTTCGAGGTTAGTATACTGTGCCTCTGTCTAACAGTGACACAGAAGTGATACCCGGGGTAAACCTACGATCTCCCATCCACTCATCAAGATTCCTCTTGAAGAGAGTCAATGAGGGACTCTGCCTAACCTGGACTGGGATTTTATTCCAGAGTGAAGGGAGCCTCTGGGTTATGAATCTGTCCCTCCAGCATGTCCTATTTATTTCAGTGCTGAGGTTCAAGTCTCTCGAGCGTAGCTCGATGGGATTTGGATTTTCTGAGGTGCAGCATGCCCATTAATTCCGGGTTGGACATGGCTTTATACGTCAGGCACAGATTGCCTCTGAACAGGCGGTATGCCACTGAGTAGAGCTGGAGTTTCTTTAACCGGGCAGCATATGGCATCTGTTTGAGCCCTTTGATCCTCTTGGTGAGGTACTTTTGGGGTCTTTCCAGTTGCTGCAGGTGTCTGGTAAGGTACATCCCAAAAGGGGCATTGTACTCAATTATGGGCCTGATGAGGGATGAGTAAAGAGGCACGATGACCTCCCCTGATCTAGATGTGAATCCCTTCATGATTAGGTGGGCTATATAAAATGTTTTTAACCACTTTGGCCATGTGGTTGTCAAATGAGAGATTGCTATCAACTTGGGTCCCCAGGTCCCTAATTACTTCTTCTGTACTTAATGGATTACCACCTATGTGGTAATTTGTGGGCACTTTGTTTTTGCCAAAGGGGATGACTATACATTTTTTGGCATTTAGCTTGAGGCCATGGCTCTGGCACCAGTTGTCTGTTTCTATGAGGCCCTTTTGGAGGATGCTTGTGTCGGCTAGAGAGTCGATTTTGCCGCCCAGTTTGCAGTCATCTGCGAACTTGGTCAGCCACAGTCCTTCCGTGTTGGCCTGTTCCTCCGAGAAATATATACCGAACAAGAGAGGTCCCAGGACTGAGCCTTGTGGGACACCACTTGTAACTGGTTTGGAGTCTGACATGGCTCCAGCAATTCTAACCATGTGGGTTCTGTCCTTGAGCCAGTTTGCAATCCATCTAGTGACATAGGGGTTTATATTTAAGCTGGTGTGCTTATCTATAATGCCCGAGTGGGGTATTGTATCAAAGGCTTTTGCAAGGTCCAGGTAGGCTGTGTGGACCACCTTCCCCTCGTCAATGGCCCTGGTGACTGTTTCAAAGAAATCAACCAAGTTTAAGAGGCAGGATCTGCCCTTAACAAAGCCGAACTGGGTAGGATCCAGTGTTTGTAGGTCCCCAATATCTTTATTTATGAGGTCCATGATGATCCTTTCCATAGCTTTGCAGACCAAGCTAGTCAGGCTTATGGGGCGATAGTTTCCAGGATCCGTTGAGGCACCACCTTTATGGAGAGGGACCACTGTTGCTGTACGCCACTCTTTGGGCACATATCCTGTAGTAAGGCTGAGATTGAACAGCAGTTTTATGTTTGGGTTTAGCTCTTCTTGGAGTTCATTTAGGACGCAGCCCGGGACACCATCTGGTCCCATTGATGCTGTGTTTTTTGCTTTGGAGAGGGCAGCTCTTACCTAAGCATCTGAGATGTCAGGGGCAGCACTTTGCTGGGATAGATATTTGCCCTTTTGGTGGGGAGTGGGGAGAAGTTTGCACTGAACCTGTCAGCTAGGATGTTGGCAATGTCTGTGGGTTCGGTGTATTTTTTGTCATTTTGGACTAATTCTGAGCATATCTGGGAATTACCACCCAGGTTCCTAACATAACTAAAGAAAGCCTTGTGATTATCCTTAGTGTCCTGTGCAATTTTTCTCTCGAAGCTGGCCTTAGACAATTTTATGTGTGCCCGTAGTTTTTGCTAATACCGATCAGTGATGCCTTCCCTTTTTGGGATTTTGCTCTATCATTTAGTAGCTTTCTCCTTCTATTGTATAGTTTGTTTATGGCTGGAGTCCACCAGACAGGACGTCTGCCTTTGGAGGATTGGGTCTTGGTTTTATTTGGGATCACATGATCCATGCATTCCTGAAGGTGTTCATAGAATGCGTTTATAAAGGATTCTGCGGTCTGGGCCATATTTTCCACAGGCCCGGGGGCTTTGAAGGATTCCACCTCAGTTTTGAGGAGTGTGAAATTTGCTTTAGAGAAGTTTTTCACTGTGGTTTTCTGGGCAGGGGGTGGGGTCGGGATGTGTATATCCAGTAAGATTAGTTTATGGTCTGATCTTACCAGTGAGGGATACACTTCTGGTCTGGAGCATAGAGTCCCCATGTTGGTGATGATCAGGTCCAGTATGTTTTCCCCTCTTGTGGGAGTGGTAACAAGTTGTTCCATAGCACTTGAGTTTATAAATTCTAGGAACCTTTGGGCTAGGGTGTTGGAGCTAGAGTAATGCTCCCAGTCTATGTTTGGGTAGTTGAAGTCGCCCAATATAATGGTGCTTGGAGAGACCTTCATATTTTCCAGTGTTCTCAGGAAGGCCGAGTGGGGTTCCTGGGTTTGGGAGGGTTGTCTGTAGCAGGCTATAAACTGGAAGGCAGTTTTACCCACTGTTAGTTGCACATGGATAGCCTCTGATGCTTCGTGCTTTGCCACCAACCTGGAGGTGTGGGTATCTTTGATGAATATCGATACTCCCCCTCCTTTTGTGGTTCGGTCCAAATTTTGGGGCTGAAAAGCATGGTATGAGGTATAACCTGGTAGTGCTGGGGTGCTCTCGGGAGCCCTGAACCAGGTTTCTGTTACTGCACAGATATCGATGTTCTCCATGCTAAGGAGAGTTTCGAGTGCGTGCATCTTGAGGTTTAGACTTCTGGCGTTGAGTAGCATTACTCTTAGTTTCTTATCCCTTGTGATACCTATGGAGGTGGGTTTGTCTTTTGAGCCTTGCCTAAAAAGGCACTATGGGGGTAGCAAGAGCCTTTGCCAATATCTGAAAGCCCAGGGGTGACAGGTGCAAGCCGTCCCTAGCGAAGTATCGTGGCTTGTCGAGCATATCATCCCAAGCTGACAGGCATTGGATTCCCTTTGAATGACACCAGTACTTAAGCCAATTGTTGAAATTGATCATCTTGTCTTCATATTGTGGCATCATTCTTGGTGAGGGTAAGATGCTACTCAAGGTCAGGGTCATACTGGCCTGGGCTACATGCTCAGAGAGCTCCTTTATGTCTCTTTTCATGTAGTCCAGGGAGGCACGTCTCAGGTCATTCACACCAGCATGGACAATGACTGAGTCATATTTGTACTTGCCTTGGAGTGACCTGAGTGCTTGTGTTATGTGGTGGATCCTAGCGCCCGACAGGCTGCTCACCGTGACCCTCTCCTTGTTCAGCCTGGTGAGCGGGACGTCAGTGTGCCTGATGATAGAGTCACCTATTACAAGTGTATCAGGTGTGTTGTTTAGTCTTAAGGGCTGTGACTGTTTGGCACACTGGCTTTGTGAGATATGTGTTGCACGTGTTTTGTTTTGGGGTAGCGGCTGCTTGGGTGTCTGCTTTGGAGGTCTCTGCTGCTTGGCAGATCTTTATTTAGAGCCTCGAGTATGTTTTGTGTGATTATGTGTTTGGTTTGCTGTCGTGGTAGGTCTATGTGAGACTGGAATTGTAGTGAGTGTGGTTTCCTTCTCCTCCTGACTGGTTATGCCAGTACTGAGTTGAGAGAGCTTAGCCTCCAGTTTGGCTATATGGTTGCATCTCTCACGTGTTGGAATTTGTTGGGAGGAGGAGAGGGTTGTCTGTGTACATGAGGCAGTTGTAACATTGCCTCAAGAGTCCCAGATTCACCAGCTGGACCGGAGAGGAGATTGACAACTGACCTTTGGACATGCTAGAATAATATTGGGAATTCCTTAATAATTGAAAACCAGGGCCAGTGGGGAGTGAGGGTGTAGTGCTTTTAATTTTTAGTGCTGACTTATATAATTGCTTTAGTGAGCAAGTGCCAGGTAACTTAAGTGCAATGTGTTACAGGTAACTTAAATGCAAAAATGACAAACAGTAACTTTCTTTCAAGTGAAACAAGGAAATAAGTACAGTAAGCAATGCAGATATCACTAGTGATCCACAGAAGCGCTGAGAAGCCGCGTATTAGGTGGAATTAGTGTTCCAGGGAAATAACAAGCAAACAAACAACAAGCATATAAACAAAGCTAGATTCAGCAGGCCTGGATCTAGTCTATGATACAGCAAACAAGGTGTACCAATTTCAGTAAGATACAGTTCAAATATTCAGGCACTATAAACCTTTAACCAGAAATTTAGAGCCAGGATCTAGAATCCTACTCTTCCCTTACATCTTGATCTCCAGCCCTGTTTCTTAATCATCCCTTTACATTTTGATTTATAACCTTCTGCTACTTATATGAACCTTAACTGTGTAGCTGTAAAATATCCCTTTAAATAAGGTAATCCTAAAGCAACTTATTCTGTGGGGGGCAATTTATCCCACATAACTAACAACCCTCTTTCCCTATCAAATAAATTCTTTCAACTCTCTATTATTATAGTCTGCAACTTCTCCTTTGGTTGATAAAAATATGCCTAACCTGTATATGAAACTAAAAGGACTGTCTTACAATGCATGTCCTTAGCCAGGACGTTCCAGCTTCTCATTTTTGTATTATCTTTTTGTTTAGTTTCTTCCCACATATCCTTAGCTGACTTAATAGAATCAGTTTTAATTCATACACCTAAATACTTCATATTATCATGTCCCAGTATATATATGGGCATTATTGAACCAATTCATGTATGAGTACATAGCTTACTGCTATAGCCTTTGTTTTGATCTTCCTTTATTTATTTATTTTATATCCTGAAAAGACTTGAAACTGCCTCAAAATGTTTCACAACACAAACTCTCCTTTTCTGGATTATTATCTGCGAATAAAGCTAACTTTTCCTGATTACCATACCAGTTATATCCTTGAATTTGTGAGTCACTTATTTTCTTTGTTAATAGTTTCAAATATAAAGCAAGTAATTCTCCTTGGAGCCACGTATGTCCACTTTGGTGGGGTTGAATGCTGCTCTGGGTCTGGGCTCTTCAGTACAGATGGAGCTGAGGTCAGCATTCAAAGCAATGGAGAGGATGATTACTACTCCTCTGAGAGTGCATGCAGGGCTTCCATGGATGTCAGCTGTAGTCCCTGACACAAAGCAAGTGGTTCTTCAGCTCATTCAACAGACATCCCTGGGGCAGAGCATAGTGAAAACCTCATAGAACCAGTACAGGTTCAATCTGATTCCTCCCTTATATTCCCAGGAAAAGGACATGGAAGAGGAGGCACATGGACTCTGAGTCCTTAGTGTATGACACTGACTTGGATGAGCAAGAGGGTAACCCCCAGTGCCCTCCAGAAAATGCCACCTTCTATGAAATCTTTGAATTGGTGTGCCAGAGGGGATCTTAACCGACCCCCCCCCCCCAAGACAAGCACATGCTTTTTGAGGTTTATTGATCTGAAGTAGTTACTTCATTTGATCTGCAACCTGTGAGTGTCGGATCCGACCCAGCAGCTTTCCAAGATCCGAGCTCCTAGCTCCTCCCCCCTACCCATAATCCCCTACTACCAACCACATTACCTCAGATCATTTTTTGGCGCGGCTGAAGAAGCTTCCCTGTGAAGAGCTCCTGGCTGGGTGAGATCATTGCTGGTTTTAAACCAACTTTTTTCAAACAAAGTTGTCGTTGTGTGTGTGTTAGTCCCTTTTTCTACTTCTTGTGCTAGTTTTGGTCCCTTTTTTTGTTAATTTAATTCCTAGCTTATCTTCACTCCCCTCCCCCTCCTAGTGTTTGGGTGTGTGTGTGAATAATGTCTGAAGGGCCTAAGGCCGTTTTTTTCTAAATGTACTGAGTGTGGCCACAAGCTTTCCCCAGCTGATGGCCACACTCAGTGCGTTTTGTGCCTGGGGGCAGCCCATTTGTCAGAGGCCTGCCAGATCTGCGCGGCCTTTAACCCCCTGGCACTTCGGGATAGGAAGAACAAGCTGATCCTGGTGGGAAAGCTCCCCCAGGAGTCGGCTTCTTCTTCCTCTCCCGTTCGGGCTCCAGCTGCTTCGGCAGCTTCGGCGCCGTCTATCCCCGTAGCTCTACCCGGGACTCAACCTCCCTCATCGGGTTTGAGCTCTGGGGAAACTAGTGCCTCTTCCCTTAGAGAGAAGAGGCACAAGGATAAGAAAGGACATAAGTTCCACAAAAGGCGGGCCGAATCTCATCCTTCGGCTCCGCCAGTGAAACTGCTTAAGTCTCCCTTGAGGGTCTCCGGATCCCCCTCCTCTCGGCACCGTTCGCCCTGTTTCTCGCCGGAGCAGGAAGAGGAGGATAGGTCTCCCTCGAGATCCTCGAGGCGGCCCTCCCGGCCCGCCTCTACTACTTCATCCAGGTCGACCCGAAGCATCTCCGAAGCGGATATGGATCGGATGATGCGTCGGTTCTTGCAGACCCAAATGCAGATGGGGATGCTCTTGCCTCCCCCCCCCTCTGGGGGGGAGTGCGGCCCCCATATTTGCCCCGATCACTCTTTCTCCGACTCGTTTTCGGGTCTCGGAGTCATCGGATCCAGGCCCTTTCGGACCCGGGGAATTGTCGGCACCGATAGCTGTGGTCTCTTCGATGCCAACTATACCTTCAAGCTTGTCGGACTCGAGCTCTCGGGGCCAAGGGCTGAGCGTTGGATCCGAGGGAGTTGCTGTGTCTTCGACGCTGTTGGCGTCGGAGCACACCTCTGCCTCTGCACCGACTGCATCGGCTCTGACCCCGATCCCTTCCTCGGATCCGAGGAGATTGCTCTCAGAGGCTGGCGAGAGTGGCTCTCCTTCAGCTTTTGAGGTAGTGGAGAGGGTACTGTCGAGGTCCTCCAGATCCCCGACCCGGGCTTCGGATCCACCCGTACCCCCACTGTATGAGGGTCTGTCTTCCATCATCCATCCATCGGGGCAGCCTGCCCAAGCCCTCCAGCTAGTTCCCGTGGAGGAACAACAACCCGTGAACGAGCCCTTTTTGGACAGTCCCACCGAGGAGGTCCCTCAGAAACATTGGTGCAAAAGGAGGCACCTGGACTCCCCCGAGTCCGTTACCATAGACACAGACTTAGATGATACGGAGGGTTCCCCAAGGTCACCCCCTGAAGATGTCTCCTTTGGAGACATCATGGAAATGTTGCGTATCAGAGGGGGGTGGTCAGCCCAAAAGCCCTCCCTTGATGAGTCCGTGTTCCTGGAGGCCTTTGAGGCAGGCCCATCTACCTCCTGGGTGTCCCCTCCGGCCGACCCCCTGGTGGACTTAATTACCACCAGGGCTTGGAAGGAGCCTGACACCGTAGAGCCAATCCCTAGGCGCCCCGATAAAGTCCTCAGCCCACCCACAGATAGACCGTCTTGGGCCATAGGAACCCCCGTTGATGCTATGTTGGTGGCGGTGGCCACCAAGAAAGAACTCGCACAGGAGAATTCTTCGGTTCACCCGCCGGATAAGGAATCTCGAGCGCTTGACTGGATTGGGAAGCGGATGTTTGCTTCAGCGACCTTTTCCATAAGGGCACTGAACTATATGGCACATACCATTAGGCTACAGCGAGACTTGATTAAGGAATACGCTGCAGTCTCCCCCCGGAGTCCATGTCGGTCCCAGACAAGAAGGTTTTTGAGACTCGAATGGCCACTCTAAAATCCATCTCCAATACATCTATGCGGCTTCTCTCCCATGCAACGGTGGGAGCCGCTAGAGCTAGCGGAGCTGGGGTCGTCTTGCGACGTCTCTCCTGGCTCCGTCTGTGCGACTTCACGGATCCCTTCAAGGCATCCTTCGCGAATGCCCCTTTTGACGATTCTGCCTTGTTTGGCAAAACTGTTCGCGACACGCTGGTCCAAAGCAAAAAGGATGGGAAGACACTGTCTGCCGTCGGAGTCCGCTTCTCTAATCCCCAGAGATCCTTCTCCAGGAATCAGAGGGGACAAAAGAAGCTGTGGTTCCGTAAGTCTCAGCAATCCCATCCTGCTGCGGACCACTCGTCCTCTAGAGGCAGAGGAGGACAAGGTGGATGCCGGCGCAGAGGCAGAGGGGGGGCCGCATAATTTCAGGTCTAGAGAACCTTTCTCGGACAGACCCGCGCAACAGCCCTGAGGGCTTGCCCGACTGTCCCTCTCTGGAGGCAGTCAGGGGGCGGTTGTCGGAGCACCTGTCAAACTGGGAGTCCCTTACAACAGATCGATGGGTGCTCCGGATCATATCCAGAGGATACTCCATTCCATTCATAAACCTTCCCCCCAAACCCAGACGTCTCCCCGATGTCCCACCCGATCAGAGGGAGGCAGCGGCTTTGGAGATTTTAAAGCTGCTAAGAAAAAGAGCCATCCAGCCCATTCCCCCAGATCAGTCTGGATTGGGTTATTACTCCAGGTTCTTTTTGGTGCCAAAGAAAATGGGGGACCTCAGACCCATCTTAGACCTTTCCGCTCTGAACCTGTTCATACCCAAGGAAAAGTTCCGGATGGTCACTCTCCAATCAATTCTCCCCCTTCTGCGGGAGAACGACTGGATGTGCTCATTAGACCTCAAGGATGCGTATTACCACATCTTAATGGACAGATGATCCAGGAGGTTCCTCCGCTTCTGGCTCGGAGCCAGTCATTATCAATTCAGGGTTCTTCCATTCGGCCTCACCTCAGCCCCCAGAGTGTTCACCAAGGTCATGGCAGTGGTTGCAGCCCACCTGAGACTCCAGGGCATTCAGGTCTTCCCTTACCTAGACGACTGGCTCCTCACCGCGACCAACAGGCATCAGCTCTGTGTGGCGAGAGATTATGCTCCGTCTCTGGCCCACAACCTAGGCATCTCAGTGAACGAGCAGAAATCCTGCCTGTGCCCCACTCAAGCCCTAGAATTCAAACAGGCCAGGTTAGATACACGAATCTCCCGAGTTGTTCTAACATCAGTCAGGCTGAACAGCTTGTTGTAGCAGGTGTTAGCCCTTCTTCGGAGCCCTGCTCCTCCGGCGGAGTTAGTCCTGAGGGCACTGGGGTCTATGTCAGCAGCGATTGGTCTCTCTCTTCATGCCCGTCTACGAATGCGCATATTACAATGGACCCTTCAAGTCCAATGGTCCCTGTCGATCCACCCGTTAAGCACGCCAATACCCCTGAGCAGGGTGTGCAGGGACTCCCTTCTTGGTGGTTACAGGCACAGGAACTCAGAGAAGGCAGGCCCTTTGTGATTCCCCCGGTCGAAGCCACGTTGACCACGGACGCTTCTCGCCTCGGTGGGGGGGGCATTGTTCAGGCAGATCTGTTCAAGGCACGTGGACTTCCCTAGAGACCGCATTGCATATCAATGTCCTAGAGATGAGGGCGGTGCTTTTGGCGTTGCAAGCACTCCATGACCTTCTTCCCCTAGGGACTATTGCAATCCAGACGGACAACATGTCAGTAGTCTGGTATATAAACAAATAAGGAGGGACCAGATCTTATCCCCTGTGTCGAGAAGCCATGAGAGTGTGGGAATGGGCGATTTCCACCAACCGCTTTCTGATAGCAACGCACATTCCGGGACGGTCCAACATATTAGCGGACAAGCTAAGTCGAGTGCTCCTCACTCCATACGAGTGGTCTCTGAATCCGTCTGTTGCGAAGCAGATCTTCCACAAATGAGGTCAGCCTTGCTGCGATCTTTTCACTTCTCCTTTAAACACAAAATGCAGCGAGTACTTCGCGATAGTTCCTCCCAGAGGGGAGACCCCCAGAGACGCTCTAGTCCATGCTTGGCCTCCCAGACTCCTTTATGCTTATCCCCCCTCCCACTCATGATGAAATTCATCCAGAAAGCCTGTCGGTTGGGAAGCAGAGTTATCCTCATAGCCCCATTCTGGCCT
Organism: Protopterus annectens; assembly: GCF_019279795.1. Taxonomy (NCBI): domain Eukaryota; kingdom Metazoa; phylum Chordata; order Ceratodontiformes; family Protopteridae; genus Protopterus; species Protopterus annectens. The sequence goes on along the minus strand of NC_056731.1, from coordinate 908,261,952 downwards.
CGACAGATCTGGTTCCCCTTTCTGCGGTCTTACAGTATGGCTCCTCCATGGATTCTGGATCCCAGTCCAGACCTAATCTCGCATCCAGCGAGATGCCATACCCCAAACCTGGTCAATCTCAAACTTGCTGCTTGGTTGATCCAGTTCCATTAATGGCTAGGACTCCCGGTATCTCATCCCCTGTTAAGGCCATTCTGGTGGCGGCTCATAAACCGTCTACCAGAAAACAGTAAATGGAAACGTTTTTCCATCTGGGCCAAAGACAAAGACTTGGACCCATTTACTGTCCCTATTCTGACTATTCTGGACTTCCTTTCCCTGCTTTTTAGGCAAGGAGCAAGTGCCTCCACAGTCAAGGTGCAGTTGGCGGCCATCTCCCATTTTCATGTGGGGGACGGCATAGGCTCCTTAGCATCTACAAAGTTGTGCAAAACCTTCTTAAGAGGCGTTTTTCTTTTGAAACCACCTGTAAAGACTGTGGTTCCCCCGTGGGATCTCACTCTGGTCTTGCAAGCCTTGATGAGACCACCTTTCGAGCCTGCGGCCTCGGTTCCGTTGAAGTTCTTATCTTGGAAAACGGCTTTCTTGGTGGCTGTTACTTCAGCCAAGAGGGTTTCAGAATTACAAGCTCTGTGCATCAAACCTCCATACCTTATCTTTCACAAGGATAGAGTGTCCGTCAGGACTAATCCGTCTTTCTTGCCTAAGGTGGCTACAGAATCAAATATTAATCAATCAATAAATCTTCCTGTATTTTTCCCAAATTTTCACAACAAAGGTGAATACACATTGCACAAATTGGATGTACACAGACAACTGCGTTTTTACTTGCACAGGACTAGAGAGTTTCGCAAGTCGGACCAGTTGTTTGTTTCTTATGCAAAGTCAGCCATGGGCAAGGCAATTGCTAAAGTGACTGTAGCAAATTGGATCTGTCAGTGCATTATGCTGGGATACACTTCATCTGGTAAGCCAGCTCCGGTTGGCGTCCGTGCTCATTCCACAAGATCTGTAGCTACCTCAACAGCCTTTTGGTCTAGGGTTCCAGTAGACGATATTTGTTCAGCAGCTACCTGGTCCTCATCTCATATGTTCATTTCTCATTACAAACTGGATATGATTTCCAGGAGTAGGGCTTCTTTTGGCTCCGTGGTGCTTCGGAATATCCTTCCATAAGGACCACCCAGGTTCTTGTAGGTTAGCTGGGGACTCTGTCCCACAGGTTGCAGATCAAATAAAGTAACTACTTCAGATAAAGAAGTTATGTACTCACCATAACGTTCCATCTGAGTAGATACTTCATTTGTCTGCAACCGACCCCCCCCCTGCCATCCCCCGAACCTGTCGGGAATTTTTCTGATCATTCGGAGTTGGTTTCTGTCTCAAGTTGGTGAGGCAAAAAAAACGATCTGAGGTAATGTGGTTGGTAGTAGGGGATTATGGGTAGGGGGAGGAGCTAGGAGCTTGGATCTTGGAGCTTGGAAAGCTGCCGGATCGGATCCGAGGTCGGATCTGACACCCACAGGTTGCAGACAAATGAAGTATCTACTCAGATGGAACGTTATGGTGAGTACTTAACTTCTTTTTCTACTTCCTCAACCTACTGAGTGGTCCTTCCAGCTGACTGTGTTATAGTTGCAGTTTATACCATGCCTGCATGGAGCGCTTTGGTGCTCATGTTTTTGTTACAAAAAAAAAAATTCTGTTGAACTGTAGTAAACTGCTTGCTATAGTGTAGAACATACAAGGAGGACTACAGTGCTCAAGTTTGATGATAAATGCAATACTGGCTTTTAAAAGCCCATATTGTATTAAAGAGAGAATCGGAACAGCTAATCACATCCCCCCTGAACAGTTTGCTGTCAGGGCATTTGCTTCTCTTTCCCCCCACCCTAGCCACGCTACTGCCTTTCAGTTCCTTATCCCTTCCAGCTAGTCTGAATTTCCATTTCTCTCTGTGGCAGCAGATTGATTCAGCGGGGTTACAGATGACAATGAGAAGAAATCCCTCCTTTCAAAGGAATTATTCCACATCCACTAGACCAAACCCCTCTATTCCCTTCTGTCCCACAGGACATACTTTCTCTGGGCAATAGAAACAGATTTTCCATCCCAGCTAGGAAGATGTTTTTTATTCAAGAATGTTTTTGTTGCCAAAAAAAGAAAGACAATGTCTGGAAACTAGTTCTGGACCTTTCTTTCCCAAACCAGTTTATGATGGTACCAAAGTTCAAAATGCTTTCACATATAACCGTTTGGCCTTTCTTCGTCATTTTTTGGTAGCCTTCAATTCAAAAGATGCTTATCACATTCCTATCCATCTGGACCTGGGCATTTCTTAAGGTTTTGTGTGTTCTGTATAACATTATTAGTTTTCCGCCTTACCCTTTGGGTTATCCACTGCCCCAGAGTGTTCACAAAGTGCCTGGCTCTAGTTATTGCACATTGCAGGCTACAAGGTATCCACATTTCTTGTATTTAGACTACTTGCTTATCTTTGCAGGGTCTTTTAATGTGCCAAGAATCTCTTATTTGGTTGGGAGATGATCTGTGCAGGCTGCAATTCCAAGAGAACATTCAAAAGTATTTTTTTTTTTTACAGAAATTAATTTATTTTGTAAATTTACATGCTTTTTGTCTGATTAACATACAGGGACTTCATCAGAACTGATAAAAACTCATCTTATAACTATTTAAACCCTAATAACAGTAAATCATGAGACTAGAACAGCAAATCAAGATAATCTCACTTAATACTGATAATCTGTGTTATGACAATGCTAAAAAGCACACATAGAAATAATATAAATACGTTAAAACAAATTACATTTAAAATGAGTTTCTAAGCTCTACCTATCGCATTCCATGTTACCCGTTCTCTTACAAAAAAAAAAACTTCTTATGCTCCTTACATTGTAAGGTGTGTTTAAAGAGTGCAGTGTTCTCATTACAGTTCATTATGTCATAATAATGTTCATAAATGCATTTTTTAGAACCCAGTCCGTTTTGCTGGCATAAAACCCATGGCTAAATTCACAAAGCATTGTACACAAGCTGGAATATCGTGAAGTATTATGACATCTTAGGCTTGATGCAAGTGTTTTTTTTTTCCAACAAACATCTTTATTAAATTTTCACATATGACATAGGCAAAAACATTATATAAATGAAAAACAAACAAAATGACACCACTTTAGTTGCAAACATTATACATCACAGACACCACTGAAACAACTGTATTTGCAAACATTATACATAATTTATAATCTATCTAGTCAGTGTTAGTTAAGCATTATATAGCTCATTCAAATCCTGCCTCTTAAAACTTGTTCCTGCTCTGCATATATTGTTCCCATAATTCCCATTTTTCCCTATGTAGTTTGCTCCTTCCCTTTTCTAAACATCCCAATTCCAGTTGTTTCATCTCTGTTACTATATTCATTACTTCTAGTAAAGTTGGTCTAGACTTTGATTTCCATTTTCTAGAAATTGCTTTTTTTGGCAGCCACCATAATTAGACTCAGCAAGGCTTTACTGTGTTTAAGCAATTCTGATTCTATATCATAGCTCAGAAAATCATGCCCCAAGTCAGTCCAATCCACTGTCCCAGCATCTCTAACAGAGCGGTTTGTATGGAATCCCTAATGTTTGTCAGCTCACTAAACTCCCAAAAAATATGTTCCCAGCCACTTCTTTCTTGCCCATCAGACCTTCAACATTTGCTATCCACCTGAGGAAAAATTCTTTGGAGTCTACTTGGGGTATAAAAATCCTTTGTAAAGACTTCCAGGCAAAGATCCTAAATCTTCCAGACTTTGTTGCATATTTGGGAGATATACATATATCCCCCATTGTCTCTTTGTGAATTGCTTATCCATTCGATCTTCCCAATCCTTTCTAAACTCCTCTGATTAATTCTTACAACTGTCATGCAATATTTTAAATGCTTTACTAATTACTTCTTTTTTAATGGCAGCTTCTGTTCTAGATTCTATTAAAAACTCTACCAGTTCTGTTCTTTCATTCAGGAGTCCCCTATTTCTTTCTCTTTGCCTATACTATGATAATCAGTCTTTGATAGGGAAGGCAATCTCTAACCCGCAGTCAAAATAAATTCTTGGCCTCTTCCCATTCTGTTAAAGTTCCCTTTCTAGATATTTGCTCCCAATACCTTGATTCCTTTGCCAGTTTTCTCCAATAACTTCCAGACCCCTCTTGCCTATTATCTGTATCCCTAACCAGTCATCCATATCAGGAAAATCTATTTTGCCCATTCTCATATTGCTTTAGGTCTTAGAATACTCCCTATTTTATGAATATAATCCTCTGTATGATTTTTGTTCTCCTTAAGAGTCTGCATCCAAAAGCCCAATCTCTCCTTATTTCGTGATCTTCCCCCCCATATCATCATCATTCCTTTCCACTTTGAATTATAGTTTTCTGCTTGTGCTATGTGTAACTATGTTGCTCTAAATACCCCCTCAAATTGGTTAATCTTAGTCTGACTTGTTCTATTGGAAGAATTAGTTTATCCCAATTGACCCTTACTGTCTTCCCTTCCCAGATACAATCCTTCAACTTTTTTTAATTGCTATCCACAGCTTCTCTTCTGGTTGATAAAAATATGCCTGACCTGTGTATAAGACTAAAGAGACTAAAAACATTTTAATGGCCTGTATCTTAGTATCCATATCCATATAACAAAGCTTCAATTTTCTTAATTTTTGTATTATCTTCTGTTTAGTCACTTCCAACATATCCTTATCTGCCATAGCAGTCATTTCTAATCCATACTCCTAAATACTTCAATCTGAAGTAGTTAACTTCATTTATCTGCAACCTGTGGGTAATCGGATCCGAGCCTCCCTCTAAGCCTGCTGAGATGGGGACAAAACCAAAGGATAGAGATAAGGACAAGAGAGATAAAGAGAAAAGAGTGGAAAGCCATTTCACAGTCTGCCTTCTAAAGTTGTCAGGACCACCTCTCCTCGGCTGTATTCCCCAAGGTTCTCCCCAGAGCTGATGGAGCAATCAGACTAGAGGCTTTCTTCGAGGTCATCTCACAGACCAGCCAGATCCGAGTCGGTCACCTCGTTGCGGTCGACTTGGAGTCTGTCGGAGCTTGACATGGACAGGATGATGCGGAGAGCCATTCGGACCCAAATCCAAATGGGAGTCTTGCCAGGCCCCTCTCCGGCTGGAGAGGGAACCTCTATGCCCTTCTTCCATCCAATCTCTCTTTCCCCGATCCGATCTGCAGTTTCGGGGTTTATGGATCTGGGGTTCCTTGGACCTGGGGGTTCGGCACCAACAGTCCCTCCAGCCTCGACATGGCGATTACCTTGAGATCCTCGGATCAGACTTGTTCGGATCCGAGCAACTCTCAGAACCGAGAACGGGGAGCCGGATTTGAGGGAACGGAGGTGTCTTCGGCTCCGAATTTGTCGGATCCGAACCGTTCCTTCGGAACCCTGGCTGCCTTGGCCTCGGCCCCAATCCTCATGATGGAGCCAGGGAGAACTTCTTCCTTGTTGGTTGCTAAGGAGGTGCTCTCTCCTTCGGCCTTCGATGTGGTGGAGAGGGTTCTCTCCCAAGGATTGAGACCCCATCCCATTGCCTTGTACTCCGCTCAGGCTAATGTGGATTTGGTCACAACTCCCATCAGCTTGTCCCAGGGACAGCCCGTGCTAGAGGACCCCCAGGTGGATGCCGTTGTGGAACCCCCCATGACTTATAAGCCCTCTTTAGAGAGTCCCATTGATAAGGCTCCCCATAAGCATTCATGTAAGAGGAGGCACATGGACTCCCCCGAGTCCCTCACAGAAGAATGACTTGGAGGAAGGTGATAGTTCCTCCAGGTCACCTCCCGAGGATGTCTCCTTTGAAGACATCATGGAAATCCTCCGCCAGAGGAGAGGTTGGTCAACCCCAAAATCCTCTACGGACAAGTCAGTATTCCTAGAGGCCTTTGACATGGGCCCATCTACATCCTGGGTGTCCCCTCCTGCAGATCCATTAGTAGATCTCATTACCATGCGGGCATGGAAGGAGCCTGACACCATAGAGCCAATACCCAAATGCCCGGACAGGATCCTTTCTCCTCCCACAGACAGACAGGCCTCTGGTACAAGGGATCCCCGGTGGATGCTATGGTGGTTGCAGCTGCCACCAAGAGAGAACTGGCTCAGGAAAGTTCTTCGGTCCACCCTCTGGACAAGGAGTCTACGATGGTAGATCGGTTTGGGAAGCGAGTCTTTTCTTCAGCAACATTTTCCATATAAACGCTGAATTATTTGGCACACGTCATTCGACTCCAGTGAGACCTAGTCATGGAATTCGCTGTGTCGCCCCCAGAGTCTTTGTCGCCAGGGGACAGCGACTGTTCTCCGCGAAAATGTCGACTCTAAAATCTGTTTTGAACACGTCCATTCGTCTTCTTTCCCATGCTACGAAAGGAGCGGCTAGGGCGGCTGTGACCGGCATAGCTATGAGGTGGCACACTTGGCTCAGACTCTGTCAATTCGTAGCCCCCCTTCAAGGCATCATTCACAAATGCTTCCTTTGACGGTTGCTCCCTGTTCGGGAAGACAGTTCGTGACACCATGGTCCAGAGCGAGAAGGACGGGAAGACACTGTCTGCCGTCGGAGTCCACTTCTCTAGCCCTCAAAGATCCCTTTCTAGGAATCAGAGAGGGCAAAAGAAGATGTGGTTCTGAAAATCTCAGTTTTCCCAGGACATTCAGGACAACTCATCCCCTAGAGGCAGAGGGGAACAAGACAGACGCCACCCCAGAGGCAAAGGAACTTTGGGTCTAGGGAGACCTTCTCGGACAGACCAGTGCAGCAACCCTGAGGGGTTGCCCAACTGTCCTACTCTGGAGACAGTCGGAGGAAGATTGTCCTTGCACCTTACTGCTTGGGAGTCCATTATGATGGACCATTGGGTGCTCCAAATTATATCCAGAGGATACTCCATCCTGTTCGTTGACCCACCAGTCCAATCAAAGCACCTCCCAGATGTCCCACCTGATCAAAGGGAGGTGGCAGCGCACAAAATTTCAAAGCTGTTTTACAACTGGGCCATCGAACCAGTTCCCCCAGATCAGTCCAGATTAGGTGTTTACTCCAGGTTCTTTTTAGTGCCAAAAAAGACAGGGGACCTGAGGCCCATATTGGACCTGTCAACCCTGAACCTGTCTGTAGCCAAGCAGAAATTCCAGATAGTCACCTTGCAGTCCATTCTACCTTACCTTTGAGAATGCGACTGGATGTGCTCGATAGACCTCCAGGACGCTTACTACCATATTAAAATTTGGAGAAGCTCTAGGAGATTCCTTCGCTTCTGGCTGGGAGCCAATCATTTCTAGTTCAGAGCCCTACCCTTCGGTCTCACCACAGCCCCCAGGGTGTTTACCAATTTTATGGCAGTCGTAGCGGCTCACCTGAGGCTTCAGAGAATTCAGGTGTTTTCTTACCTAGACGACTGTCTCCTCGCTGCTGCCACCAAGTGTCTACTTTGAATGGCCAGAGACTCCTTCCTGCATCTTGCAGTCAGTCTAGGGATTACCATCAAAATCTCCAAGTCCTGCTTGAACCCAACACAGACCTTGGAATTCATAGGGGCACAGCTGGACACTCTACCATTGCAAGTTTTTCTCACTCAGGACAGGGTCCAGAATCTACGGGCTCATGTGTCAGTGATCCTTGGCCCCAGGCCGCCAACAGCAAACGATGTTCTCTGAGCCCTAGGCTCCATGGCCGCAGCAGTTTCAATCCTTTCCTGCGCACGCCTTCACATGAGGATGCTTCAGTGGACCCTGGCAGTTCAGTGGTCTTGGTTAGACCTACCCATGGACTACCCAATACGAATCAGCAGAGCCTGCAAGATTTCTCTTCTTTGGTGGCTCCAGTCGCCGGAAATCTTGGCAGGTCGTCCCTTCTTAATACCCCCAGCCCAAGCCACAGTGACCATGGACGCCTCCCAGCTTGGGTGGGGGGGGGGCAGTTTTTGGGGAGGACGGTCCAAGGCATGTGGTCCCAGACTGAGACCAGATTGCATATCAGTGTTCTGGAGATGAGGCCAGTGCTTTTAACATTGCAAGCCTTCCATGCTGTTCTTCCCTCGTGGACGATTGCAGTTCAGTCAGACAACATGTCTGTTCTGGTACATCAACAAACAAGGAGGAACCATATCTTACCCTCTCTGCCGCAAGGCCATGAGAGTGTGGGAGTGAGCGATCTCCACCAGTCGATTTCTGATTGCAATGCACATCCCGGGACGCTCCAACATTTTAGTGAACAGACTGAGCCGGGCTATTCTAATGACATACGAGTGATCTCTGAAACAGTCAGTAGTGGAGGAGATCTTTCTTGCGTGGGGTCACCCTTGCTGCGATCTCTTAGCATCTCCTTCCAACGCGAAGTGCAACGAGTTCTTCACTTTGATCCCCTCACCAGGGGACTCCCCCAGAGACGCTCTCATCCATACTTGACCTCCCGGGTTACTGTATGCCTATCCCCCGCTACCTCTCATTCTGAAGTTTTTTCAGAAAGCTTGCCGACTGGGGTGCAGAGTGATCCTCATTGCCCTGTTCTGGCGTAATCAAGTGTGGTTCCCCTTCCTCTGTTCTCATGCTCTAACTCCACCACAGATTCTGGTTCCCTGCCCGGATCTCATCTCTCATCCCTTGGGCATCAGTCTGCCCGATCTGGGCAGCCTCAAGCTGATGGCTTGGTTGCTCCAGTTCCCTTGATTGCTAGGACTCCCGGTTTGTCATCTTCAGTAAAGAGTATTGTGGTGGCATCCCACAAAGCTTCCACTAGGAAGGTTTCTCACATCAAATGGAAACGCTTCTCTATTTGGGCTTCTCAGAGAAACCCAGATCCATTTACAGCCTTGGTTCCTGCAGTGTTGGAGTTTTTGTCCTTTATTTTCCAACAAGAGGCTAGTTCCTCTACGGTGAAAGTACAACTTGCAGCTGTATCTAAGTTTCATGTTGGTGAAAATCTGAATGCTCTGGCCTCTTTGAGATTGTGCAAGGCACTTTTCTTTTGCGTTCCCTGGTTAAGGATTCCGTCCCTCCTTGGGACCTTACCCTAGTTCTACAGGCGTTGGTGGCACTCCTATTCGAACCAGCAGCATCAGTAGATTTGAAATTCCTGTCCTGGAAGACAGTTTTTCTAGTGGCCATTACTTCGGCCAGAAGGGTTTCTATGATCCAAGCTTTGTCTGCTGTGCCCCCTTACTTGATCTTTCATAAAGACAGAGTTTCACTCCGCACGAATCCTTCTTTCTTACCAAAAGTTGCTTCTGAATCAAATATTAACCAGATGATTAATCTGCCTGTGTTCTTTCCAAATTTTCAGAAGAAGGGTGAATATAAGCTGCATTTGCTAGATGTTCATAGACAGCTTCATTTCTATTTACACAGGACCAAACAATTCCGTATGTCTGACAAATTATTCGTGTCCTTTTCCAGACCCTTTTTGGGCAAGGCCATTTCCAAGGTTTCCTTGGCTAGATGGATTACACAATGTATACTGCAAGTCTATAGGGATAAAAGTCTGTCCCCACCTGGTTCTATTAAAGCTTATTCTGCCAGATCTATGGCAACTTCTGCTGCCTTTTGGTCTAGGGTTTCATTGGATATCTGTGCAGCAGCGACCTGGGCAAGGTCACATGCATTTATTTCTCATTATAAGTTGTATTTGATCTCTAGAGGGAGAGCATCCTTTGGCTCTGCGGTGCTCAGGAATATCCTTCCATGAGGGCCTCCCAGGAGTTTTGGTAGCTAGGGACTCTGTCCCACAGGTTGCAGATAAATGAAGTTAAGTACTTCAGATAAAGAAGTTATGTACTCACCATAACGTTCCATTTGAGTAGTTATACTTCATTTTCTGCAACCGTCCTGCCCTCCTTCCCCCGAACCTGTTCTAGGTTAGTGTTGTTATTGAGTTGCTAATAGTTTGAATAGTGGCAAACTTGATCTGAGGGAAGGTAGGAGATGTGAAGGATTGTGGGTAAGGGGAGGAGGGAGCAGATGCTTGAAAAATGTTGCCGGCTCAGATCGGATATGGATCCGATTACCCACAGGTTGCAGAAAATAAAGTATAACTGCTCAGATGGAACGTTATGGTGAGTACATAACTTCTTTTTTTATCATGTCCCCATAAATATGGATATTGTTGGACCAATTCGTGTGTGGGTACATAATTTATGCTATTGCCTTTGTTTTAGCTTCATTAATTTTGTATCCCAAGAAGAATTGAAACTGTCTTAAAATGTTCCACAATGCTGTAATGTCCCTTTCTGGTTTTGTCATGTATAAAATAATATAGTCTGCAAACAGACCCAGCTTTTCCAGACTACCATACCAATTATATCCTTGAATTTCATACCAATTATATCCTTGAATTTCGGAGTCCCTTATTTTATTTGCCAGTGGTTCTAAATGTAATGCAAACAGCAAAGGGGAAAGCGGACAACCCTGCCTGGTTCCTCTACTCAAGCAGAAGTCATCAGAGAGGACCCCATCCACTTTAATTTTCACCTCCGATTCTTCATATATACTTCTAATCAACCTTATAATTGTATCGGGGAAAGCTAATGTTTCCATTGCCCTGCTCATGAAGTCCCAGTCTACTTTGTCAAATGCTTTCTCTGCATTATCTGCATCGAGACCCATCAATAAAAGTGTTATCTTCTTACATTATGCTTCTCTGTGGATTATCAATGTTCTGTTAATATTTTCAAATGTTTGCCTCCTCTCCACAAAACCACACTGATCCATATTTATCATTCTTGGTATCACTTTTGCCATTCTATTCAAAAGTTTTATTTGACTTATACAGGATGGTGTTCTTGGGATGTCTGCTAATGTCTATTTTCAAAGAGCTTTTCTTCCACTGGAAAAATAGATCTACATCTGTCTATACTTAGATTTGTTCCAGGAGTACGTCACTCAGACTTGGGTCACTGCAAATGAATACCTCAGGATTCTGGGTCTCATGGCATTTCTGATTTTCATGATTCGTCTGGCAAGACTTTATTTGAGAAAGTTACAACATTATCTGAAGTATCTCTGGTTTCTGTACCATCACCCATTATCTTTTCCAGATTCCAGTTCTGGGATCTGTGAGAAGAGAAATCACTTGGTGCAGACATCAAATATCCTTGAATCCAGGTCTCCCTTCTGCTCCAAAGCAGTCAGTCACCACAGACGTCTTGGACTTTGCTTGGTCAGCAGTGTCAAGGGGAGATAAAAGTGCAAGTTATGTGGGACAACAAAATACAAAAAAGCAGATAAATATACAAAAGATGATTGGCCTTTTCAAGGAATTCAACTCTCTGAATAATCTTTGGTCCCAGGTCCACTTCATGTTATTGCAGTCAATATCACACAAGCAAGGAGGAACTGGGTCTTAGCGCTATGAAGACTAGCCATGTTAGATCAGGACATAGCTTTACAGCACAGTCTCATTTTGCAGACTTCCTTCATTCCATCAGAGCAAAACTGTACAGCAGACAAACTGAGAAGGAGAAAGGCAGAAGACCCACATGCATAGAGATGGGATAGGGGGATCTTCCAAGATTTGACCCATCTATGTGGTGTTCTTCAAGTAGACCTTTTTGCCTTCTCTATGAACAGTTTGTTGGCAACATTCTGCTCTAGGACTCCATGCAAGAAGGCTTGGAATAAAGATGCTTTTCCTTTTCCTTGGACAGGAATGCTTATGTATGCTTTTCTACCCTTTCCAATGATATATAGGGTATTTTTTGGCTTCATCAGTGGCTTTTTGGAAAGGGTTGTACTCTAGAAGTAGCAACCTGGTACTCTATACATACTTTTACAAAACAATACAAGCTAGATTCCTTTTCAGGTCTAGGCTGGGCTTTGGCTTCTGATCCCTTCTTCCACCTCCCAGTTGCTCTAAGCTATGGTACTCTACTCATGTAGCTTAGGCTACCAAAGCAGTGATCAATAGGAAGAAATTACTACAGCAGTTACGTAAACTTAGCCTAACAGTTGATGTTTGAATGATCATTGCTGCAGTAGCCACACCCTCCTTCTATTCCCCTTGTTTTTTTTTTTGGTGTTAGGGTGTTCACATTTATTTTTTTTTTTTAATTCCTGGCAATGTCTTCTCAGGGCTCAGCCTCAGTGTTTCAGTTGGCCTGAAAATGTAGAAGGGTTTGGTGCTCAAATCTGTTTAGTCATCTCAGCTTGAACTGACTAATGGTTTGGGCACATGCAAGGCATCCCAAAGCTTTGGAAGCTGGCTTGTTGTTATATCCTATGCAGGTAAAGGAGATAACCCCTATATCTTAGGCTACTGCAGTAGTGATCATTCAAACATTTACTGTTATGGTAAGTTTGCATATACAACTGTACTTTTGCTGGACTGTTGTGAGTTTCCCTAATAGCTACAGTGTTCAATTGTGTTTCTTTTGGATCGTCGTCCAAAAATGAGGCAGTTGTCAGTTATGGCTGTGACGCCCCATCACTAGTCTAGTAATCAAGGAGCCTCAATCCTCACCACAGTGGGTAGGTAACACCTCACCGTAGGTAACAGTGGGGGATGTACACACTGGGAGGATGAAAAGTACTCACAAAGTCAAGTGCAATTTCCCATAAGAGCACACAGAGATCACAGTCAGTATGGGCCAGGTTTCTCACTCTTTCTCCTGATCCCCAATAAGACTCCCCACTGGCACAGCTATAGAGTTGAGATCTCAGCTGAGTGGCCAAGCCAAGACCTCCAGCACCCTCTCTGTCCAACCAGTGCTTCGTGTTCCTGCCCAAGTAGCTGACATGCACACTTTTTGAGATTTGATTTATATACACACACACACACACACACACACACCTGGGAAAGGCTGGCACAGGTTCACTAGCTATGCTCCCCCCTTTTGCCCAGACTATAAGGTAGTTATTACTGCCACCAGCCAACTCTTTATTAGCTACTTTAAAGCCCTTAACAGAGGGTCTCCAGTCTTACTGTGTAATGTTACTATTAATCAAAATGGTAGTTTGGCCAAGAGCAAGGCTATTAGTTGTGGCCACACAGTGTCACCAAATAAATATGCAAGTACTCCCAGAACTAAAATATGCCTCTCAAATATCAACCACAATGATAGGTTTCAATATATTTAATAATAAATAAAAGAAAAAAAAATACTCCATAAGTAAATACAGTTACATCAGAGTTCAGAATCACAGGAAATGCTTAAAACATTGCAGGACAGTCTCAAATAAATAAATATCTAAGCTATACTTCACTATATTCCAGTCTGCATCTAAGAGAAATCACTGTACCCTAGTTAACTTACTTACAGAACTAGACAAGACAGATATGGTGAGTGGGTGTTCCAGCTGATGCTGTCAGGTCAAATGCAAAATGCACTGTGGCTCCTTAAATTAATATTCCAAATATTACTGCTGAGATACTTGCAGAATGACATTGTTTCTTGTCATCTGACTTCAGTTCCCAGGCTCACAACCACTAATTTTAGCATCTACCTGCAAACATACATAGAACTTAGATCTTTTGGCAAATTTTTATTTATTTATTGCAGTTGGTTTACCAGGATAGTCCATTGGGCCATTGAAGAACCCGTTTTCAATGGAGTCCCGGGGAGAAAAGCTCCAAAAAAGAAAATAAATGTACATTAACATTTGACAGTAAATATGTAGGTACATACTATAAAAGAACATAAGCAAAACATAAATGTACTTAACATTTGACAGTGACAATCTTGGTACAGGCTAACAAAGGAATAAAAGCAAAACATAAATGCATTTTAATGAACAAACATAGTAGATGAATAGAGTAGAATTTGTTAGTACAGGGCAAAGGTAGAGTTGGTTATGTGGGGTGGAAGTCATAAAATAATTTACATTCCTCCATATTTAAAGACAATACAAAAAACTTCTCGAGTACAGACATTCTGTCTCCTTTTCACTCAAACTGAAAGATAACATCCTTTTATTATGTGGTTATAAAGTAATTTAAGATGTGATAGTGTTCAATCTCGCCGTTTGTTCTTTACATGGGTTCGATCCTCGCCCGTGCGGCTGGCCCGGCAAGCTCTCTGCTCAGAAGAAGCTCGAGACAATCTAATACCCACAATCCCCTGCCTTTACCTCAGATCTAGTTTGCATCTTAAGTTAAGATATAACTTATTTTTTGTTATATTTTATTGGATAATTTGTTCTCATAGATAACAGAAAGGATTAGTTGATATACTGAGTGGATGTGTGTTTGAGTAGGTTGAATTCAAGTTTATTAATTGGTAAGAGTTTTTCGGGGCCTACCAACCCTACTTAAATTTGACACCAGACTTGACATTTAAATCGGATTTGACTTTTTCAGCGGATTTGACTATAGTACTGGACTTGACACTTATGATACTTGTAAAATGTCTGATAAAGTGAAATCAGGTTTAAAGCGTTGTCAGTGTGGCTAAAAATGTCAGTGACTGACAACCATAGTTCCTACTGCCTTGGCCCTCTCCACTTACAAGAGGACTGTTCAATCTGTCACTCTTTAGTGGGATGGTCATGACAGATAGGCGAGGAAACTCATGGACAGAGGATTATTAAACCTTCTTTCAGGAGGCTCTGGATGCTTCTGACCAGGCATCAAATCAAGACGCCGGAGCCCAAGTCATCGGAGTTAGATCACTGGTTCCACAGACTTCGGGCCGAGTGTTCAACTGGTGTCGGTTCGTCTTGGAACCGGTGATGGAGCTCCTCGACTTTATTGAGGTCGGCTCCGCCTTCGGTTCCTTCGACCCGTTCTTCTTCCAAACTCTCCGATGTCGATGTGGATCGTGTGGTGCAGAAGTTATTGGAGCATTCGCCCTGTCCAAACTTATTTCAGTTTCCACCCAGTTGGTGTCGAAACTTGAAGGCCTCCCAGTGTCTCCATCCATTCCTCCTCCGAGACCTGTCCAGTCTTTGGAGCCGGAAGAGGTTGATCTTCTGATTGTGGAGCCCTCGGTCCAGAACCGCGGTCTGTTCCTTCACCTCGACTCCGGACCGATCGAGTCTCGGAGCCAACGATCTGTCCTTGGTTCCGGGCGAGTCGAACCGACGCTGTCCGACTCTTTCCCTCGGGCCTCGGCGGATCGATTCGGGTCGATGCCTTCGTGCCTGTTTCGGGATTCTTCCCATTTCTTCGAACTGGGAGATTCTTCGATTCGGGACCCGGGGCTCGACCTAATGAGGAAGGTGTTGTCTACCCAGACAACCACATCAGTGGAAGCAACCTCTCCTCCCCATAAAGTATCCTCCTCTGCACCCACGGCCACATCCAAGCCGCCGAGCACCAGTGTCTCAGCCACCCCTGGAGGTGCCCCTCTTCCTCGGAGGCTTCTTCGGATGCTCCCCACGAAGAAGTCCCTAGGAAAAGATTGTGTAAGAGGAGACACTTGGATTCTCCACAAGAATCCTTGACATCCGATACTGACTTAGATGAGTCAGAAGGGTCCCTAAGTCACCTTCAGAAGATGTCTCTTTTCGGACATATTGGAGATCCTGAAACAGAGAGGTGACTGGCAGTCCCTTCCCCTTCTGAGGATGAGTCAGTTTTGCTGAAGGCATCTTCTTCCTCCTGGGTCACTCCGCCAATTAATGGAACTTATTGCTCATATGGGAGGCTCCTGACACAGTGGAACCAATCCCAAGGAAACCCAATAAATATATCACTGCACCTCACGGCAAGACCTACTTAACAAAACGAGTTCCAGTGGACTTTATGGTGGTGGCAGCGCCACGAAAAGGAGATGTCGGAATCTTCCTCATCTGTCCATCCCCTAATAAAGATTCTAGGACTATGGACAGGTACGGAAGCGCATTTTTAGTTCAGCGGCTTTTTCCATGCGATCCCTGAACTATTTGACCCATTTTACACGACTACAGAGGGATCTAGTCAAAGAGTTGGGAGATACCCTCCAGGGTACTACAGATGCTGCTGTCTCAGAGAAAGTGACAGTAATACCCTTACATCCATTGTGAACTCGTCCATGAGGCTGATTTCTTACGGGTTCGAGTAGGGCAGCAGCTTCAGTGATTGCTCTTCGCAGACAATCCTGGATGCGCTTATGTTCATTTGCGGAAGCCTTCAAGTCTTCCTTTACTAACGCCCCATTTGACGGTGCCACTCTCTTTGGCCCCAAAGTAAAGGAGACCCTTACCCGGTGTGAACAGGAGGGAAAGACTCTGTCTGCTGTCGGAGTCCGGTTTCCACCCCAACCAGACCGAAAGGGCAACGTGGTGGAAAAATGTGGTTTCGAAAACCCCAAGGATCTTTCCAGGCACACAGGGTGATGCCCTTCTAGAGGCAGAGGAGGGCAGAGGTGGAAGACGCCGCCTGGCGGCAGAGGCAGCATCAAGGTGACAGGGATACACTCCTGGTAAACCTTTCCAGCACTCCTGAGGGAGGCCCGACTGTCCTGCTCTGGAGGCAGTCGGGGTCACTTAGCTTTATACCCTCAGGCCTGGCAAAATATAACTACAGACAAGTGGGTAAAAGCGTGGTTACCAGAGGTTACAACATACCCTTTCTATCCCATCCCATTCCAAAGAAAAGACTCCCAGATGTACCGCCCATCTGAGAGCCAGCAGCTATAGAAATTTCAAAGCTGCTAGAAAAGAGTCATCCAACCAGTCCCAGCGGACCAGCAAGGATTCGGGACTTACTCAAGGTTCTTTTAGTTCCAAAGAAAACAGGGGACTGGAGGCCCATCCTGGACCTGAGCGACCTCAATACCTTCGTCAAGAAAGAAAAGTTCAATGGTCACGCTTCAATCGATCCTTCCATTCTTACAGAAGGACGACTGGATGTGCTCAATAGATCTGGAGGATGCATACTACCACATCAAAATGGCCAGGGCATCCAGAGATCATTTGCGCTCCGGCTGGGGCCAGTCACTTTCATTTCGAGCCCTGCCCTTTGGTCTGACCTCAGCCCCCAGGGTCCCCACCAAAGGCATGGCAGTGGTAGCGCCTCACTTGAGACGCCAAGGATTCCAGGTGTTTCCGTATCTGGATGACTGGCTCCTTTCTGCCACCACCCAGCGTCAACTATTACAGGCCAGAGACTATACTCTTCAACTGTGTGTTCACCTAGGAATTTCCGTAAACTTGAAAATCCTTACTTCAGCCATCACAGAATATCTTGTTCATAGGAGCGAATTAAACACACGTCAGTTAATTCTAAGACTTCCTCCAGAAAGGATACTATCACTTCAGACTCACATACTTCTTCTCTTGTCCAGGAAATCTCCAGCAAAACTGGTACTGAAGGTTTTGGGACTCATGTCAGCTTCTCTTATTGCAGTACCCTTGGGAAGGCTGCACATGAGAGTCCTACAATGGCTACTGTTTGCACAATGGTCGCTCCAACAACTACCTCTAACACACGAGATTCTTATAACGAACACATGCAAAACACACCTAAACTGGTGGCTTCAAACGTGCAACCTTTCCAAGGGGAGACCATTTGTGCTACCCACTACAGTTACGGTGACCACGGACGCTTCCCTGATAGGGTGGGGGGGCATCTTTCAGGGACAGACAGTCCAAGGCGAATGGACCAATTTGGAGTACAATCTGCACATCAATGTTCTAGAGTTGAGGGCAGTGTTTCTAGCGTTGCAACACTTTGCTCCCCTTCTTCCTCTGGGAACTATTGCAGTTCAGACGGACAACATGTCGGTAGTCTGGTACATAAACAAGCAAGGGGGAACCAAGTCCTATCAGCTATGCAGAGAGGCCATGAGAATCTGGCAATGGGCGGAGTCCACGGGTCGCTTTCTAATAGCAACGCACATCCCGGGTCATCCAACGTCATAGCCGACAGGCTGAGCAGAGCAATTCTGTTGTGGTCCCTTAAACAGTCAGTGGCGAAAAGAATTTTTCCCTTCCTGCAATCTGTTTGCGTCTCCAATGAATGCCAAATGCAGGAGCTACTTTGCCCTATTACCCTCCAGGGAAGTCCCCAGGAACGCACTGATTCACGATTGGCCCCGGGACTCCTGTACGCATTTCCTCCATTTCCCTGATATCAAAGTTTCTCCAGAAAGCCAGAAACCTACACAGGACAATAATCCTCATTGCCCCATTCTGGCCTCGTCAAATTTGGTTTCCCTTCCTGAAGACACACTGCATTTGGGGACCCTGGATTCTGGACCCAGAGCCAGATCTATTGACTCACTCGTCAGGGGCTCCCCATCCCGCTCTTGTCCCTCCATCTAGCAGCTTGGTTGCTCCAATTCCCAACTTAGCCAGGTCTGATCTTCTTTCTCCGGCAGTTCAGAATATATTGGTGGCTTCTCATAAAGCTTCCACTACTAAAACATATTCTAGTAAATGGAAGCGATTTGTATTCTGGGCGAATACACAGCAAGTGGATCCTTTTATAGCTCCTTTGAATAAAATATTAGAGTTTTTAACGGACTTGTTCCATCAGGGTGCTTCTCCTGCCACACTAAGGGTTCAATTGGCTGCCATTTCAAATTTCCATGTGGAAGAATGTGGGGCTCCTGTTATGGCCCACAGACTTTGTAAAGCCTTTTTAAAAGGGGGTTTTCATATTAGACCACCAGTTAGATCTCCTACATCACCTTGGAGTCTAAACTTGTTGTTATCTAAATTAAGTTGCCCCCCTTTGAACCAGCCTCCTCTTGCCCATTAAAATTTTTGTCCTGGAAGACTCTCTTTTTGGTAGCCATTACATCTGCTAGGCGAGTATCTGAACTTCAAGCTCTCTCCATCAAGCACCCTTATTTGATCTTTCACTCTGACAGAGTTTCTCTTCGAACTAATTCATCCTTCCTCCCTAAAGTTTGTTCTATTAACAATATTAATCAGTCCATTGAATTACCCACCTTCTTCAAGAATCACTCCAACAAAATGGAGTATATGTTGCACAAATTAGATGTTCACAGACAACTAAGGTTTTACTTGGATAGAACAAAAGATCACAGAAAAACTGATCAACTTTTTGGCCTTTGCTGATAACAGGAAAGGATTAGCGGTTACCAAAAGAACTCTTTCTAAGTGGTTAACGGATTGTATAATCTATGTCTATGATTCTTCAAATCAAACTCTTTACACAAACCCAAAGGACATTCCACAAGGTCAGTGTCTACATCTCTGGCTCATGCAGCCGCGGCTGCTACTTGGTCTAAGCCACATACATTCATTTCTCATTATAAGGTAGACAAGGTTTCTAGGGACAGGGCAACCTTTGGTTCCACTGTGCTCAAGAACGCCCTTCCGTGAGTTCCTTAGGAACAAGGAGCTAGGTGTAGAACAAGCGAGATTGAACACTATCACATATAGAAGTTATGTCCTTACCATAACGCTCCATGTGGAGTGTTCATCTCGCTTTGTTCTTACATTCCCACCCTCCCCTTAAGAAGAACGTTCCTTTTGGTGCCTGGCCTGGCATTCTGCTTCTGCTTTGCAGATGTTGTGTACATAGTTGACATGTATATATATGTGTATGTGTCTATATATATATTTATATATAGACTCTTGTTCTGTGCATATGTAATGTAAGCATGAGTGCTCTCTAGAGACTGGTTTGCTTGCAAACTAGATCTGAGGTAAAGGCAGAGGGATTGTGGGTATTAGATTGTCTCGAGCTATGCAGAGCTTGCGCTGGCCGCACGGAGCCGAGGATCGCCTCCGAACCCATGTGTAAGAACAAAGGCGAGATGAACACTCCACATGGAACGTTATGGTAAGGACATAACTTCTATTTTTCAGCTATTCTTCTGAAGTTAACTTTATTGTTTCAGTTCCCATTGTTAAAATATTTACATCTAAACAGTTACAATAGTGTATATACATTTCTGCTCAGTACTTTACAAAGTATCTCTTCAGCACACACGTCTGTACAATATGACATACAGCTCTAATACATTTGTAACACAGGCATATGAATCATATTGATATTCACAAATGACGCATGACCACTTACAAAATTCCAGTTAGTTGGGCTAGTAGCATCTCCTTCTGTCACACTACTATATAAATCATATTAATATTCACAAATGACATATAATTATTTACAAAATTCCAGATAGCTGGGCTGGCAGTATCTCCTTTTGTTACAGTGGCTACTGGAAAACTTTCCGCTACATTGTTTATAGTGCTACGGTGCCAAATGTTGCATGGGAATTTTCGGGCCTGTTGTAAGGCAGCTGAGACATTTATTTTATCGTTAAATAGTAATAAGTGGTTGTGGTGGAGAATTGCTTAGTATTGACTCTCAAGTGTTGTGGTTAAACCATGAGAGCCTGAGTGGACAAATACTGAACAGATGATACCTGAAAACATTGATTAGTGCTGTTGTACTTCAGTTCTTTTCATATAGGTTTTTTTGTAGTTTAGTTTTTACTAGGAATGGTTTATAGAGGAAGCATGTCTTGAAAACAAATAGTTTGTGTTTATTGTTTTGTGTTTTTTTAAGTTTTTTTTTTGTTTCTTTTATTTTTCATGTTTCATGATCTGTATTTTACTTTTTTGAGTGGCATATTGTTTTAGTGTGTTCTATGCTGTAAACTGCAGTTTAGCCTTATTTGGTTGCAACTAAAGTATGACGTTTTCTGTTTTTTTTTTTTTTTTTTGCTATGGTTTTTATTGCTTCTAGCTTAATTTTATTATTTTTATTTGATTAATATTTTAGTTATTGTATGTTTTAAGGTAGAGTATGCGACACCACTTTGTTTACAGAATTGCTCAATTTGTTTCTCTCACTAATCTGTGTAGGAAGTTTGTTTTAATATTTTTAATCAAATTTTGTTTTAGTGTAGCTTATTTTTTGTTGTTGTTCCTCTGGTTTCCTTGGCTGTATGTATATTTTGGTGGTGTGAGTTTTTCTTTCCTTAAGGGTTTCAGAGGTGTATTATATCTGCATGGTAGAAAAACATAAGGGCACAAGCAGTGACAAAAATCTTATTTTGCCTAGCTTTCTGCAAATAGGATTATTGATGGTTAAGAATTACTTAATGCACAATGTTAAGTTGTCAATCTCGCCTTCATTCTTGCTAGATGGGTTCGGAGCCGATCCTCGGCTCCGACTCGGCCTATACGAAAGCTTGAGAGCTATTTTTACCAGCTCAAGGCTACCCTGTATCCCAGAATGCTACGCGCTAACTACCCAGATCTCATTTGCCGCTTCAGCTGCGAGGTTGCGTTTTTGCCGGCTCTCAGGTTAGATTTGTAAAAATCTTTTCTGGTAAGGTTTTTTCTATCTTTTTTCAATATTAGTTTTACTGTTAGATCCTGCTTACCCCTCTAGTGTCTCCCTGCCTTAGATAGTTCCCTTTCAGGTTTATTTCTATCTTTCTTCTCATTCCCTACCCCCACTCCGTAGATTACGAGGCCTTTGGGCTAATTTTTAGTTTAATTTTTAGTTTAAATTACTTTATTTTATCAGTTAAAATAATCTTAGTCTTTGTGTGTGTGTGTGTTTAGACTAAGTAAGTTTGAGTGTGGGTGTCTGTTGTGTGTTACTTGTCATCCCTGTCAGGATGCCTAAAGATTCCAGGGTTTCAGGCTTCAAGAAGTGTGACTCGTGCTGTCAGAAGATGTCTCTGACAGACGGTCACACTTCTTGTGTTTATTGCCTGGGCCCTCTGCACCTGCAGGACTCTTGTTCTGTCTGCCATGCATTCAGTCCAAGAGTCCTGCAGGAGCGCAGAAACAAGCTTATCTTGAGAGGCTTGTTGAAGCCCGAAGGTTCCCCGACCAAGTCTTTGTCGGGTAAACCTTCGAAGCCTACTAAGCCGTCGGCTCCACCTACAGAGCCTTCAGCTAGTGGTGCTCTTAGTGCTTCTACTTTGGCTCCGGCCAGAGCCGATGCTCCCAAGACTCAGTCGGCTCCGATTGTTGTGTCGGAACCGTGTGCGAGCCGTAAGCGCTGCAGGTCTCCTTCTTTGGAGTCAGTCCATTCGGCTCCAAGATCTCCCTCGCTTTCGGAGCGGAGCCATCGATACCATTCCCCTCGGTCTTCCAGGCTTTCGGAGCATGACCTCGAGAGGGTGGTTAGCAGACTCCTTAAGTCGCAGGCACTGGCCCAAATGCTTCATAGCCCTTCTCATCAGACAGTGGCTATCCCCATTCCATCGTCGATTCCTCCTCCGACTCTTCCTCTGAGCTCGGAGCCAGAGTTCGTGGGAGCTGGGACCATCAACACGTCGGAGCCGATACCACACCTTTCAGCTCCGTCGTCGGCTCTGATTTCTTCCATGGTTCCATCCTTGGAGGGATCCGGGCGCCGGGACTCCCTTGTCCGACCCCGTTCTCCCTCTCGGAGCGTCGGCGCAGGTGAGTTCGGCCCCGACATCAGTCTCGGAGCCATCCCTCTCGGTGCCGGGAGGGGTCCTTATCTCTTCAGAGCGGGGACCTTCTTCCCTGCCTGATAGGGGTGCTTTTGAGGTCATGAGGAGTGTGCTGGCCCCTGTGCTTGCTCCACGGTCAGCTCCCTCAGCTCCTCCCACTGTTGTGCCTGCTACAGTCTCTACCCAATCCTCTTGACCCCGACCGCAGAGATCCAACGCCTCAGGTGCCCCCATTGGGAGCATCCTCCTCTTCAGAGGCCTCCCCTGATCCATCAGGGGAGCCCCCTCGGAAGAGGAAATGCAAGAGGAAGCATGTGGACTCCCCTGAGTCTGTCACATCTGACACCAACTTGGATGAGTCGGAAGTGTCCCCACGGTCCCCCTCTGAGGATCTCTCCTTTTCTGACATCCTTGAGATCCTCAAGCAGAGGGGGAAGTGGTCTACCCTCAATCCTTCCGAGAACGAGTCGGTTTACCTAGAGGCTTTTGGTTCTCGCCCTTCCACCTCCTGGGTGTCTCCGCTCTTTGACCCCCTCATGGAAGTGGTGGCGTGGAAGGCATGGACGGCCCCTGACACGATGGAACCTACCCCACAGAGGCCTTCAAAATTTATCACAGCCCCTTCTGATAAGCAGTTTTTAACCAAGGATGTCCCTGTTGATGCCATGGTGGTGGTGGCAGCCACTAAGAAGGAACTGGCTGATCCTTCAGTACCGATCCATCCTCCTAATAAGGAATATAGAACTATGGATAGGTATGGCAAGTGGATGTTTTCTTCAGCGACCTTTACCATGCGGTTGCTGAATTACTTGTGTCATTTCACCCACCTTCAAAGAGACATGATCAAAGAAATGGGTGATACTCTACAGGATCCAACAGTGGCGGGGTCTCAAGACAAAATCAACTCCCAGCTGGCAACCCTAAACTCGATTGTTAACTCCTCCATGCAGATTATTTCCTATGCGGCCGATGGGGTGAGTAGAGCTGCAGGCACAGGCGTGGCCTTAAGGCGTCACGCCTGGATGCGGCTTTGTAACTTTGCTGACCCCTTCAAGGCGTCCTTCACTAACTCCCCCTTTGATGGTTCGGCGTTGTTTGGACCTCAGGTGAAGGATACTTTGACAAGATGCGAACAGGATGGCAAGACTCTCTCTGCCGTGGGAGTCCATTTTTCCACCCCGTCTAGACCATACCCAAAGGGTCAGAAGGGTGGAAAAATGTGGTTTCGCAAACCACAGGGAGTCGCGCCTGATGCACGAGGTGAGTTCCCCTCTAGAGGCAGGGGGGGACAATAACAGATGCCGCCCTAGGGGCAGAGGGGGTCCGCAGAATCAGGGTAGCAGCGAAGCTGTCTCTGACCAGCCCTTCCAGCATCCCTGAGAAGCTGCCCGACTGTCTGCCTTCGGAGGCAGTCGGGGGAAGATTATCAC
Source organism: Protopterus annectens (assembly GCF_019279795.1). Lineage (NCBI taxonomy): Eukaryota > Metazoa > Chordata > Ceratodontiformes > Protopteridae > Protopterus > Protopterus annectens. The sequence goes on along the minus strand of NC_056731.1, from coordinate 908,238,165 downwards.
TGTACCCAGAAGCCTGGCTTTCCCTCACCCAAGACAAATGGGTACGGTCGATCATATCCGAGGGTTACGAAATTCCCTTTGCCCACACCCCAACACAGCCACAAAGGCCCCTTCCAGATGTTCCACCCAGTCTAAGGGAACAAGCAGTATTAAAAATTTCAAAACTGCTAAGAAAAAGAGCCATCCAACCAGTCCCAGCAAGGATCCAGAATCTACTCCAAGTTCTTTTTGGTACCAAAAAAGACAGGGGACTGGAGACCAATTTTGGATCTCAGCAGGCTGAACAGGTCTGTCCAAAGAACGAAGTTCCGGATGGTCATGCTACAGTCCATTCTACCCTTTTTGGGCCAGGACAATTGGATGTGCTCTATAGACCTTCAGGATGCGTACTACCACATCAAGATGCACAGGCGCTCCAGGAGGTTTCTCCGCTTCCGGCTGGGGGCCAGTCAGTACCAGTTCAGGGCCCTGCCCTTTGGTCTCACTACAGCCCCCCGAGTGTTCACCAAATGCATGGCAGTGGTTACGGCTCATCTGAGACGTCAAGGATTCCAGGTGTTTCCATATCTGGATGACTGGCTCCTTACCGCCACCACCAGGCGTCAACTTCTTCAGTCCAGAGATTACACCATTCAAATTTGCAAAGAGCTAGGTATCTCCATAAATTTCAAAAAGTCTGCCTTGTCGCCTTGTCAGTCTATTACTTTCATAGGCGCCATATTAGACACAGTCGAACTGTCCACAAAACTAACCGCACAAAGAATTTCAGATATTCGCGGACACGTTCACATCCTTCTTCAGAGCAACAGAATCCAGGCCAGGTTTGTACTGAAAACTTTAGGTCTCATGGCAGCAGCCATTACGTTACTTCCCCTAGCTCGCTTTCACATGCGGATCCTTCAGTGGATGCTCTTTTCCCAGGGGTCCTTTCAACAGCTTCCAGTGTCACACAACATTTTAATCACCCAATCATGCAAGAAACACCTTTCTTAGTGGATGGTCTCCCTTCAAGTCATTCAGGGCAGACCCTTTGTCTCCCCCCCCCCGGTTGCTACGGTGACAATGGACGCCTCCCTGATTGGGTGGGGGTGGAGCATTTTCAGGGCAGGACAGTCCAGGGCACATGGCAACTTTTCGAGTGCCACCTGCACATAAATGTCCTGGAGATGAGAGCAGTACTTTTAGCAATGCAAGCCCTTCAGGACTCTCTTCCCATCGGGACTATTGCAGTTCAGACGGACAATATTTCAGTAGTGTGGTACATCAACAAGCAGGGTGGAACCAAGTCCTATCCCTTATGTCGAGAAGCACTCAGACTTTGGCAGTGGGCGATCTCTTCTCAGCGGTTTCTGATAGCAACGCATATCCCCGGGAAGTCCAATGTCATAGCGGACAGGCTGAGCAGAGCCATTCTCATGTCGCACGAGTGGTCTCTCAAGCAGTCAGTAGTGAAAAAAATTTTCCGAAGATGGGGTCAGCCTTGCTGCGATCTTTTCGCAACACCTCAAAACAGCAAGTGCCACGACTTCTTCACTCTCTTCCCGGCCACCCCCCCAGAGATGCTCTAGTCCACGATTGGCCCCGGGGTCTTCTGTACGCTTTTCCCTCCTTTCCACTAATCACACAATTGATTCAGAAAGCTACCGCATTGAGATCCACAATGATCCTCATTGCCCCTTACTGGCCTCGACAAATCTGGTTTCCGTTCCTGTATCGTTACCTCTTGGATCAGCCCTGGCATCTGGACCAAGTGCCCGATTTCTTGACCCATCAGTCGGGCGAGCTGCACCAGTCCCTCCCCTCTCTCAACCTCACAACTTGGTTGCTCCACTTCCAACCTTAACCAGGCTTCCCTTTATTTCCCATTCGGTGCGTGACATCATTCTAGCTTCCCACAAATCTTACCAGGAGGATTTATGCTAGCAAATGGAAATGTTTTTCCTTCTGGGCAGAGACTAGAAACATGGACCCTTTCACGGCACCTATCCAATCAGTCCTAGATTTCTTGGCCGAACCTTTTCAGTCAGGTTCTTCTTCGTCCACTATCAGAATTCAGTTAGCGGCCATTTCAAATTTTCATGTTGGCTTGTCGGACTCCACTGTTATGTCCCATAAACTTTGTAAAGCCTTCCTCAAAGATATCTTTTTACTTAAGCCCCCGATCAGGGATCCCCCACCACAGTGGGATTTGAATCTGGTTTTAACCTCTTTGATTCTCCCTCCCTTTGAACCTGCGGCTTCCTGTTCCTTGAAGTTACTCTCATGGAAAACTCTATTTCTAATGGCCATAACTTCCGCGAGGAGAGTCTCAGAACTTCATGCCCTTTGCGTTCATCCTCCTTATCTGGTTTTCCATAAAGATAGAGTGTCTCTCAGAACTAACCCGTCTTTTTTACCTAAGATATCTTCTGAGGCAAATCTAAACCAGACTATCAATCTCCCAGTTTTCTTCCCTAATTACTCCAACAGAGCGAAACAAAAGTTGCATTTTTTGGATGTTCACCGTCAACTCCGTTACTACCTAGATAGAACCAAGCAAGTTAGGAAATCTGAGCAGCTCTTCCTGTCTTATGCGGAAGGGAAGAAAGGCCTTCCAGTTTCCAAAGTAACCCTTTCTAGATGGTTGGCTTCTGTGATTACTTTCATCTATGAACCGAGGCATCAAGAACTTCCTTCAAGGCCTAGAGCCCACTCATCTAGAGCCTTAGCTACGACAATAGCCTTTCAGGCTAGGTTGCCTATAGACTCCATTTGCGCGGCAGCCACATGGGCCTCTCCTCATACCTTTATTTCTCATTACAAACTGGACATGGCCTCCAGAAGCCGAGCTAACTTTGGTTCCATCATCCTCAAGAGTCTGTTCCGATGAGCCACCCAGGGTTGAGGTGCTAGGGATGCGGTCCCATCCAGCTAGAATGAAGGCGAGATTGACAACTTAACATTGAGAAGTTATGTACCTACCATAACGTTCCATGTTAGTTGTCTTCTTCTCGCCTTCTTTCTTGCGTCCCACCCTCCAACACCCTAGCCTGGACAGACTGAGAGGATCCTTCTGGGCCTTCTTTTCATCCCAGTATGGACTCCCATGGTTGCTTTTTCTTGGTATGTTCTATATATAGGTATTCCTGTTTCTCCTTTGTTCTGAGAACAGAACTGCTATGGTGTTGGCTATCAAACGAGATCTGGGTAGTTAGCGCCTAGCATTGTGGGATATAGGGTAGCCTCGAGCCGGTAAAAATAGCTCTCGAGCTTTAGTATAGGCCGAGTCAGAGCCGAGGATCTGCTCCAAACCCATCCAGCAAGAAAGAAGGCGAGAAGAAGACAACTAACATGGAACGTTATGGTAGGTACATAACTTCTCAGTATATTATATGGTCACTAATATTGTACATGGGAACTCTCATGTTATGAAGCAGTTCTGAGTCTGAATTGCACTATTAAAAAAAAAAAACTGAATTGTTCCGTTTTACAAAACAGTGTTCTAACATACATAATTTAAGATTGATTCCCATAGAGTGCATATGTATAAACACTAAGAGTTTCTACTGTAGTAAAAAAACTTGATAGTGTTAACTTCATTCAGAAAGAGCAGCATGTCGTTGTTTTCATAATACATTTGTTATACTCTCATGGTGTGTTTTCAGCAGTATGAACAATCTATTGTCTTGTTTCTTTACCAAGCCTTCTGACCATTATTTACCAACATTTTATAGTCATTTTTTTACTTTGTTCTAATCTTGAAAGTGTTTTTTTTCTCTAGCTTGCGTAATAAAAAAGCCAATAACCGTGTTAAAATAGATGCTTACTCTTCACGAACCCTTCCGGTTTTTAAGTAATTTTACTGGATTGGTAAAAATACTTTTAATGCTTGTGTAGTCAAAAGCATCATGCTATTTTGTGGTTGCAGCTGGGAAAACCCCTGTGTCAGATATCAGTCTGTAGTTTCAGTTTAGTATAAATCACTTGGACTATGTGGTACGTGACTGCAGTGCTTGTTGACCTGCAGGGCTGGCTATAATTCACAGCAGTAGAAACACATGGCTTAACATTTTTCATCTTTCTGCATTTCCTGAATAAGCCATTCAGGTTATATAGGCTTCTTGTATTGTAGTCATAGTCTGTCTTAAGTGTGAATCTACCGTTAAGAGTCCTATTGCATTTTATAGTTTTTATTATTGCAAATCCTGGAGTGTAAGATGCTCTGACTTCATTGATCATGACAAAAAGCTACAGAAGTGCTATGTATTGTAGACTGCTGTTTTATCTCTGCTTGTGTTGGTTCTTCTCAGGGGTTTAGTAAGAAAGTCCTGATTTGTGTGTCAGACTACCGACCATGCTGCTTCCTCCAGCACATCAGAACTATCCATTGTTTAGTAAAATGCATATGTAAACACAAAATCAGAAATACATGTTTATACTAGAGGCTTATACATCGAATGCACTTTGGTAGCTTGTACTTTGACAAGCAGACATGACAAATAACACAATTACTTACTCTAATGACTTGTTTCTCTTTCATTTCATGTCTTTGAATTTGATGGTGGAGCAATTTAAGTCATTAAGTTTAGCCCTTCTCAGACAGTAGTTTGTACACCATAACTTACATAGCGCATACCTGACTACATCCACACTTTTTTTTTCTTTATGCATTTATCAACCATTTAAATGAGTTAAAACAGTGATCTCTTTCTCTAGCAAGCCAGTTAAAAACCAGTACATACATGTTATAACTTATTTCTAAACAGGAATTGACATGGACAGTTGTCAAAGTCCTAGACTAAAAATAATGCTATAAACAAAAATATGAATGCCTTGCTTACTTAAATATGAGAATGTAAACAGTCTGTCAAGTTCCACAGGTTTGTTTAGATCATAGGTGATGAACTTGTTTAGTAAGCCAGTTGAATCTGAGATGCAGAATTAGCAAGAAATAAGAGTATTCCTGACAGTTTTGTTAACCATCAAGGGGAAAAACTAGTTAGAAAGCTCAGATAACAAATAACCCTTTTACAGAGTCATGCATTTTTCAAGAAGATTAGTTTTGCCTGACTGGGTGCAAGAGTAAGAGTAATGGTGATGATTTGGAGACTATATATTGTACCACCCAGACATAACTTGCCCGCATAGTTATGCCTTAATTGTGAGGTGCATCTTTGTGAATAAAATGGCAGCCTGGATGAAGTTAAGGGGTACAACCCTCCCCCCTCTCCACACAGGGAGGGGTTTGCCTCCCACAGATTTAGCTTAATGTAACATCCTCCAAGGTTATAGCACCTCATAGAAGGGTAGATGTAATTACCTAAATTGCTTAACTGTATTTTTGAATTGCCATAGTACACAAACACCATTGCTTCTGTAGAGTCCGAGTGCTGGCTGCACCAATGATTGTGTGTCGAGTGACAGCATTGTTGTGGTATAGGTGGTACACGTGGTTGATATAGCAGGCATAAACGTAGTATTGTTTTCTTCTTGAGATAGATTTCGATGATGTAGTGCTGTTGTGGGATTTTTTTTGTCTTTTTTTCTTTAATTTTTTACCTACTTGTTGATCAGATAAACCCAATGGGGGTTAACTGTCCCTTTTCAGGAGTGCCCCAGTAGCACTGCCTAGTTAAGTGACTTGCTCATTGTCACACAGTAGGCAAATGAAGGTAGAAGGAATCAAACCCCAAAACAGTGGGCACAGAAAGCAGCTCATTAACAGCTCAGTGTATTTATATGTGCTAACTGCTAGATTTATTTATTTATTTTACATTTCTTTACTGGGAAAGTCCAACTGGGCAGAGCCCATTTTCAGCAGAGGCCTGGGGAAAAAACATTCACAAAAAGTGACAATGCATACAATATTAGTAACAGTAAATACAGTATGACAAACAATATAAACAATGTAAGTTACAGTAGATACAGCAAGTCTAACAGTAGATACATCAGATATGAAACTTAACATAGTGATATTATTAACCTAAAACCTGTGAGTATTAATTTACATTTGTAAATGGAAAATAATTCTAGATTTATCACACATTTAAGAATAAAAAGAAAAAAAGAAAAACTATAATACAAATAAGATTATTGTTCAAGAGACAGGCTGAATAATTAATGGAAAGTGTACTTATGATAACAGGAGATCAGCCAGGGGTGTTGCATGAGCAGAGCGAAGTGTCAGATAATTTTTAAGTAGTTTTTTAAACAGGTGTGTGTTGACAGCGGTTCTGATATTATGGGAGAGGGAGTTCCAGTTTTTTGATATGTATGAAGTTTGTAAGGAGTCATCTGCAGTGTTTAGTTTTAGAGACGTGTAGTAAACATTTATTTGAAGATCATAGTGTTCGAGTGTTAGAGTAAGGTTGTAGTAAGCTTTGGAAAGCTGGAGTTTTTTCGGGGTTATAGAGTAATTTGTGGGCCATGATTAATTGGTTGTATGCAAGAAGCTGAGGTAGTTCAAGCCAAGAGAGTTTTTTTGAGGGCTAGACAGTGATGTGACCTGTGTAATGATCCAGTAGCATATTTAGCTATTTTGTTATAGCATGTATTCAATTTATCTAAACCTATTTTTTTTTTTTTTGGGGTTGATCAGGATGGATGAACCTTATAACAGAGTTGCTAGTATGTTGGTTCTGGATATGGCAGCTCTTGAGGAGCAAAGAGTGCCCATTTTTTGTGGACTTATTTAATTGTTTGTGATACATGCAAGTCAAATCTTAGCTTATCGTCTGCAATGACTCTTAGTAGTTTGGTGGATGGTTCAGGTGTAATTATTGTGTTGATATTAGCTGTGATATGAAACTGTGGGGGGAATGTAGTGGTCTGGTAGGGTGAAAGATCATAAGTTTTTTTTTTTTTTGGGGGGGTTAAGAATAAGTTGGGAGTTAGCCAGCCATGTTTCAATTCCTGTTGAGGCGTGTTGTGTTTTGTCCTGAAGTTGTTGCATTTTTAGGGGCTGCACATATTAATGTTGAATCATCTGCATATTGGATAATGGTGACAAGTGAGGTGGCTGAGTTGAGGTTATTAGTGAAAATACTGAACAGAAGAGGGACAAGTATGGATCCCTGTGGAGCCCAAGGGTAATAGGGAGGTGTGTAGAAAGGTCATATTGCCACTTAACTACCTGCTTGATGGCATGTTATGTAATTATGGAACCATGAGACACATAAAGTGTGTATCTTTAGGTACGAAAGAGCATTTAGAAGTTTGTTGTGGGAGGCTGTGTCAAAAGCTTTCGATATATCCAAAAAAACTGATGAGACTGTGTTTCCCTCATTCCTGTACTGGTTTATGGTGTTGGTAAAGCTAAGAACAGCAGTGGTTATACTATGGGATGGCCTAAATCCATGTTGAGAGATGGCAAGTAAGTTATTGGATGTAAGATATCTCATAAGTTGGGAATGTATACATTTCTCCACGAGTTTTGAAATTGGGGATAGGATAGCTATGTGGCAATAATTATTTAGTTCATTTGATTTACCACCTTTATGTAAGGGGATAATATAACAAATGTTCCAGATGGTAGGGATGTAGCTTTCAGAAATCGAGCAGTTAATCAGTATTGATATGGAATAAGATATAGCTACAGCTGCAATTTTTAGGAACTGTGCTGTTAAGTTATCAGCTGCGGTTGTAGTTGGTTTAATTTGTTTTAGGAGTTTTTCTACGGTTTTGGTGGGGATGGGTTGAAATGAGAAGGAAGTATTATTTAGATTGTTAGTTATTTGTAGGGTATTTGGGTTATCTCTGGTTAGTGCAAGAATGCTTTCTATAAAGTATTTGTTAAACTTTTCAGCAGTGGTTTCTGAGTTATTTGATAAGGTGGGAGAGGGGGTTATGGTTTGTCCAGGATTGAGTATGTTTTTGATTGCAGCCCAGAATTTTTGTGGGTTATTTTGATACTTAATTTGCATATTAGTATAATATTTTTTTTTGTCTAGCTTGCTTTGGTGTTTGATGTGTAACTTTGCTGTTTCTATATTGCTAAGTGTAAAACTTTGAAAGTGAAAATGCAGTGGTGGGCGGCACAGTGGTGCAGTGGTTAACATTGTCACCTCACAGCATTGTAGTATTGTCATGACTTGGTATAGTTTGAGATGGCGTGAAGTGTGATGAAAGAGAGGACAAGGTAAAAGAAAATTGATCAAGGTAGGATAAGTACTATAGAAAAGTGTGCATTTCAACTTAGAGCAAGATTGTTGAAAAAACTAAAAATAATGGGGAGACAAAGGTCTAAAATATGATGTTATGTTGTCCTAGTTCACCTTCATTCATTGCCGGTTGGGTTCGGAACCGAAAATCGGTTCTGACTCAGCCTTATACAAAAGCTCGAGAGCTTCCACCGCCTTGTGGCTACACCCTTTCCCATAATGGTCAGGGAAGATTACCCAGATCTCTTTTGCCGCTAAACAAGATCAGGTGCTTCTGTGCAGGCTCAGGCTAAGTGGAAACTTTTTTCGGCTTATCTTAGTGATATTACAAAATTTTATAATATATTGTATATTTCTAACTTTTAGACTGATGTGGTAGTATTTTGAGATTGTTTGTTGCTGCTGTTTGTGCCGTCCTGTTGGCCGTCATCTACCGGTAGTACAATCTGTTTTTCTCCATATCTCGGTCCCAAACTCATTTAAATTAGAGAGCTTTGGGTTATTATTACTATTATTATTATTATTTCCTTTTTGTTGGGTTGTCCATTTGAGTTAGAGTGCTCCCTTCGGCCCATTTGACTTAGAGGGCTTTCCCCTCCCTTCTTTTTCCCTTTTCTGTTAGTCGTTTTAGAGACTTCTCCTCCTGTTGTTGTACTCAGTAATAGTTATTTGGCTGTGTGTGTGTTAACATTACATATTTAAAAAAAACAAAACTTTTTTTTTGTTTTTTTTCCTTTTTTGTGTTCCTGTGTTCCCAGTTAATGTTCTTGTTTGGTTGTTGACTGCTGTTGAGAATGCCTAAGGATACTAGAGAAGCAAAACCTTCGGGATTTAAGAAATGTGATAAATGCAATCAGAAAATGTCTTTGACAAATGGACACACCAGCTGTGTGTATTGTTTGGGTGCTGTCCACCTTCAAGATTCGTGTTTCTTCTGCCATGCCTTTAGTTCAAGAGTGTTCATGGAAAGAAGAGACAAATTAATAGTTAGGGGCTGACTAAAGACACCTTTCGCTAAGGCTCTAGAAGTGAATCAGAGTTCCTCAAAACCCACTCAACAATCCCCATTCAGATCTGGAAAGTCAACAAAAAGGTCATCTTCTGCTGCTCCAGTATTGTAGCCAGCAAAAAAGCATGCCGAGGAGTCATCTGCGGACCCGAAGGCTTTCGTCGAAATCTCCCTCTTTGGCTCCTATTGTGATTTTGGAGCCGACAGAGTTGCAGTTTTGGAGCCAGTCCCCAGTTCTGGAACCAGTCTCCTCAGTGCTACGTTCTCCTTTATTATATTCAGTGAGGTCCCTGACACCGTCCTCTCAATCCTCCAGGAGCCTTTCAGACAATGACGTGGAGCGGGTGGTGAAAAGGCTTTTACAAATGCCAGCGCTGGCCAAGATTCTGTTGACTCCAACCAAAGGATTCTGGACCGACCAACGTCACTTCCTTCGATTCCTCCTCCAGCCCATTCTATGGCTTGAGCCAGAGTTCTTGGATCGATTTTAGCAGAACCGTCGGTGCCAAGACCTGCCCCAGGATCTTCAGGCCCAACCACCGCACCGACCTCCTCGCTTCCGCCGAGTCGAGGGTCCAGGAGATGCTCTCCCATTGGGTCTGGGGAGGAGAGTCTGGGTGGACAGTTGTCCGACCTGAGTCTACCTCTCGGGGCTTCAGCCCGGGTGAGCTTGGCATCTACATCGGCCTCGGAGCCCACCGCCTTGGTTCAGGGAGGGGGTTCTAGTTCCTCAGTTCCATGAACATCCTCGGAGCAGAGCCCGGGAGGCTTTCGAGGTGATGAGAGTTCTGTCACCTCAGACTGCTCCATTCTCAGGTCCAAGTACTCCTCGCCCCCAAAACCTCCAATGTCTACCTCGGTGCCATCGCTCCCTCTCAGGTTTGGAGACCCGATGCCCCAGGACACCCCACTGGGTGAAGCGGTCTCTCCCAAAACCTCTCCACAGTGCCCCTCTGAGAAGGTCCCTCAGAAAAGGTTATGCAAGAGGAAGCATCTAGACTCCCCTGAGTCTATTACTTCGGACACTGATCTTGATGATGCGGAGGGTCCCAGTCGTCCTCAGATGATGTCTCATTTGCAGACATCCTAGAGATCCTCAAGCAGAGAGGCGGCTGGATATAAAAACCCCCCTCTGCTGATGAGTCAGTGCTCCTCAAGGCCTTTGGGGCTCAGCCCTCCGCCTCCTGGGTGTCTCCGCCCTTCGACGAGCTCCTGGATTTAGTTTGTCGGAGGGCGTGGGAACATCCAGATACCGTGGAACCAGTCCTTCGTCCTAACAAATTTTGTCTGCCCAACCCGAGAAGGAGTTCCTGACTAAAGGCGTGGCTGTAGATGCCATGGTGGTGGCATCCGCTACACAACAGGGGCGTGGCAGAGGCTTCAGCGTCCGTCCATCCTCCTAATAAGGAGTCTAGGAGCATGGACCCGGTGCGGAAGCGTACCCTGACTTCAGCGGCCTTTACTTTAAGGTCCTGAATTATTTGGCACATTTTACCAGGCTTCAGAGGGATCTGGTCAAGGAGCTGTCAGATTCCTCTCAGGTAACCTACCTGAGCAGCTAGCCCAGTCGGTTAGCTCTCAGTTGGCTATCCTTGCTACAATTTCTAACTCGTCCATGAGGCTCATTTCATATGCGGCGAAGGCGGTAGGCAGGCACAGGCGTGGCTCTCGGAGACAAGCCTAGCTCCTTTAATGTCATTTGCGGAGGCCTTCAAGTCTTCCTTCACGACGCTCCCTTTGATGGGTCCTCTTTGTTTGGACCTAAGGTTAAAGACACTCTTACCCGCTGTGAGCAAGAAGGAAAAACTTTATCTGCGTAGGTGCGTTATTCCACTCCCTTTCGGCCTTATCCCAAGGCTAAAGGAGGAGGGAAGATGTGGTTCCAAATCACGTAAGTTTTTCCATCAACAGCAGGAAGATTCCCCTTCCAGAGGCAGAGGACGGGAAATTTTTCTGGGAGAGCCGTCCCAGAGGCGGCAGAGGGCCCCGCAATTCTGGAGATCGCGAGTCCTTCGTGGCTCTTCAGCCTCCCACACTTCATGAGGATTGCCCGGCTGTGCTGCTCCAGAGCCAGTCGGGTGCCGTTTTGCCAAGCACCTAAAAGCCTGGGAGTCAATCACTCAGGACAGATGGGTGCCGGATTATTGCCGGAGGTTACACCATTCCCTTCACACTCAGCCCCACCGTCCAAAAAATCCCGGACCCACCACCCAGTCAAAGGGAAATTGCAGCCGCAGGCGTTAAAGCTGCTAGAAAAAGGAGTCATCCAACCGGTCCCCACAGACCAGATCGGATCCGGAAATTACTCAAGGTTCTTTTAGTGCCAAAAGACAGGGGACCTGAGACCAATATTGGATCTCAGCAGACTAAACCAATCCGTCCACGAAATCCAAATTCCGAATGGTCACGTTACAATCCATTCTCCCATTATTGGAGAAGGATGTTTGGATGTGCTCCATAGATCTCAAGGGCCTATTATCACATACCGATACATCGGGTGTCCAGGAAGTATCTGCGCTTCAGCCTGGGAGACAGTCATTTCCAATTTTGTGCTCTGCCCTTTGGTCTCACCACAGCCCCCAGGGTGTTCACCAAATGTTTGGCAGTAGTAACTGCTCACCTGAGGAGTCTTGGATTCCAAGTGTTTCCCTATCTGGACGACTGGCTCCTGACTGCCACCACCAGTCATCTACTAATGGACAACCTCAAAGCCACCTTTTCCTGGGTGCTACCCTGGGAATTACATTCAATTGGTCAAAGTCTGTCTTGCTGCCCTCTCAGCGCATAAGGTTCATAGGAGCAGAGATAGACTCAAAATTGATGCGCGTTTTTCTTCTACGAAAGGATCCAAACTTTACAAGGCCAAGTTCAAGCCCTGCTTTCAAGATCCAAGGCCCCAGCCAGAATGGTCCTGCAAATTTTAGGTTCGATGTCTGCCACGGTTCTTCTAGTTCCTCTGGCAAGATTGCACATGAGGATTCTTCAGTGGCTATTATCGACTCAATGGTCCTTTCAGGATCTTCCCCTCAATCACCCCATTATGATTACAGAAAGCGTGCAAGCGGGACCTTCGCTGGTGGCTTCAGACATCCAATCTAAATCAGGGAAGTCCTTTTGTTATTCCCCCTCCAGTGGTCACCCTGGCGACAGATGCCTCCCAGACAGGGTGGGGGGGGGGCATTGTCTGGGCAGGTTAGTTCAGGGTTCCTGGCTTCCCGGCGGAAACTTTCTCCACATCAATGTATTGGAGATGAGGGCTGTACTTCTGTCCCTACAGGCCTTACACAAGTTTCTCCCTCAGGGCATTATCGCCATCCACACAGACAACATGTCGGTGGTCTGGTATCTAAACAAACAAGGAGGGACCAGATCTTACCCCCTTTGCAGAGAGGCCATGAGGGTGTGGGAATGGGCTGTAGCTATCAGCCTTTCTTGGTAGCGACCCACATTCCGGGGAAATCAAATATATTGGCAGACAGATTAAGCAGGACAATTCTCTCTCCTCACGAGTGGTCCCTGAACGAAACAGTAGCAGCTCAGGTTTTCAGAAGATGGGGACGCCGTGCTGCGACCTGTTTGCAACACCACAAAATACAAAGTGCAAAAGGTTCTTCTCCTTGACTCCACATCAGGGAAGCAGCTATGGATGCTCTAGCACAACCTTGGCCAACAGGGCTACTTTATGCTTTTCCTCCGATTCCACTTCTCCCCAAAGTCATTCAGAAAGCTTCTCAATTGGGGTCCACAATGATACTAATTGCTCCGCACTGGCCTCGTCAGGTATGGTTTCCCTACCTGAAGAAACATGCGTGGGCGATCCTTGGACTTTAGATCTAACTCCGGATCTGCTAATTCATCAGTCGGGACGACAACACCAGTCCCTTCACACTTTGAAGTTGACAGCTTGGCTCCTCCACTTCCGACTTTAGTCAGAAATCACACCTTAGACCCGGAAGTTATTCACATTTTATCTTCAGCCCACAAACCCACCACTAAGAAATTGTACCTCAGTAAGTGGAAGAGGTTTGCTATCTGGGCTCAACTCAGGGCTTAGACCCTATCACTGCTCCAATCCCAGAGGTTTTGAAATTTTTAACATCCCTGTTTAATCAAGGATCTTCTGTCTCTACTATTAAAGTCCAACTAGCGGCTATCTCTAAATTTCACGAATCCATGGATCCTCCGTTGATGAGCAGCAGATTATGCAAAACTTTCATTAAAGGTGCGGGGCTGTTAAGACCCCAGTTTTTCATCCTGCGCCTCCGTGGGATCTTGATTTGGTGCTTCGTGCATTAACATCTTTCCCTTTCGAACCGGCTGCTACATGTGAGTTAAAATATCTGTCTTGGAAAACTGCCTTCTTAGTTGCAATTACCTCTGCAAGAAGAGTTTCAGAGCTTCAAGCCCTATCTATCAAACCACCGCACTTGATTTTTCACAAGGATAGAGTATCACTTAGGCCTAATCCATCTTTTGTCCCAAAGGTCTGTTCTAATCTCTGTCTCCAACAATCTCTAGAGCTACCAGTTTTCTTTCCAAAATTCTCCAATGAAGCAGAATACACTCTCCATAAATTGGATGTTCACAGGCAATTGCGCTTCTATTTAGACAGGACTCAGGAAATTAGTAAATCAGACCAGTTGTTTGTGTCCTTCTCAGACAATAAATTGGGTAAAACCATCACAAAAGCTACTATCTCCAAATGGATTAGAGATTGTATAACTCAGGCTTATTCCTCTTCGAATAAGCAACTTACAACATCTATTAAAGCTCACTCTACCAGAGCTATGGCGACTTCTATAGCTTTTCATTCCAAGCTCGCTATTTCTGAGATTTGTGCTGCGGCTACTTGGTCCAATCCGCACACTTTCATTTCCCGCTATAAATTGGATGTGGCATCTAAAGGGCGAGCATCATTTGGTTCCACGGTACTCAGGAGTGTTTTCCAGTGAGCCACCCAGGATTCAGGTGCTAGGGACGCTGTCCCATCAGTCAGAATGTAGGCGAGATAGGATCACATAACATCTTTTAGTTATGTACTCACCATAACTTCAGATGTTTGGGATCCATCTACTTCCTAATACCCACCCTCCTTCCCCCTGCCTTGGAGATCAGAAGAGATTGAACGGTTTTGAGTTCTACTGTTTTATCTTGTTTCATCTGACGATGTTATATAATCAGTGCGTGCATGTATGCGGACAAACTAGATCTGGGGGACTGGTAGTGGTGCATCCTGGGATATAGTAAGCTCAGCCAATAAGAAACTTCGCTCTTTGGCATAAGCGTGCCGAGTCGGAGCCGAGGGATCGGCTCCGAACCCATCAGTCAGAATGTAGGCGAGATGGATCCCAAACATCTGAAGTTATGGTGAGTACATAACTAAAAGTTATGTTGTCCTAGTTCACCTTCATTCATTGCTGGTTGGGTTCGGAACCGAAAATCGGTTCTGACTCAGCCTTATACAAAAGCTCGAGAGCTTCCACCGCCTTGTGGCTACACCCTTTCCCATAATGGTCAGGGAAGATTACCCAGATCTCTTTTGCCGCTAAACAAGATCAGGTGCTTCTGTGCAGGCTCAAGCTAAGTGGAAACTTTTTTCGGCTTATCTTAGTGATATTACAAAATTTTATAATATATTGTATATTTCTAACTTTTAGACTGATGTGGTAGTATTTTGAGATTGTTTGTTGCTGCTGTTTGTGCCGTCCTGTTGGCCGTCGTCTACCGGTAGGACAATCTGTTTTTCTCCATATCTCGGTCCCAAACTCATTTAAATTAGAGAGCTTTGGGTTATTATTACTATTATTATTATTATTTCCTTTTTGTTGGGTTGTCCATTTGAGTTAGAGTGCTCCCTTCGGCCCATTTGACTTAGAGGGCTTTCCCCTCCCTTCTTTTTCCCTTTTCTGTTAGTCGTTTTACAGACTTCTCCTCCTGTTGTTGTACCCAGTAATAGTCATTTGGCTGTGTGTGTGTTAACGTTACATATTTAAAAAAAACAAAACTTTTTTTTTGTTTTTTTTCCTTTTTTGTGTTCCTGTGTTCCCAGTTAGTGTTCTTGTTTGGTTGTTGACTGCTGTTGAGAATGCCTAAGGATACTAGAGAAGCAAAACCTTCGGGATATAAGAAATGTGATAAATGCAATCAGAAAATGTCTTTGACAAATGGACACACCAGCTGTGTGTATTGTTTGGGTGCTGTCCACCTTCAAGATTCGTGTTTCTTCTGCCATGCCTTTAGTTCAAGAGTGTTCATGGAAAGAAGAGACAAATTAATAGTTAGGGGCTGACTAAAGATACCTTTCGCTAAGGCTCTAGAAGTGAATCAGAGTTCCTCAAAACCCACTCAACAATCCCCATTCAGATCTGGAAAGTCAACAAAAAGGTCATCTTCTGCTGCTCCAGTATTGTAGCCAGCAAAAAAGCATGCCGAGGAGTCATCTGCGGACCCGAAGGCTTTCCGGTCCAAGAAATCTCCCTCTTTGGCTCCTATTGTGATTTTGGAGCCGACAGAGTTGCAGTTTTGGAGCCAGTCCCCAGTTCTGGAACCAGTCTCCTCAGTGCTACGTTCTCCTTTATTATATTCAGTGAGGTCCCTGACACCGTCCTCTCAATCCTCCAGGAGCCTTTCAGACAATGACGTGGAGCGGGTGGTGAAAAGGCTTTTACAAATGCCAGCGCTGGCCAAGATTCTGTTGACTCCAACCAAAAGGGATTCTGGACCGACCAACGTCACTTCCCCTTCGATTCCTCCTCCAGCCCATTCTATGGCTTCGGAGCCAGAGTTCTTGGATCCGATTTTAGCAGAACCGTCGGTGCCAAGACCTGCCCCAGGATCTTCAGGCCCAACCACCGCACCGACCTCCTCGCTTCCATCGGAAGTCGAGGGGTCCAGGAGATGCTCTCCCATTGGGTCCGGGGAGGAGAGTCTGGCTGGACAGTTGTCCGACCTGAGTCTACCTCTCGGGGCTTCAGCCCGGGTGAGCTTGGCATCTACATCGGCCTCGGAGCCCACCGCCTTGGTTCAGGGAGGGGGTTCTAGTTCCTCAGTTCCATGAACATCCTCGGAGCAGAGCCCGGGAGGCTTTCGAGGTGATGAGAGTGCTGTCACCTCAGACTGCTCCATTCTCAGGTCCAAGTACTCCTCGCCCCCAAAACCTCCAATGTCTACCTCGGTGCCATCGCTCCCTCTCAGGTTTGGAGACCCGATGCCCCAGGACACCCCACTGGGTGAAGCGGTCTCTCCCAAAACCTCTCCACAGTGCCCCTCTGAGAAGGTCCCTCAGAAAAGGTTATGCAAGAGGAAGCATCTAGACTCCCCTGAGGAATCCATCACTTCAGACATGGATCTTGATGATTCAGAAGGATCCCCACAGTCAACCCCTGAGGATGTCTCTTTTGTAGACATCCTGGAAATCCTTAAGCAGAGAGGTAGCTGGAAGCCCTTCAATCCTTCTGAAGATGAGTCTGTGTATCTGGAGTCATTTGGGTCTCACCCTTCCACCTCTTGGGTGTCTCCGACTTTCAAAAAACTCATAAACATAGTCATTCAGAAGGCATGGGGCTGTCCGGACTCAGTAGAGCCTGTTCCTAGGAGGCTAAATAAATTCATCACTGTGCCTTCAGATAGGGAGTTTCTCAGTAAAGGTGTTCCAGTAGATTCTATGGTGGTGGCTGCAGCCACCAAGGAGGAGTTGGAGACATCCTCATCTGTCCATCCACTGAATAGAGTCTCGAACAATGGACAGATATGGAAAGTGTATGTTTTCTTCAGCGTCCTTTGCCCTTCGGTCATGGAACGACCTGATCCATTTCACTAGGCTTCAAAGGGATCTCCTAAAGGAGCTAGCAGATGCCCTCCAAGGTTCTGCAGCTGCTGGCGTTTTGGACAAAATCTCCTCCCAGCTCTCCACCCTAAACTCCGTGATGAACTCCTCCATGCAACTTATTTCCTACATGGCCGATAGAACAAGTAGGGCAGCAGTACTGGAATTTCCTTAAGGAGACTTTCCTGGATGCGCTTATGTGATTTTGCAGAACCCTTCAAGTCTTCCTTTATTAGCGCCCCCTTTGATAGCCCATCTTTGTTCAGGCCAAAAGTGAGAGAGACCCTAACCAGGTGCGTACAAGATGGAAACACTCTGTCTACCACTGGAGTCCATTTCTCCCTCTCTACCAGACCTTATCCCAAAGGTCAGAAGGGGGGAAAATGTGACTTTGTAAATCCCAAAGAGCTTTCCCGAATGCACGTGGTTATTCTTCCCCGAGGGGCAGATGGGGAAGTAACAATGGAAGACGCCGACCATGCGGCAGAGGAGGTCTGCAGAATCAGGGTGACAGGGCTACCTTCCTTGGTAAACCTTTTCAGCAGTCCTGAGAGGAGACCCGTCTGTCCATCTCTGGAGGCAGTTGGGGGTCGCTTGTCATCGTATCCAAATGCCTGGCTAGAAATAAAAGGCAAATGGGTACAAATGATCCTAACCAGAAGTTACTACATATGTTTTTCCTCTCCACCGTTATGAAAAAAAACAGTCCCAGATGTACTACCCAGTCAAAAGGAACACACAACTTTAGAGGTACAAAAGTTGCTAGAAAAAGAGTCATCCAGAATGTCCCTGCAGACCAAATTGGATCTGGAACTTACTCAAGGTTTTTTTTAGTTCCAAAAAAGACAGGGGACTGGAGGCCTATTCTGGATTTCAGCAGACTAAACAAGTCTGTCAAGGAGTCAAAGCTCTGGATGGTAACACTGCAGTCAATACTCTCTTTTCTGGGGAAAGACGGTTGGATGTGCTCTTTAGATCTCCAGGATGAGTACTACCACATAAAGTTGGACAGGCGATCCAGGATACAGTTACGCTTTTGGCTGGGAGCCAATCACTACCAGTTTCGAGTTCTGCCCTTTGGTCTCACTACAGCCCCCAGAGTGTTCACCAAATGCATGGCAGTAATTATGGCTCACTTGAGGCGTCTAGGATTCTGGGTGTTTCCATACTTAGACGATTGGCTCGTAACCACCACCACCAAGCATCTGCTAACAAGAGCAAGGAATACTACCATTCACCTTTTCTCTCAGCTGGGAATCACAATAAACTTTGAAAAATCTGCCTTCTTGCCATCACAGCATATCATTTTTATCAGGGCAGACTTAGACACAAGACAAATGTTGGACAAACATCCCCCTAGATGATTCAAACCTTGCATCAGCTAATCAAGGACCTCTTATCCAGGAAGAAAGTATAGGCGAAGGCTGTTTTGAAGGTTCTGGGTACAATTGCGGCAGCAATAACTTTGGTACCTTTAGCTTGTCTGCACATGAGGATTCTTCAGTGGTTACTTATTCTCCCAGTGGTCCATGAAGGAACTACCCATGTCTCGCAAAGTGATCATAACAGAATCCTGCAAGAAAGATCTGCATTGGTGGCTTTGCTCCACTCAGTTGACCTTAGTTCGACCATTCATTTTTCCGCAACAAGTAGCCACAGTGACCACGGACATTTCCCAGATAGGGTGTTTGGGGGGGCATTATCTGGGGAAGTCTGTCCAAGGTGTTTGGAAGGATCATGAGAATCACTTGCATATCAGTGTCCTAGAGATGAGAGTGCTGTTTTTGGTGTTGCAGTTATTCCAGGACTCCCTTCCTCTAGGAACAATTGCAGTTCAGACAGACAGCATGTCAGTAGTGTGGTACATAAACAAACAAGTAGGAACCAAATCCTACTCCCTATTTTGAGAGGTCCAGAGAGTATGGCAATGGGCAGTCTCTTCCTAACGCTTTCTGACAGCAACGCACATCCTGAGGAAGTCCAACATGATAGTGGACAAACTCAACAGAGCCATTCTGATGTCCCAAGAGTGGTTTCCTAAAACAGGAAGTTGCGGAAGAGGTTTTTCACAAGTGAGGCCAGCCTTGCTGTGACCTCTTTGCCACGTCCATGAATGCCAAATGCAGCAGCTACTTTGTCCTGATCCCCCCTCTGGGGTAGTCACCAAGGGATGCACTTGCACACGATTGGCCCCCGGGTCTGCTCTACGCCTTTCCCCCTTTTCCCTTGATTCCGAAAGTCCTTCAGAAAGCCAGCACATTGAGAAGCAGTGTAATACTCATCGCACCATACTGGTTTGATTTGGTTCCCCTTTTTATGGCCCCATCTCCAGGAGGAGCCGTGGATTCTGGACAGAGTTCCAGATTTCCTGACTCATCCATCAGGGTCGCTCCATCCATCAATTCAAACCCTCAAATTGACAGCTTGGCTGCTCCAGTTCCACACTTAGCCAGGCTTCCTGATATTTCCCCTGCAGTGAAACATAATTGATTTAGTCTCCTAAGGTGTCAACCAGAAAATGTTGTTCTAGCAAATGGAAATGATTTTCCCATTGGGCTTGCAACAACCATATTGATCCCTTTACTGCCCCCATAATAGCTGTGTTAAACTTTCTGGGTAAACTTTTTAATGAAGGCACAGCGGCAGCTGCTATTCGAGTTCATTTAGCTGCTATATCAAACTATCATATCCGGGAAATGGAACTAAAAATCTTGTCTTACAGACTTTGTAAAACATTCTTGAAAGGTACTTTCTTACTGAGACCTCCAGTAAAAGAATCTCCAGCACAATGGGACCTAAATTTTGTTCTATCTGTGTTGATTCTTTCTCCCTTTGAACCTGCATCATCTTGTGACATAAAGTTTTTGTCATGGAAGACAGCCCTATTGGTGGCCATTACGTCTGCTAGACAAGTGTCTGAACTTCAAGCATTGTCAATACATCCCTCCTACATGACCTTTCACAAAGATAGAGTTTCCTTGCAAACCAACCCCTCATTCCTACCAAAAGTGTGTTCTGAAGATAATTTAAATCAATCCATTGACTTACCCGTCTTTTCCCCAAACTATGGCAACAAGGCAGAGTATAAATTACACCAATTAGATGTACATAGACAGCTACGTTTCTACCTGCATAGAACAAAAGATTTCAGAAAATCAAACCGGTTATTTGTATCTTTTTCAGACAAAAAGAAAGGAGCCCCAATATCAAAAGTCACACTTTCTAAATGGCTTACATAACTTATATGTATAGAGCTCAGAACAGAGAACTTCCAGGAAAAGTGAAATGCCATTCCACAAGAGCTATATCTTCCTCCTATGCCATCCAGGCGAGGCTACCTATGGATTCCATGTGTGCAGCAGCAACAGGGGTAAAGCTTCATACCTTTATCACTCATTACAAAGTTGATTTGCCCTCCAGGAACAGGGCCTGTTTTGGGTCACTGTTCTGAAGAGTTTTCTCCCTTGAGCCACCCAAGAAAGAAGGTGCTAGGGACGCTATCCCAACCAGCAGTGAATGAAGGCGAGATAGGACAACATAACATTAAGAAGTTATGTACTCACCATAATGTTCAATGTCTGTTGCCCATCTAGCCGTCATTCTTGTGTCCCACCCTCCTTCCCCTACCTTCGCTCCTGGAGGATCGAGTGTTTTTTTGAAAATTGGATATGATGTCTCTGAATCTCTTCTTAGTCTCTTTTTTGGATATGGTTACAAGCTTAGATATAATAACTATGGTATCTCTACGCAAGATCTGGGTAGTCTTCCCTGAGCATTATGGGATAAGGTGTAGCCGCAAACCGGTGGAACCTCTTGAGCTTTTGTATAAGGCTGAGTTGGAACCAATTCTCGGTTCCGAACCCAACCAGCAATGAATGAAGGTGAGATGGACATTAAACATGAAACGTCATGGTGAGTACATAACTTCTTATTATAAACTTAGTTGACAGAATATGAAATCCAAAACTCCAATGTCTGTCACTATTTAGTCACTTCAGTCCTCTATGATTTGCCGGAAAACCACAAATATGAGGAACACACCAAAAATATCAGGCAAAAATCTGGACATTCTGCAAACTTCTGGACATTTATGAAGTATGTAGGAGAGGAAAGCAAGTTTGTGCAATTAATTGTACTTGTTGCAGAGAAGTGCATGTAGAGGTTGCATTTAATGTTTTTTATTTCATTAAAACTGAAACTGTTTTTGAGTGTTTTGATGGGTGTGAGCATAATTAATAAGGTATTCCGAGTTATTTAGTCTGGTTTTACTTAATGTAATGCTGTGTTTGGGATACCACACTGCAGAATAAAGATAGGACAGATTCATCATTTTGAAAATGAATAGTCCTTTGACCTTGAAACAGTTTTAAACAAAAAAGTCCTGCTTTATTTATTTGACATTTGTTTACCAGGGTAGTTCGACTGGGTCACATAACCTGTTTTCAGTGGAGGCCTGGGGAGAAAAGCTCCACATTCAGACATATTAGACAATCTAAAAACATAATCCACAAATGGATTAAAAAATACTTTGCAATGTAACAGTTATTTCAAACTTTCCAGCATACTCTACGAACAGACTAAAAATTTACAGTGTACAGTTAATTAAAATGTTGCAGTGTACTCATATATTAATATTCATTACAATAGATTTCTTGAAAGGTAATGAGACGTTAACAAACAGTGTACTTGGGAGCATGTGAACATGGCACTCAAAAATTCAGTGAACTTCATGAAAGTTGGTGATACAGCAATAAAAATTTTAGGTTAGCAGTACAAAGTGGATGGGGTTAGTCAAGGCTCGGCCTATGTAGTAGCAAGCGTCATGTTCATCTGAAATGTAATCAAACCCACTGTAAATCATATGAGAGAACTTCACGTTGGTTGAAAAAGAAGAGTAATAGGACTGCATTTTTAAAAGTGCAAACTTAGTGGGAGTTGAGAAACAGAAAGGCAATATAGACTGTGATTAGGGTGACAGAATGAGAATAAGTGGTTGGGCTTCATAGATATATTGGGAGCTTAAAGAGACAGAGGAGAAAATGGATGGGGTAGTGTGGTAGCTGAGGTACAGGGGATATTAGCCTGGAGTTATTGTACATCTGCAGAGCCATGTGTTATTTAGGTGTTCTTTTTGAAGAAGCTTTGAAGAGTGCCTGGAATTTATCTGTTGGTTAGGGGGAGATAATTCCATAATATTTAGACAGAGTATGAGTGTAGACACTGGCCTGTTCTTTTTGAGGGTTTAGAGATTGCCAGCAGGTTTTTGTCTTCTGAACTTAGGGATCTGTTAGGTATGTAGGGTTTGACTAGCTTGTCTAGAGCAGGGCGGGTAGTGGGTTTGTAAATTAAGTTTATCCCAGTTGGTTGGGGAGTTCAAGCCAGTTTAGTTCACATAGTGGCTTATAGTGATGTGTGTGTGGTATTTGGAGTTTGTGACAAACTCTGCAATTTTATTATAGCATTGTTCCATTTAGGATTTAGTGGAGTTTTGTAGATTGGTGAGTGCAGTAGCACCATAATATAGGGAGGGAGCAGGGAAGATTTAGCCAGGGTAGCCTTGTTGTGGTGCTTAGGAATTGTTTGTTTCTGTACAGAAGTCCTCATTTCTGGTTAGTCTTTATGTTTTGTTGGATATGGAGGCTGAAGCTAAGTTTGTTGTCTATAATCACTCCTAGTAATTTTGTTTCCTGTACTCTTTCAATTATAGTGTTATCCATTGAGTAAATGGTAAAGTGGTCAGAGCCAAGGGTGATGTTCTTGGAGTGGAAGACTGTAAGTTGAGTTTTTTTTTTTTTTTTTGATTAAGAAAAACATGAGCATTTGTGAGCCAGGATTCAATGTCAGTGAAGAACTTTTGAGTGTTAAGAGAGTAGTTCAGGAAGAGTGCAAGAGGTACAGATAATAGTGGTATTGTCTGCGTATTGAATGAGATTTCCTTGGAAAGAGGAAGTGTAGAAGTTGTTTGTGAATATATTAAGTAATAGTGGACCTATGGTGGAGCCCTGAGGGGGAACTCCTTTTGGGTTATGAAGAAAGGGGGAAAGTTGGTTTGACCATTTTACAGCTCATTTCCAGTCTCATAAATAACTTTGAAATTTATTGGAATGACCTAGGTTCGACAGTGTATCAAGGAGTAAGGGGTGAGAAACTGTGTCAAAGGCTTTAGAGAGGTCAAGGAATACTGAGGATACACAGTTTCCTTCCTCTCTGGCCCTATTCATGGTATCTGTAAAAGTTATTAACGCTGTGGATGTGCTATGCCCAGGTCAAAAGCCACATTGAGTTTGAGTAAGTAGATTGTACTGCAGTAGGCATTTCATTAATTGTTGGTGGATACACCTTTCGAGAATTTTGGATATAGGAGATGAAATGGATATGATGTGCAAGTTGAATGTTTCTGTGGAGTTAACTTACTTGTGGATAGGGGTGATACACGATAATTTCTATATGGTAGGGACTAGAGATTCAGATAGAGATATGTTTATTAGGATACTGATTGGATAGGCGACTGAGTCAGAGACAAGTTTTATGGTATTGTGGTGGGAGATTATCTGCTGGTGTGGAGCATGGTTTTAGTTTGAGTAGTAGTTCCTTTATGGTTGCTGTGGATACGGGCTGAAATGAGAAAGAGGGTCTGATTGTGCATTACTTATGTGTCTTGTGAGGAGGGTCTGAGCTAGATGATGAGAAGTTAATGGTGTCTGAGTTCGATAGTGAGTAGGGGTTATTGTGTTGTCGTTAGTAGGTCAGCTATGGATTTTATAAAGTGCTTATTAAAAGTTTTTGGCTATAAGGGATGGGGGGCATCGACTGCTGGGAAGTGGTTTTTGTTTGTACATGGGTTAAAAAGGGTTGATATTGAGTGCCAGAATTTTTGGGATTGAATTTGTGCTGTAGTTGAAGGTGTGAGTAGAAAGATTTTTTGTTATTGTTTACTAGTTTTTTGAAACGGATGAGATTTTGTTCTGTTTTATTTTGTCTGCAAGTGTTCTAAGTTTGGTCTCTCTGTTTCATCCGGTTAATGCAGTGTCTGGTAATCCATTGGGGGGGGGGGGGGTTGTCTGTGAAAGGGCTAGGGTATCAAGTATGTTTAGAAGGTGATATTGAAGTAGAGGACAGCATAATTGAAAGGTAATAGTTTTAGGGATGTCCAGTTTAGTTTTAGGAGTAGATCATTAAATATTTGTTGATTGAATTTAGATGGGTTTCCAGCAGAGTTCAGTGTGTGTGTATTTTTAGTTGCTAGGTGTTGGCTCTAATGGCAAATGTGGGAAGATGGTCACAAAGTGAAACAGAGAGTGTGCCTGAGGAGGAGAAATTGATTAGATGAAATACTAGGATCCAGTCTAGGCTAAATTGGAGAGAGAAGTCTTTGTTATACTGAGTTGGGCTTTTAATTAGTTACAAGTTAATGCTACTACAGGAGAGTCGGCTGCAACAGAATGCCAATTGATGATCATGTCACTTAGGATGACTGTCTCTTGATTGATTTTTTTTGGGGATGTCCAGAATAATTTATCTTCTAGGACAGGTATGTTATTTCTTGGTGGAATGTATACTACTATGATACAGATTCATTTAGCTTTTTTGAGGTTCAGGAAGGATATTATCATCTTGACACTGGAAAAAGTGGTTATATTGTTTGAGTAGGGTGTAATGTTGAATATAGATGAATTTTAGGTGTAGCTAATCTAGTATTGGCAAAGTTGTGAAGTGTTATTTCAGTATTTTTTATGTTGGAGTGTAACTATGTTTCTGTAAGGGCTTGTATATCAGGTTTATTTTGATCTGTCCTGGTGTGTAGTGGGATTATTTTGTTGCGTGTATTCCTTTGGTTCAGTCTTATATTTAGATTTTTGGGTCAACCTTGGGTTTAGGATTAGTAGTTGTTCTTGGGTTTGAATATATGTCTCCACTTTGAAGCAGAATGGAGATTAAATATGAGTAAAGTGAGTTGTGTTTTGTTCTGGGTGTTGGAGAGAGGGGTATAAAATGGGGTTTACTGGGAGTAGTCATCACTAGTAGGGGGTAGAGACATATCGGAGGGTATAGTGAAAAAGCTGAAGAGAGATGTGTGAAAAGTTGCTTTGTTTATAAGGGTGGTTGGTGGTGAAGGTTACAGATGTATAACAGTGTGTGAGGGTTTTTGAGGATAGTGATGTAGTGAGTTGAAGAATTATAAGTAATGAGGTTAAACAGGATAAAAGTAACATCCTGAAGAAAGATAATGGGTATAATGTGATGTTGAGAAATGTATGTAAGATTGACTTTAACAGTAAGGGTTATGGGAAGTTGAGGTCCAGGAGGTTATGTAGTACACTAGGAGGGGGTTTACTTAATTCGTAGCTTGATGATTGTAGGTGGAGGAGGTAAATTTATGTGGATGTGTATGGTTGGCCACTTTGATTGTGGGTGGAGGCTATACAGGTAAAAAAGTAGGAGCAGGAAGGGGTGGGTGAGAACTGGGGGTAAGGTAGAGGAGCGGAGTGAGCCCCAGCGCAGCAAGGGTGAACGGAGCGGGTTGAGCTGCGTAAGGCTAGGCTACTATCTCACAATTCTATGACAGTTGTTTAAATGTTTGAATGTTTTGTATAAACAATAGAAGGAAGGTTCTGATTCTTTATAGCTGCTCCATGTTCAAATCACCATAGATGAAATCCAGTACCACTTCCTTGCAAGCTATAGGCCCCCCTCTATGACCCAGGAAACCCATACCATGTGTTTAAAATCATTAGAAACACTAACCATCCAACCCAACACTATATTTGTGGGTGACTTTAATGACCCCACTATTAACTGGGAATCCTATACAACACCAAACGTACATTCACAGAGATTCCTGGATTTTGTAAACACAAACTGCCTGACCAGATGTTGAATACACCAACCAGGGGTACAACCATGCTGGATCTGGTCCTCACTAATATGGGGGACTGCTGCACATCCCCTACTGTAATGTCTTCCCTGGTAAGGTCAGACCACAAAATTGTCTCCTTTGAAGTAAAAAAAAAACTGGACCCCCAGCTAAACCTAGAATGTTCAGGAACTATTCTAAGGCTAACCTCATGCTATTAAGTGAGAACCTGGCAAAATTTCAAGCTCCCATAAACCCTGAGAACACTTCTGCCTATGCAGAAGAAGTACAGAAGTAACTCAAAAAACAAAACACCCTAGTGGAATCACAGAATCAGTTGTCTGTATAACAGGAGGAAAAAAATAATGGCAAAAATTAGGAGGTGCAGCACCCAGCAGGACAAAAGCACTCTCATCAAACTAAACAAACAACTCTGAGGGCAAGTAATGTCTACCAAATCCAAATTTGTGGCAAGTTTGGCTTCCTAGGCCAAGAACAACCACAAAGCATTTTTTAGCTATGCCCACATCCTGAAAGGCAATACACAGTTGTGTGCAGAGCTCATTGTAAAAGGAGCCACCTATACTGAGACAGAAGATATAGCAAACCTCCTGCCTGATAAATTCAGTTCCAGCTTTACTCCTCTCTCCCTCTCAACCTTCCGTCAGGAAATATCATCAAGTATAACTCCCCCTACAATCACTAGGGAATAGGTAAATGCTGTCTGCAAGACAAAGAACTCTGCATCATTGGGCCCAGACAGTATTCCAGGATGCCTTCTAAATAGCATGAAACATGACCTATCAGGGCCTTGGAATTACTGTTTAACTGTAGCCTCCAAACAGGCTTTGTGCCTCATGGATGGAGAAAGGCAACAGTCCTCCCTCTGCTCAAAGGTGTGCCATCTACAGAACCTGGAAACTACAGATCCATAAGTCTCACTAGTCTTATATGTAAAGCCATGGAAAGAATTGTCATGGAGATGATCAGTAGAGATATAGTAAACCTCCAGACACTGGATCCGACCCAGTTTGGTTTTGTCAAGGGCAGATCATGCCTACTCATCCTGGTGGACTTCTTTGAGAAGGCTACCAAAGTAGTGGATTAGGGCAAAATCGTTCACACTGCTTACATTGACCTGGCCAAGGCATTTGACACAATACCCCACTTGGGCATTGTTGACAAACTCAAGAGGTTATGTACAAACCCGTATGTCACCCAGTGGATAGCCGACCTGGCTCACAGACAGGACCAAGAAAGTTAGAATTGGGGAGTCCACCGCTACAAAGAGGCCGTCACAAGTGGAGTCCCTCAGGGATCAGTCCTTTGACTGCTCCTTTTTTGGCATTTACTTCTCAGAAGTTAAGGCCAATGTCAGTGGTCTCTGGCTGACTAAATTTGCAGATGATTGCAAATTCGGAGCTATCATTGAATCTCACAATGACACAAATGTTCTACAGGAGGGGTTGACACAGACAAAGAACTGTTGTCAGAGCCATGGACTAAAACTAAACGCCAAGAAATGCATAGTGGTATCCCTGGTAAATATCATATTGACAACACATCCCTTAGAGTTGACCCAGTAGTCAGGGACTTAGGGACACACAGATAATAATCTAGCCTTTGATCATCATGTGTCTACAGTGGTGAGGAAATCATTCTGTGTTGCGCAACTTGTAAACAAAGGTATGGCATCTAAGTCTAAGGAGGTCATTGTTCCACTGTGTTCGACATTCATCAGACCTATCATTGAGTACAATGCACCCTTTGGTATGTACCTAACCAGGCATATCCAACAAGTGGAACGTTCACAGAGGCTCCTCACTAAAAGAATACAGGGTATAAGTAATATGTCCTGTGCAGACCGCCTCATGGCCCTATACCTGTATTCTGTCTCCTACAGGCTTTTGAGGGGCGATCTATGCCTGGCATACAGGGCATTGTCGGACCCCACTCTGATAGACCTCCTGCATATCCACAAAACAGACAGTACCAAAATTACCCATTCTAAAGACTTATACCTTGCCTGTGATATTTGTTTTATTTATATATTTATTTTCCATGATAGTCAGACTGGACAGCAAGTGTCCGTTTTCAGCAGAGTCCTGGGGAGAAAAGCTCAAAGACAGATAGAAAACAAGCATGCAATTTGCAATAACATGAGATAAACAAATTGCACATTATGTTAACATAGTCTAGGAAAGTTACAGCTTGCTTAGACTAGGTCAGAGCATAGGTATAAAGTTTACAGGTGTTTGTCAGAATATAAAGATATTTCTTTTAGTAGCATTGACTATTCCATTATTGGATAAAAAAATTACATGTTTTATACAAAACGAACATAGCAGTTTGTGGCATTCACATTGATGGATTGATGAACAGATGACTATTTGTGCAAGTATTTATAATACTTTACTGTGACCACTGAGATGCACTCAAATGAGTGTTGTACAGTCTGAACAGCAATATA
The DNA here is from genome assembly GCF_019279795.1 of Protopterus annectens. NCBI lineage: Eukaryota > Metazoa > Chordata > Ceratodontiformes > Protopteridae > Protopterus > Protopterus annectens. The sequence continues at coordinate 908,209,869 of NC_056731.1, read as the reverse complement.
ATACATTTGTATAGCAACCCTGACAGACCATGCGCCTGAGTTGTTAAAAGGTGTCCCTGTAGTAAAGTATGGGTTTATGGTGGTTTGTTACAGTTGCATAGATGGTTGGAGTAGAAAGATGATTTTAGGAGAGTCTTAAAGGAGGATGTAGATTTTAGAAGTCTAAGGTCAGGAGGGAGGTTGTTTTAGATCTTGGCAATTTCATGGGCAAAAAGAGATTCCCTTGAGTTGTTTTTGCAAGAGATGGTTTCAATTAAGGTTTGTTGCTGGAGTATAGTTATCTGTTAGGATGGTGGAAGTTAAGGAGGTCATTCAGGGCAGGTTTTTTTCAGGGTAGTACAATATTTGGTGGGCTAAGTTGAGTTGCTGATATGTTAGTAGGTTGAGGAATTCTAGCCAATGTAGGGTTTGTAGGGCATGGCAATGATGGGACCGCGACTTGACGTTAGCAGCGAATCTGGCGATTTTGTTGTAGCAGGTGGAGAGATTATTTGAGTCAGTTTTATTTAGGTTTCTTAGTGAGGGAGAGGCATATAGCAGTGTGGATAGAAGGTAAGTTCTAGCTATGGCCACACGAGATTCTGAGGTAAGGTACCTTTTGCATCTGTAGAGGAAGCCTAGTATTTTGTGGACTTGAGAGATGGTTGTTGAAATGTGCTTGTTAAATTTGAGTTGTTTGTCAGTGGTAATGCCAAGGAGTTTTGCCTTAGAGACTGGGGTGATTTGGGGGGTGTTGGTGGAGAATATGGAAAAGGAGAGGTCAGTGGGTTTGGCTGGGTGGAACAGCATGAGTTGTTTTTTTGTTGGGTTAAGTATAAGTTGAGTTATTGATCCAGCTCTCAATTTCAGTGAAGGCTAGTTGGGCTTTTTGTTGAAGAAGTTGGATATTGTGTGCAGAGCGTATGAGGGTTGTATCATCAGCGTATTGGACTATACCGGATTTTGTGGTAGCTAGGTGGAGTTGATTGGTGAAAATATTAAAGAGCAGTGGGCTGAGGATAGAACCTTGGGGTATATCTAGGGTGACTGGGAGTGGGGGGATAGGGATTTGATCCATTTTGACAGACTGGTGTCGGTTATCTAGGTAGCATTTGAATCAGTCCAGAGTAGGGGTATTGAGGTTAAGGACAGAGCAACAGGTTAGAATTTTTTTGTGAGATACTGTGTCAAATGCCTTGGATAAATCAAAGAAGGTGGTGGACACTAGTTTACCTTGGCTCCTATAGGAGTTTATAGTGTTGGTGAATCTAAGTAGGTCGGCAGAGGTACTGTGGGATGGGCGGAAGCCATGTTGAGTTGGGGAGAGAAGGTTATTGGAGAGGAGGTGGGAGAGGATTTGATGATGTATACATCTCTCTAGAATCTTTGACAGGAGTAAGAGAATTGCTACTGGGTGAAAGAGAGTTCATAAGAGGGGCCACCTTTGTGAAGGGGAATAATGAAAGAGGTTTCCACAAGGTTGGTATGGTGTGTTTGGAAATGGATCTGTTGATTAGTAATGAAATGGGATAGTCATGACTGTGGATGCGAGTTGGAGGTATTCGGTAGGGAGGTTGGCGGCGAGGTTGGTGGGTTTGAGTTTAGTTAATAATTTCTTTATATAGGATGTTTGTACTGGCTTGAGTGAGAAGGGGATACAGTTTTGTTTAGATATAGGAGTTTGGGGATGTTGATGTTGTTGGTGGAGTCATTTATGAATTTAAGTATGGAGGAGGTGAAAAAGTTGTTAAAGTTTCAGACTATATCAAGATTTGTGCTGGGTGTATTGGGGGTAGAGTGGTGGATTTACCAGGTTGGGGCATATTTACTGTTGCCCAGAATTTCTAAGGGTTGGTATTAGATTTATTTTGTAGAGAGAGGTAGTAGTTTTATTTATCTAGTTGTACTTGGTTTTTTGGTCTTACTCCAAAGCTCCAGACAATATTGCTTAGTTGCGGGTGTTCTATGATGGTGCTAGGTTTTCCAGCCTTTGTCCCTGTTTTGGAGTAGGGTTCTTGTGGTTTTTTTGGAGCCATGGGGTGGGATTGCTGCGTATCCTAATTGTTTTTATGGAAATAGTTGGTTGAGGATATTTAGAAATGTGGAGTTGAAGTATTCAACTGCTCTATCAAGTGGAAGGGTTATGATGGTAGACCAGTCACAATATTTTAAGGCCATCAGGAAGTCTCCTTTGGGGGGAAGTTTTTACGGGACCGGGTTTGTAGGAGGGAAGGGGAGTTGGTGTTTTTTTTGTCTATGTCCAAGGATGAAGGTAGGGTTGTGGTCACTGAGTGTGTTGGCCAGTGTGCCCCATAGATGGGTAGTATTGGGCTGGTTGGTGAGGATCCAGTCTAATGTGGATTCTTTTTTAGTGGCCTTATCTATGCATGTTGGGGATTGAATGAGTTGGGTGAAGTTGTATAGATTAATATGGCAGGTGGGAATGGGAGATTGTATATAGTTCCAGTCAACATTAACATCACCTAGTATGATGGTTTCCTGGGGTAGAGAGTGGGAGTCCCAGTGGAGTATGGATTCCAGGATTGGAAGGTTCCTGCCTGGGAGTATATAGATGCCAATTAAGTTAAGGTGTTTTTGTTGATTTAGGGAGAGTTTTGTGAGTAAGGTTTCGGCATTTTTGAAGTCTCGGGATATAAATGGGACCTGCTGGAGAGAGAGGTTTGTATCCCAATGACTACCCCATCTGTAGAACAGGCTACCCATCCATGTGAAGCAAAGTTCTTCCCTAACCCAATTCAAGTGCAACTTGGACAATTGGATGGGAAACCGAAATTCATCCCTGGTTTGGCACATATAAATGGCTCATCTCCCAGGACCACGCGTACACTTATCAAGGGTATCAGAACTTGTCAAAGATTTGGGATGCATGGCTAAGCTTAAAAAGGCCCTTGTGGTCATTAATCTAGTAAACACCCATGAATCTATGTAAGGTACTGAGAGAGACTTCTTGAATAATAGTTTGTGGAGAAATATTTCTGTTACGTTTAGAAGTGATTGCTAGCTAGGGATGAAAATGCACTATTTAGTAAGAGATTATGGAGCAGGAGGAGGGATCAGAGTTTCACCTTATGATGATGTACGGGGAGCCCTTGGACAAATTACAGTTATGTTTACAGTTCTAATTAGTTTAAATAAAAACGTACATTGTAATCTGGGTCTGGAAGACACTAGAGAAACAGGTGTGATAGGAAGCACTCCACTAGTCGCTGTAAAAGACCCCTTGTTGTTGCTGGGTTTCTTGTAAAGTTGATGTTGCTGGGGTTTCTTTTACAGGTATGGTTGCTTTGCTGTTTGGTTGGATAATACTGTCTGTAATAAAAAGGAGGGGAGAGATGTGAGATAGAGAGTTAGGATGAAAAGGGATGATATAGACGAGAGGATGAGGAAAACTAAATGAGCTTAGATAGGGCTAGTTGCAGGAATATAGTAAAGAAATACAGCAGGAGGGTACGAAGCTAGCAGTGAAGTGAAATAAAACTTCTTGAGTACATAGTTTATAAAACATTGAAGATAAATTAAACTGTTAGAGTACAGAAATGCATTGTTTTTGAAGAACAGTGATGTACTATTGAAAACTGTATATAATTGCAGACAACCAGTCGACATCAGAAGATAGTCAAAATGGCTCACAAAAAAGCCTATCAGTTAGATTATTCAATTAGTACCATCTCTAATATATCCAACAGTATAAACAACAGAAATGCCTTATTTACTGATTTAATGGTAGTCTGTTTACATATAGCACTGTTTAATGGGGTCGCTACAGTATTTCCAACAGAAAACTTTATCCCAAATAATACAACTATGGAAAAGCATTTAAATAGTTGTATAAAGATAGCCAGTAGTCCACTACTGATTTAAAAGTAGTTGATAGGCAGGCAGCAATGTTCTGTGGAATCGTTAGTCTATTAAAATCAGCAATACTGTATTCCAAATATTGTGACCATGGAAATGCATTAAGGGTAGCCACTAGTTCAGTAACAACAGAAACTTTTGTTAAAGAGAAGTCGTTTGCCTGTTTAACCTAGGAGCAGTTGTCTTAGGGAGTCGTTGGCCTGTAATTAACAGAAGAATTATATCATAACAGTTTAAGCACCGAAATAAATTAGTTTTCATGTCTAAGAGTAGTCGCTAGTTAAATAGCATTATTTGGATGAGTTGCCAGCCTAATTATTCAGAGTGTAACTTCATCCTAGCATTAAAGACGTAAATGCAGTAATATAACAATTTAAAGATAGTTGGTGGTCAAAATAACAGAAATGCAATAGTTTCCATATTTAAAGATGGTTGCTAGTCGGACAGCTTTATTTTAGGGAGTCACCAGCCTATTAATCAAAGAAAAACTTCATCCTAGCATTGAAAAAAAATGCATTAATATAATAGTTTAAAGGTAGTCACTGGTCAGAAAATAACACTGAAGTTCAACTTGTTTAAGGGGTTCGCTGTTTTATAAAATCAGGGAGTAGTTGTTTAAGAGAAGTCACGAGCCTATTATCATCAGAAAAAGATATCCCAAAAGCAAAACCTCGAAAGTCAATTAAGTAAAGCCAATTGCATTATTTGAGGGAGTCACAAATCTATTTACAACAGGAAAAAAGAAAAAATAACGTGTCAACAGTAACATGATAGTTATGTCTTAATTTAACTGTTTAAATGTAGTCGCCAGTCAGATAGCATTAGAAGAACTGATTAAGGCGGTCGCTAGCCGGATTAGCTAGGGAAAATCCTTTGTGTTAGTTTTTAAACTGGTCTCTACAACAGTAACATAAGAACAGTTGTTGAGGGGAGTCGCTAGCTAATAACAGTAGATATGACTATATCCCAGTAGTGAGGTCATTTAATGCATCATAGTAAATGATTGAGGTGGCCGCTAGAGAAAATAACTGCTAAAAGTGGCAACTTGAGGAAATAACTGCTAAAAGTACAAATACATAGAAGAAAAAGGCATTGCAATTAAATGAAACAAGTTAACGATGGCAGAAACTAAACAAAAAAAAATCAAGTAGGCTAAGAGACAAACAGTACTTCCATACTTATTTACAGGTAGTTGTGGACATAACTAGATTGTAAGGACACGGTCAATATTTAAAAAAAAAAAATAGTTAAGCTAGCCAAATACTGTATCTACCTGGATTCCAGTCAGATACCTTTTAAATTCCAGTAGTCTAGCTTGAAAGAAGCAGTGATATGGTCATGTACATCACCAGAACGGCTGAATCTGCAAGGGATGGTGGAAGATAGGGTTGGGGTTTCAACAAAAAGGCGCCAAGGAACCTTATACTAATTAAAAGGTGCAGGACATAACGGGAAAATGGGTGTGAAAAGGCTTATCTAACTGTAACAGGAGCCGGGTGATGGAGAGAAGAACTAAAGATTTCATTCTGTAAAAAGGATGGACCTATGCTTGTGCTGCCAAGGCTACTGTCTCATAGGAAACTAGCAGTAAGTACCTGCAGTTCTTCAACACAGTTATTTATTTGTTTGAATGTGTTGTATAGACAATAGAAGGAAGGTTCTGATTCTTTATATATATAATAAAGAGTTGTAAGGTATTGAGAGAGACTGCTTGAATGCTAGTTTGTGGGGAAATATTTCTGTTTAAGTTTAGGGGTGATTGCTAGCTAGTGATGGAAATACAGTATTTAGTGAGAGATTATGGAGCAGGAGCGGGAGGGGGTATCCGTGTTTCTCATTATAGTGATGTACAGGGAGCTCTTGGACAAATTACAGTTGTGTTGCAGTTCTAATTAGTTTAAATAAAAACATACATTGGAATCTGGTTTTGAAAGACACTAGATAAACTGGTGCTTTAGCAAGAATTCCTTTAGTTGCTGTGAGGATAGGGTTGGGGCTGTTAAAAGATGGTCTTCATTGTTTAAAAAGAAGGTAAAAGCAGATATTTTACATAAAACCCGAGCATAAACATCAGTGAAGTGAATCCCGTTCATACATCCCTAGGTGTGTGATCAGAGTTGTGGCCAAAGTAAGCACCGAACTAATGACTTAAGCTGCATTTAGAGCTCCTTCCTGTCTTTAAAACTGTTTGCTTGTTTGGCACACAAATCTGGTTGCATGTAAGCAGTGATGGGATTTGGTATTATGAAACACTTCAGTGTATACTGTACCTCTCTTAATAGTAGCTGCAAATTTATTTATTAGCATTTGATTACGAAGAAAGTGCATCTGGGCCACAAGGGCTCCTTTTCATCAGAGGCACAATGCTGTGGGAGTATACACTAAATATATAGATCTGAAGTAGTGGCAGTAGTAGTATATGCATGATGTTGCCAAATACAAAATATTAGCAACAGCTGAAGAGATGGCTTGATTTTATGCAGTAATTATTTTTGATACAATGAAATACCTTAAAGGGCTGTAAAGGCTGAATTTGCAGATAGTGCCAGTATTTGATTTTTCTGCTTATGAAGAAATGTTCAAACTAATATAATAATGTGCTCCTGACCATTTTTTTAGCTGGACAAAACCCCTCTACAGTTATGCATTGTTGTAAACCTGAAAACCTGTATCCCCATTTTACAGAAACAGAAGTTTTTTTATCTTCTTGTGCTTATTAAGTTTGCCATAATAGGCAGAAAAGGTGGTCAGCGTGTTCTTTAATATGTGGTGTTTCAAGAAAAAAAATCACCCATGGAAATGAGAGGCTAATTTTAGACCAACCCTTTCTCAAGAAAAAATAGACTCTACCTTTGTTGTGAGCTTATTTGGGTATCTGTGATTGTTTGGATGCAATAAATTGCATCAGTGGAATGCAGTTTTTATCAGTACATTAATGTACAATATGCAAAAATTGATTGATTTATAGAAGCATACTTAGGCACAGCAACAAAAAAATTGTAAAAGTATTACTTCCAATAGCAAATACATTCTGTTTTATCTCTTTTGACGGATTACTGTAGGCCTCTTCAAAAATACCAAAACCTGTCCTACTCACAGACTTGCCACAGCAAGTAAAAATGTTTCTGTAGTGGGTAACTTACTTGGAAGTTCTTTCTTTAAATTCTCAGGAAATTAAAATATTTCACCATCTTTGCTCTCTCAAACCTCAAAAATTGTTTTCTAATGATCCTTTCTCATGCTTCTCTTGTGTATACTGTCTCCTTTCTCTTATTACAGTTATAGTTTAAACTCATATGACTAATGTGTAATAAGGGATAGACCAGAAGCTGTCAACAAGACATCTGGTCACGTAGAATATTCCCAATTGCATGTGAAATAGATGCAGTTAATATTGTTTGTTTTGGGTTGTCTGATCCCGTACTTAGTCCTTATTTTTGAGTTATTGCTGATTAGTACATAATGTTAAATTTAGGGTCTTACTTTTGGCCTTACTATGCTGTTGATGCCGCAGCAGTTAGTGTGCCGACTCATTGTTTTTTCTTCTGCAGTTCACTTCTTGCCTGGGGTGCCTTCTGTGCAGAGTCTGCATGTCCTCACTGTGTCCATGTAGGTTTTAGCAAAGAAAAAGTACTACTCCACACCATCAAAAACTTTTAATAAAACGACAAAGCTTTCGGATAAAACTATCCTCCTTCAGTGTCTTACATATAGTGAACATAAAAACAGCATTTTAAAATACAACCTAATCATATCACATGACACAGCACACCTATCAGCAACATCAATTAAAAACGGTGATTAATCTTTTCTCTTTTCTTAAGAAAACAGTTCACCATACAGAGTCCATAGACTTATATGTACCAAAAAGTACATATACCAAACTTACATGGTTAATACAAAACTACTTGACTTTTTGTTGTTTAAACTTCAGGACCGGTTTTAATGTAGCCTGTTTATTAAGCCCTGGATATTTATCAGATTCTAATTGAATAATCCATTCATATTCCTTCATATCTATACTATTAACTAGGTCCCCACATCTAGCATTTGGGTATACTACACGTGTAACTCTAAAGTTAAACTGATGAGTATCATCATTTTCACTAATATGATGGGCTAAAGAGTTAGTAAGTATTTTCCTACAGATCTCAGGCTTATGCTCTATTATCCTGTCCTTTAGCCTTCTCACTGACTTTCCAACATAGAAGCCTGAGCATTTTTTACATGTAGCAAGATATATAGCAGTTATTGTGTTGCATGTAGCAGTACAGTGGAAGGTAAACTTCCTGCCACTTACAGGGTGTATGAACTCAACTGATTGATTTATATTTGAACAACAGGAACATTTGTGACAATGGAAAAGTTCCTTTTTTATTAAGAATAGGGACATATTTATTATTTATAGAGAAATCCTTATAACATAACTTCTTTAGATTACTACAATTACGATAGGTAAACAGGGGTCTAACTGGGAGCCATTTTTCATAGCCAGGTATGGCCTTTAGAATGTCCCAGGTATTCCTAATGATGTACTCTAATTTTAGTCTTACTAGCCCTACTGTACATCATAAGATATCTTAAAGGTTGACTTGATGCTAAAGTTGTATCACCAGAATCAGCACTCCCCTGAGCAGAAAAGTAAGGTTTCACTTTTGAATCCCTCAGTTGTAGGGCCTCATTCTTAGCTAGTTCTATCTCATCTACATTATAACCCCTTTCCAAAAAGTTTAGTCATTTCTTTCATCTGCATCTCACATACATCTAATTTGGTATTAAGTCTACTGGCTCGTAGATATTGACTTTTAAGAACACTTCTAAAGGTTCTTCTTCCATGCGTACTTTTCTTATGTAGGTATTTATTAACTTGCACATCTTTCTTATATATACAAGTCTCCAAATCAGTTCCTGTTACTCGTAATCTTACTTCTAGGAAATCTATGGAATTTTCAGAAAATGTCATTTCAAACTTTAAGAATTCAACAGTACTATTTAAATAGTCAAAAGAAATTCTGTAAGTCCATAGCACTACCATGCCAAACCAAAAAAAATATCGTCCACAAAGCATTTGTAGAGCAAGATATTTGATGCATATAAATTAGTATCACTATATACATTAGTTCTTTCCCATTTTCTAAAGGTCAGATTCGCATACGTATTTGTTACAGCAGTGCCCATGGCTGTTACAAATATTTGATGATACACCTGCAAATTAAAAATAAAGATGTTATTTTCTAAGACCAAATCTAAGAGCTCACAGATAGTTTCAAAGGTCCATATTCCTGCAAAAGCTCCCTTATACAGTCAATCCCATATGCATTAGGAAATACAGTAGAGAGAGACTTTACATCCAATGTTACCAAAAGGAAACTGCCATTGACACTGCTATCATACTAGCTTTGTAACTGGGTCAAGAAATCACCAGTATCCTTAATATAGCTTGGTATATGCTTCAAATAACACTTTAATGTATCTTGTAGATATACAGATATAGGTTCCGTCATCCATCCCCTCCCCGATACTGTTGGTCTCATTGGGGGTTTCTTCAGGGACTTATGTATCGTAAGGAATCCATAAACTACAGGAATGGTTGGACATGGTACACTTAGGAAGTGAAACGTGTCAATGTCTATGTCACCCATCACTTGCAGATCATATATACACATATTTTGCTTATCATAGCATCTATTTCTTTATTACTGATTGGTTTAAAAGTATGTCTATCCAATAACAGCTCAGCCGTAGATTGCAGATATTGCTCTACATCCATTAACACTATGGCACCTCCTTTGTCAGCTTCCTTTATAATTATTTGATCATTAGCTTGTAAAGATTTCAGTGCTTCAGACTCTTCAGCAGTCAAATTATATCTTTTCTTAAAGGTTTTTTGCTCATAACCCTCACAAATTTGTCTCTCACATATATCATTAAATACACTAATAACAGGATCACTAACAGGAATAAAAGTACTACTCCTTTTAAGATGATTGCCCATAGAATTTCCACTCTCCTTAAAATACTCTTCAAATTCAAGTTCCTCGAAAACAATTTTAGATCTGTAATTGCATTAACCAGATCATCAGTTCCCGCAGGAGCAAATTTAATCCCATGTGACATAGTAATATACAATCTGTTAATCATCCTGATTCTTGATGTCATAATAAATGAACAGGTAATATTAACGTCTAATGAGGACAGGTCTGGGAACATGTTGAATTGTCCATTAGTATAAATCTTTCTAAATATGAACCTACCGAAGCAGAGACATCTTTACTGTCACATGGGATTAAATTTCATTCATTTTCATTCAACCATTTGTTATTTGAAGACCTTGTTATGTGTGCTCCTCTGTGTATCTCAGAGGTAACAGATGTGTGGTGGAAAGCTGGTTTGATTTCTGGCTATGAATTTTGAATCAAGGCCTTCCCTACCACAGACTTCTCAGATCCAGTAAGCCTTTTGTCCGTGCATTCATGCTTCTAGACTTTGAAGCATCTTTCTTTCTGAGGAGGCCTTTAGCTTTCTACTTTATGAAGCTGGTGAGCAACACTTTTTCTCAGCACTAGCAGCCTGTTTGTTTTTAATTACTTTTAAAGGGTTTTGATGTTCATCTTGCAGTAGGCTTGCATTTAATACTTTAAAATGTATTTTTCTATGGGATTTATTCAAAATGGATTGTATATATTTATGAAAATATGGTTCATTTACAGAGCTGGAAAATTAAATTTAAATGAATTGCATGATTTACTGCTGGATAGCACAGCAATGCATTTATTAGAATAGTTTAATTACAGACTTGTATCTCGGCTTTGGATCCCTGATAGGATTTACTGTTGGGGTAGCACACTGTTGCATTGGTCAACACTGTTACTTTATAGACTTTGGTTCTGTGGGTGTTTTTGAATATCTTTCCTGTGTCTGTGTCATTGTGAGGTTTTGCCAGGGTCTTTGACTTTCTGAGGGAGAAAACAATTTCAAGATTGGCACTGAGTGCGTGCCCTTTGTAACAACCAGGCATATAGATGCAAACCCGCTTAGTGAGGAATGACAGAGTAGACATCTGATGTCAGCACACAGGTGTTCATGCATGTCTTGCATGGTGCAGTAACATGTCCAAATTCTCATGTAAAACAATGGGAAAATAATCGTGCAGATTAGCCAGCCGGCAGGCACAGGATTACCCTTTTGCTAACTTCTGCCTTTGGATTGGAAGACCCATTATCTAGTCAGGCCACCTTTCAAATGATTGACTGTTAATAAGGGTTATGTTCCTGCAAGTGACAGATTTCTACCTCACAAGGGTTTGAGATGGGTTTATCAGACATGCACAATCAGATTGAATATGTTGTGATGAAGGGAGAATGGGGCATTGTAGGCTGTAGTTGCCAGAAGAATGTAAAAATACTTAAATCAAGTATCCAAGTGTTGTAGCAATGCAAAGAAGAATTTTCCTCGTGTAATCAGGATTTGCTATAATTAAAAAGCAGTTGTATTATTTAATACTGCTGAAACACAGACTTGCCTCATCAGTTACTAGGCAGTGGAATGCCACCTTATCATAGATGGGACATATGTTCTCCCCTTCCATAAGTTATTGCCAGACAAATGTCATATGCCCATTATTAACTAATGCTTGCCAATACTCAACAGAACGTGCCTTCAGCCAGTCTGTGTCCTGAGAACAGCATAATCTTTCATGCTTGTTTAGATGAATTGACTTTCCAGCTGTTTTGATTATAGGATTAACTGAAAAAAAAACTTTGTTGTCGTCCTGTTAAATTAGAATCTGTTTCTGTTCAGACTTTTATTTACCTTTTGTTAACCGGGTAACTCCCACTAGAGATAGTTGTATCTTTCAGAGTGCAACCAAGAGCTTTGGTCTGATTAGGTGACCAGCATAGAATTGCACAGTATGCATAGGAATACCACGAGAATCAAACTACAGGTAGCTGATTTCAGTTTGTAACATATAGCTGCTTAACTGGAGATGCCATCTTTTCAGATTCCCAAAGTGATACGGACACTTTTTATGGAAACACAAGATTTTGCAGGACAGACAATACCCCAATAACCAGTGCAGAGGACTGAAGTTGTTTTTATGCCAAAATAAGTGCTCATTCATGTAGATTTTGGATTTGTTGTGTTGTTTCAAAAATAATAACGTGTTTTGTGCTTAAAATAAGTATTTTTGTCTTAAAATCTCGGGGCATTTGTCATTTTTTTACAACTACCCCAGTAGGGACTGTCCTACACGAAGAGTTACCCTAGTTAACTGACTAAGCCATTCTGCCGTTTCACTTAGTGACAGTGTCAAAAAATGTTAATTGTAAGGAAGGCTGTTGGTTCTCAAAAATGCATGTAAGAAGTACTCGGAAGTGGTTTACCAGGTATGATTAACAATTGCATTTATTTACTTAAATTGCAGACATTGAAGTATGTATGTATTGTTTTTCTTTAAAGGGTAAGTGCTGCTAATATTACTGTATTATTTATTGTCCACATAGTAGGGTTTTATCTGAGATCTTTGGTGTAGTGGTGACAGCTGTACCATAGTTTGTCACATCCAGCCTCTGCACAGAACAAAATTGTGACTGATTTTGTACTTGCAGCTAAACTGTTGTTGCGAAGTAGATTTGCGTTCATTATTCCACATTAGTTGGTTTTGCAGATCTGTAGCTTAGCCTTAGTTTGCAAGGCTGGGGGTTATGTGTGCAGGAGCATTGCTTAAGCTGACCAGGTGCTGCACGAGACTCCTATGACTTCTTTTGCCCTTGTGAGTCCTGCAATAAGTACTACACTTAACTGTTCTCAGAGAGAGAGAGTGTGTCTGTGTGTCTGTCTGTGTGTAGAGACAGACTAGTTTCACGGTGTATTCTAATGCTAATGAACAGGGGTTTGCAGCCTTTATGTAGGTGTTCAGTTTATGCTTTTGTAATGTAGTGTACAAGACTAGGCTGTGAATAATGTGCAGTTAGGTTTTACATTTTGGATAGCAGAGTTAGTATAAGGTGAGCGATACAATGATGGTGATAGTGTGGTGGGATGTCCCACAGTGAAAAATAAAAGAGAAAATGCATGGTTCGATTTATTTGTTTGACAGCCATCTTTTTATAAAGTACAGCAAATGTAGACATGCGATCATGTGTGATAGTTTTTGTGGTTAGCTTTTCCATTTTGTTGACATAATTCATTTAAAAATGTGTTCAACTGCTGCTTAATCCCCTGGAGTCCTTTGAACAGTGTCTTGGCTTATACACACATGGCAGTGTTGAAAATAGTTAACAATGACTCTGGTATGCACGAGGTCATTACATCGCTAACGGGAAATGATAATGCAGCGAATGTAGACAGTGCGTCGGCAGGAAGCATTCAGCCTTCAAGTGAAATAGCTCCGAGCGTGATACCAAAGAAGGGCTCTGTCCATGCACCTTTATTACAGCAACTCCCTTTTTTATTAACACAGAAAAATGTTGGAAGATCTAGGTCAGAAAGCAGAGAGAGGAAAAAGAGAAAGTTAATTTAGGAACCTCAATGAGCTTAGATGAATCAATTTCTTTGGTAATTAATATATCCGATTATGAGCTGACAGCTACCCAAAAGAGTGTTCTGCAAAGAGGCTTGAGCTTTATACCCTCAATACGTTCTGACCTGAGTGAGTTAGTGACAGACTTAAGGTGCTTTGGTAGGAACGTTACGTTGAAGTGTCTTTTTGACAATGAAAATACTGGTACAAACTATACATCGTCTGTGTTGAAAAAACCAAGTTCCTTTGTCCCCAGTAATCATCCCACTGTGGAGATGTTCTTACGGGTATGTGAGAATGAGGTGTTTGAACAGAGGTCAAAAGGAAAAAGTAAACACTATTACAATTTAACACAGGATGAGTTTCAGGTGTTAAAAGATTTGCAAACAATGAAAGAAATTATTTTCAGGCCAGCTGACAAAGGAGGAGCTTCATTAGTGATTAATTCAATACAGTTGTTGTTTTTGTTGTGTCTTTCGGCTTTTTCCCAGTTAGGGGTTGCCACAGCAGAACTCCGGTCCACTAATGATTGGCAGTAGATTTTTATGTGCCGAGTTGCCAGCCCTGACGCACAACCTTCAACGAAGGTACGCCCTATTCACGCATGTCTCCTTACAGAAGACGCTCTAGCTGAGAATCGAACAGGACGTCTTACTGTGAGGGGACAAGGCTACCACAGCACCACCACCGCATTCAATACAGTATGCCCAGAAAATGCAGGATATGTTAAGCCATAGTGAAACATACCACAAAATCGAGAAGTATCAAGTAGACAGATTGATTTCCTCAGTAAAGAATGTTCTGTATGACAAATTAATGAGTAGAGCAATTGATAAAAATCTATATGACTTTCTTGAAATGGTATATCCAACTATACCTGTTATCAAAAGGTTGCCTAAGATTCATAAGAACAGTGTTGACCCCCCTTTGAGACTGATAGTTTCGGGGAGAGGATGGGTGACTGAGCCCATTTCAATCTATGTGGAAACTGAACTCAAGAAGTTGTTGCCTTTAGCACATACTGTATTGAGGGACACTGGTCAGCTGCTGGAGAGACTGTATGAAAGAGTGGAGCAAGAAAGCTCCATAGACAACCTCATTTTGGTGACGATGGACGTCAACAATTTATTCACTTGCATACCCAACTAGGAATAGAAGCAGTAAGGAACTTTGCCTCTCATTTTGAAGTAAACATGGATGTGAATCTAGTATGCAGCCTCCTGGAATTGGTCCTGGAGAGCAATGTGTTCCTCTATGGTGAGAGCTACTATTGGCAGAAATGGGGGGTAGCCATGGGCACCCCCTGTGCAAACAGCTATGCCAATATAGTCCTAGCTGAATGGAAAAGGCAATGGAAAATGGATACGAAAAATGAATGGAAGGAATGCATCATCTTTTACAATAGGTTTGTGGATGATGTTATATTCCTATGGAAGGGCAGTATGCAACACCTAAATGATTTCGTCAACTATTTAACAAGTACGACTAGCTTTCTAAGATTCGAAGTGAAAACATCAGCAAATGAGATTGAGTTCTTAGACGTAAGAATTTCAATGAATAACAGCAAACGAATTGGCACCACTATATTCAGGAAACCAAATTGGAGGAACCATATGCTATACTACAGTAGCATGCACCCGAGACATGTTTTTCAGAATATTGTTGAAAATCAAGTGACCAGGATATCCAAACTCTGTACTGACGATGAGGATTTTCTGCAGGAACAAGACAAACTCTTACAGAATTTTGCTTCAAGAGGCTATAATGAAAAACAATTAGTCATGAATAAAGGCAAAGCAATGTCCATTCGATACAACAAAGGGCAACTGTACTACTCGAAACGGAAGCAGAGAGATGCGAAGAACGGTGGGAACAGCAACAGTCTCAGATGCATGATGACCTACAGCACTCACTCCTTTGATGTCCGTGAAACCATCAAGAAATTTTGGCCAGTCTTAACTGCTGGCAGCAAAATTAAGAGAATAGTAGGGGAAACACCTAAGTTTGGTTATATAAACAAGAAGAACTTAAAGGATTTATTGTGCAACTATGATGGAATACCTAACAAGCAGAGTACAGAAGGAAGAAATAGGTTAGGAACTTGGAAATGTGGCTTTTGCAAAGCTTGCAGACACATTAAATGTTCCAACAGTTTTGTTCATCCGGTAACTAACAAATGCTATACGTTCTCTGGTTTTGCTAACTGCAACACCAAGAATGTTATATACGTTGGCACTTGTAATTTGTGCCAAGCTTATTATGTCGGAAAGACCAATAGAAAGTTTAAGGAACGGATACTTCGCCACCTGTTAGACATCAAGAATAAAGTGGTAACCAATGCCCTGTATGGACATGTGTCTGAAAATCCAGGGCATTCATTTAGTTTTATGGTTATCTCGAATGTGACTACTAACCTCCGTGGAGGAGACATTGTCAACAAAACTGAAAAGGAAGAAAGCAAATGGATCATGAACCTCAGAGCTAATTTATTTCCAGGGCTCAACAGAGTAGTTCCTATTAAACATATTTTGAAAGAGAGAAGCCTAATTAAGAAATAAAATGGAGGCTTAAGGAAGGCGTACATCTGATTGCTGTATGTGATTGATTGAGCAATTAAAGATCTTTATTTAACAGAAATAAGTCAGGTCTACACACTAGGATCTGAAGAAGGTTTTTTAACTGAAAGTGCTTATCCTGTTTGACCTACAACTTGAACAGCACAATTTGTGCTTTTTATTTCTTCGTTTTATTAAAGCCTACATTTTAACACAATTTCTCAGTGAACTTTTCGTTGTGGTAGAAGCCTTTTTTTCATTTTACTATTGTTTGTGCCTTTCGGCTTTTCCCGGTTAGGGGTCGCCACAGCGGAACGCGGTATGCCTCCACACAGAAGATGCTCTAGCTGAGAATCGAACGGGACAACGTCTTACTGTGAGGCGACAACGCTACCGCAGCACCATAATGTAGTTAACAATGAATAACTGAGAACTTCCATTTCATTTCATTCAGATTGCATGCATTCCTCTCATTGAAACACACTGCCTTACATCAGTAGACAGACGCTGAGTGCAGGTTACTATAATTCTTTTTTTTTCTGAGAGGGTTACGATTATGTGTGATGGTTTTTGTGGTTAGCTTTTCCATTTTGTTGCCGTAATTAATTTGAAAATTTGTTCAACTACTGCTTAATCCCCTGGAGTCCTTTGAAAAGTGTCATGGCTTATACACACATGGCAGTGCTGAAAATAGTATTATGAAGCATAATGTAGTTAATGAATATCTGAGAACTTCCGTTTCATTTAATTCAGAGTGCATACCTTCCTCTCATTGAAACACGCTGCCTTAAATCAGTAGACAGACGCTGAGTGCAGGTTACTATAATACTTTTGTTTTTTTTTTGAGGGGGTTGCAGTGGCCACTTAAATGTAAATAGTAGAGCTTTTAATTATATTCTTGTTCCTGCCTGTAAGGAAATTCCAGTCATTTTTAAGTGGCAGAACATTATTAGAGGGTAGATCTTTGCTGATGTCAGAGTTAAATGCTCTTACTCACAGCAATGTACTCTTTATAATCTTTGAAAATATGTGGATCATGTGCTTGCCACACCTTAGGTGAAGTCATGTTTTTTTTGTAGTTACTGGAATCCATCAAATTCAGAACTGCAGTGCAGATAATAGAAATGCTTTACAGTGATTTGGAAGTTGCTTCTTTCTAATATTTGTTTAAAAAGTTGATTATAAAATAAATTTGTAATTGGCTTTTAGAAGTTCTTTGTTCAGCTTTGTAGTCTGCTGATCTCACAAATGTCTAGAGCAAAGTGCAGGAATTTCGGCGCTTCATTTGTTGCACACTTTATATGTTCAGAGGTGTGTACTAAGCTAATGATCACAAGGGCCTTTTTAAGTCTAGCCACACATCCCAAATCTTTGACAAGTTCTGATACCCTTTGATAAATGTAAGCAGGGGGCCTGGGAGATGAGCCATTTACATGCTGCCTGTGTCCATTAGAGACAGAGGTGGCAAACCAGGGGTGAATTTCCCATTCCCCATCCAGTTTTCTAAGTTACACTTGAATTGCATTAATTCACTTCACATGGATGGGGGGCTTGTTCCAGAAAAGGAGTAATCCCTGGGATACATAACTCTCTGTCCTGCAGGTCCTATTTAAATCACAGGCAAAGCTTACATCTTTAGAATGGGCAATTCTGGTGCTGTTTGTTTTGCTGATAGGCAGGAGGTCAATCAGGGTGGCTTCTAACAATGCCTTGTTTGCCAGAAATAGATCTCCCCTCAGCAGCCTGTAGGAGACAGAATACAGGGATTGGGCTTTGAGGTAGTTTGCATAGGACACATTACTCAGGGCCCTGTATTCTTGTAGTGAGGAACCTCTGTGGATGTTCCACTTGTTGGATGTGCCAGGTTAGGTACATACCAAAGGGGATATTTGTACTCATTGATAAGTATGATGAATGCTAAGTACTGTGGAACTGAGATCTCCTTGGGTGTAGATGCCATACCTTTATTTATAAGTTTTGCAACATAGAACGATTTCCTCAGTACTGTAGGCACATGATGGTCAAAGGCCAGATTACTGTCTATGTGTTCCCCCAAGTCCCTGACTACTGGGTCAACTCCTAAGGGTGTGTTGTCAGTATGATAGTTACCAGGGGTGGATGACTTCCCAAAGGATATTATGTATTTCTTGGCATTTCGTTTTAGTCCACAGTTCTGACACAAGTTTTGTCTCGTTCAGCCCTTCCTAGAGAAGTCAGTGGGGCCCCTCCCACTGCTCATAATTTGCAATCATCTGCAAATTTAGTCAGTCGGAGGCCCTTGACATTGGCCTTGACTTCAGAAAAGTAAATGTCAAAAAGGAGTGGTCTTCATAGAGGTGGACTGCCCAATTCTAACTTTCTGGATCCTATCTTTGAGACAGCTGGCTATCCACTGGATGACATAAGGGTTTATAACTGACCTCTTGAGTTTGTCCACAATGCCCAATTAGGGTATTGTGTCAAATGCCTTGGCCAGGTCAGGGTAGGTAGTATGAACTGTTTTGCCCTCATCCATCGCTTTGGTGACCTTCTGAAAGAAACTGACCAGGTGTTGTAGGCATGACTTGCCCTTGACAAAAAATGAAATTGGGTTGGGTCCAGTGAAAGGGTTTCTAAATCATTAAGGAGACATTTTGTAGAACAGGGGGTCATTGATTCATTGACTTTTGACCTTCAGATTATGATGTCATTAATATTTTAACTTTATAAGTAGAAATTCTTCTTTTGGCTGGGAAACTCCTGGCTTCCATTGCAATGATAACCCTAATATGGCTGACCCAGCACCACCATACCTTGGCATTGTATATAAATATCCTTTTCCTACAATCTATTTGTGTCCACAAGTTAATCTGTGATTCTACAAGTCTACTAAATTGACAAGGTGATAATTGGTGACTCACAGGAGAGCCTGTCAATGATAAACTGAGAAAAGAAAACAGTCCTTTATCATCATTAGCTTATTTTCTAACGTTAAAATGTGTGAAGGAAATTCTGATTGATATAAAAATCACATGGCCTTGCATTAATTTTTTTCACTGCTTGCTTTCTGTAACTTCAACATTATAAAATGACTAAAGAGTGTAACAACACTTTTGGTGATAAAAAATAACATACCCTCTACAGCTACTAAGCTTCTGTTTCCTCTGTCTTATCATGAACGTTACATATTCAGCTGATCTGTTGCAGTTTTTTGTTGTTACCCATTTTAACTATAGATTAAATTGTAGATGGCAGTTAATCTATAGTCTATTTCTTTTTTCAGCTGTCTTAAAAATTGCATTATGTCTTTTTCGCATTTTTTTTAATTCTGTTATTTATGATCAAATCATCTTGTTAAAAAAGTTTTTTCAGTCATCCATTGATTTCTATATTGGAAATAAAAACACTTTCTCTTACCCACCCCCACCCCCGGTTTATTCATCTTCAGATTTCGCCTTTTTTGTTACCATTCATTTGTTACTTAAGATGTTACCTGTTTAAATTCTGTAGCTTTTCGTGTGGGTCTTACACATTCACCCCCCCCCAACTACTGACCATCAGCACTGTCTTTAGTTTCACTTTTTTGTGGTCCCTAGTGCCTGCTAGCTGTCAACCTTTTTTAATCTGTTTATCTCCTTTGTTCTCCACTGGGAGAGACCTTGTCCCATCCTTTTTGTTGTGATGAGACAAGGGCTGAACAGTGAGACTGTTGTCAGTCAGGCATCCATCAGGGTTTTTTGTTATGCATCCTAATCACACTGTCCATGCACACCTGTAACCTGTAAGGTAAAGTATTCAATGAGTTTGTTAAATGTTGCTCACATTTCCACAAGATGGAATTAAAGCCACAACCAGCTGGAGCAGACAGCATGCCCGTGTGATCCTAGTTTTCACCATTTGTACCTTTTGGGCTCAGGGACCTGCTTCTATCCCTCTCACAGTGAAGAGGCAGGCAGGGTCTACTTATCTTTTCTGTCTTCCCCCCACCAGCTTTAGCAGGCATCCAAGCCAGTAAATGACCTAAGTTCACCTGGGTGTTGATCAGGGCTTTATACCTGTATACTAATGAGGTTTGGCACCCTTTCTTCCCACACTCAGTTCCAGGCAAACATGAAGCCTTTCCGCTATATACTATTCGAAGTCTCCCTTCATCAGCCTGCTTTGCGCCCTCCCACAGTAATAGCCTAATTATGTATAGACCTTAATCTGATTACATTTCACAAACACTTCTCGGTGGGTACACACATCTCATTCATTCATGCTGCACTGTATATATATATATATATATATATATATATATATATATATATATAGTTTCATCACTGAAGTTAAATAAGCTGCTGCCCTGCTAAGGGTGTCCAAGTCTGTGGCCCCACTCATTTCCAACCCCTACTGATGACTCTTCCTTCTCCTTGGTTGGGAATCAGTCTCTGGTGATAAGGATTATAGTTAATACTTTATCATACTGAGCCACAAAAGTAAGCTAGTTCTCTCAAATTCTGCATCCTTTCTTTCAAACTGTTCATAGTTAACATATTTTCCTTTTCTTATGGCTTCTGGTGCAGTCTGTGCACCATTTTTGTTATAGTCCTCTGAATAGCCTGTTTCCATTATGTGTCCTTTCGAAAGAAAGATCGTTAGAGCTGCATTCTAAATGGAATCTCAGTGGAATCTTGACATCTGTCATTATAGAGGGTTTGGGTAACCACTACTGCCACCTACAGCATGGTCTGTGGAAGAAAGCCCTAGTTCGTGCACAAACAGTTACTCTAGTGCAGAGGTTGATTTTTTTCAGATGATGTACATGAAAGAAGGGGGAGCACTGTGGCCAATAAAATAACACCCTTTGGTGATATTTTTACTGACCTGTACTGCATGACCATAATGAATAGTACCTGGGATAGTAATTATTCTGTTTCATTTTTTAAACAGGAAGCATCTTTATTAAATTATTACTTGTAACATAGGAATTGTACTTTAATATAAATGAAAAGCCATATTGACATAATTTTAGTTGTAAACATTATACATCACGTATAAGCTATCCAGTCATTGTCAGTCAGACATTACATAGCTCACATGTATTGTCGTCACAATTCCCATTTTTTAAGTAATTTGCTCCTACCCTTTTCTAAAGATCCCAATTCCATTTTTTTATCTCTGTAACTATATGTACCACTACTACTACAGTTGGTTTAGGCTTTGATTTTCATTTTTTAGTAATTGCTTTTTTCTCAGCCACCATTAGACTCACCAAGGCCTTACTATGTCTAGGCAACTGCGATTCTGTATCATAACTCAAACAAATCATTTCCTTAGTTACACCAATTTGCTCACCCAGTATCTCTGACAGAGCAGTCTGCAGGGAATCTTTAAATTCTGCTAACTTATTACACTTCCAGAAAATATGTTCCCAATTACCTTTTTCTTCCCCATCACACCTAAAAATTTTGCTGTCTACCCGAGTGAAACATTCTTTGGAGTCTAATTGGGGTATAAAAATGCCCATGTAAACACTTCCAAGCAAAGATCCTAAATCTTCTAGAATTTGTTGCATATTTGGGAGGCATACATACATTCCCTTATTGATTGTTTGTGAATTGTTCATCCAGTCTCTCTTCCCAGTCCCTTTTAACCTATTCTGATTGATTCTTATAGTTTTGCAATATTTTGTATGCTGCACTAGTTATTCTTTTTTTAACAGCGACTTCTGTTCTAGATTCTGCTAAAGACTCTACCATAGGTTCATAGGATGATACTAGGCTATTGCCCCGGAGGCCCTTATAAGTCTAGCCAAGAATTTTGCCTATGTTCCCTCAATGTCAGCACCTGTTTCCCTTGTCCAGAAGGGACACAGGTGGGATTACATGGGTATATTTTCCATTTCCCATCCAGTTGTCCAGGTTCCTCTTAAAGAGGGCTAGAGGGTACTCTGCTTGACATGGAGATGGAGTCTATTCCACATACGGGGGAGTCTTTGGGACACAAATCTATCCCGCCAACAAGTTCTATTCATGTCACATACCAGTGCTATTCTTTCACTTACAATCCCCCTGTTCCTTTCTCTTTGTCTATACTCTGGTATCAATCCATGATAGGGAAGGCAAACTCTTGCCTGCAGTGTAAATACATTTTTGGTCTCTTCCCAATACCTTTTTAAACACCTTTATTGAATTACCACTTGTGACATAGGCAAATTTACATTTATATAAAAGTAATTAAACTGTGTTAACCAGTTCACAATTACAAACATTATACTTCACATATATTGCTATATATCATAAAACCTAAGCAACATTACATAAATTATTCACTTCCTGCCCTTTATTTTCTTAAAAAGGAATCATCTTTATTAAACCATCACTTACTACATAGGTGATCATGCACTTATATAAATGAAAACAAACCACACCAACACAATCCTAGATGCAAGCATTTTACATCACAAACCATACTGAAACACTCCCAGTTGCAAACATTATACACCACTTATAATCTACCTAATCATTTTTAGTCAAACATTACATAGCTCATTTAAGTCATGCCTTCTTTTTAAACCTCATTCTTCACCTTTATGTATTGTTCCCACAATTCTCATTTTTTTCCCTATGTAGTTTGCTCCTACCCTTTTCTAAAGATCTCAGTTCCAGTTGTTTTATCTCTGTTATTATCTGCAGGTTCTGTATTGTGAAGTTGTCATGCCATGGGCATTAAATCTGTCAGTTAAATCAGAGAAACCAAGCAATCACTGAAAACAAATCTTGAATTGTAACAAACAACGCATCAGAGTCATAATATTTATCAGAAATTATAACAAAAAAATTCCAGGAATCCACCAAGCTATGGTTATTTAAAGGCAGTATACATTTTAGTTTTCTGTCTACATGTACCACTAAAAGATATGATGTTATGTTGTCCTGTCTCGCCTTCATTCTTACTGGATGGGTTCAGAGCCAATCCTCTGCTCTGACTCGGCCGAATACACTAGCTTTAAGTTTCTAACTTGGCTCGTGGCAGAAAGGTATCCCATCATGCAGTGGTGTAATTTCCCAGATCTCATTTGCAGCTTTACGAGTTCGGATGTTCTCTCCTTGGCTGTGGCTAAGTTTTTTAAAAACCTTAACTTTTTTCCATTTATTAAGCTATATTTAGCTTTAATAATTGATTATTAGTAGTAGTTATTGTTTTTTTCTGAAGTTTAACTGTGTGCTGTAATTTCGAGTGCTGTTTATCTTGCTAGTGCGTGCTTTTGTTGGCCGTCGTTAGTCGCAAGGCCTTGTTTTGCTATTTTCCCATTTTTTGGTAGTGGTGTAGTTAGTGCTTACAGTAGTAGCTAGTTATTATATATATATATATATATATATATATATATATATAAGCTTGTTTCAGTTAGAAAGCTAATTTTCCTGTATGTATCCTTCTCGCTCGTAACTCTACTAGGTCCGTTTATGTTATCAGGCCTAGTGTCCGTTTAATTTAGAAGGCAGTTGTTCTCCTTGATCCTGTCTTGTTAGACATGTTACTATAGTGTGGTAATAGTGTTTGTGACTTTAAATATTTTGTGTGTGTATTAGTTTTGTTAGAGAGGTGTGTTTAGGCTTTACCTGTTATTGTTCTAATGCAGGTTTCTGCCTAAAATGTCAAAGGAAACTACTGAAAAGGAACCCAAGCCATCAGGGTTTAAAAAGTGTCAGAAATGCTCTCAGAAGAGTTTCATCACTGATGGGTATAACATTTGTGTTTATTGTTTGGGGGCTATTCACCTCCAGGAAACTGTTACGTTTTAGTGATTCTTTCAGCTACCAGGCTCTGCAGGAAAGAAAGAACAAGTTTATACTCAAAGGGCTCCTGAAACCTTCTTTTGAGTAGGTTCTACAAAGCACTTCTTCTTCCAGTAGATCTCCTTCATCTAAGAGTGACAAGAGTTCAAAATGGCCATCTCCTGCTTCTTCCGCTCAGTCGGAGCCGCCGATAAAATTGGCTAAGACCTCTGATGCATTGATCTCCTCAGCTCCATAGCCCTCGGAACTGACAGAGATCATAGACTTGGACAAATCTAGTCCTTTGGCTCCAAGGCCTTTGGAGCCAAAAGAGACTGTATTTCGAACCCGGTCCACTGATCTGGTACCGGTCTCCCCTACCTTCAGATATCCCATTTTGAATAGATCTCGCTCACCAACCCTATCCTCCAGGTCTTCTCAGAGCTTATCGGACGATGACGTGGATAGGGTGGTGTGTAGACTTTTGAAGTCGCTGGCGCAGGCTATATTGTTTTCGGCTCTGACCCAGTCATTTCCAGAGCCAGCCAAGACTATGACTATTACATCCACATTGATTCCTCCTCCGAGCCAAGCTGGATCTTCGGAGCCGGAATGCTGGGTACTGCTTGCTGTAGATTTTTCGGTTCCAAGACCCCTTCAGGAGATTTTAGAACCGATCCCTGTTCCATCACTCTCAGTGCCGTCTAGGGACCAAAGTTCTCTGGTCGGCTCTGGGGGGAATGCTCAGACCCGAGTTTCTTTGGTTCTGAGTTTACCTCTCGGAGCCTCTGCTCTGCTGAGCTCGGCTCCTACATCCGCCTCGGAGCTGATCTCCTTGAAGCCGGGGATCCCTCTTTTTCCTCAGAATTAGAGGTGTCCTCGGAGCCAGGGGGATCTGCCTTCGAGCTGATGAGGAGTGTGCTGTCCCCTCCTACAGCTCTACGCAAGGATACTGGTATTCTTCCCCCAAAGCACTGGCGTCTATCTCAGCACCACCCCATCCACAGTGCAGCAGAGATCCAGAGCCGCATGGAGCCCCACTCTTCTGAGACCTCCCCAGAATACCCTTCTGAGAAGGCTCCTCAAAAGAGAACATGTAAAAGGAAGCATATTGACTCCCCTGACGAGTCAATCACCTCTGACACTGACCTCGAGGAGTCAGAAGGGTCTCCATGGTCGCCCTCTCAAGATATCTCCTTTGCAGATATCCTAGAGATTCTGAAACAGAGAGGCAGATGGAAATCCATCAACCCTTCTGATGAGGAGTTGGTGTACCTGAAGGCTTTTGGATCTCAACCTTCAGCCTCCTGGGTGTTTCCACCTTTCAATGAGCTATTGGACTTGGTTAGTCGAAAGGCATGGGAGTCACCGGACACTATGGAACCAGTCCCTTGGAGGATAGATAAGTTCTTGTCAGCACCTGTTGAAAAAGAATTTCTCACAAAAGACATTTCTGTAGATGCTATGGTGGTGGCAGCAGCCACCAACTTTCTGGAACATCCTCTTCTGTTCATCCACTGAACAGGGACTCCTGGGCGATGGACAGATATGGGAGGTGTGTTTTTTTGTCAGCTACTTTTACCCTTAGATCACTGAATTACCTTTCACACTTTACGAGGCTGCAAAGAGATCTCCTGAAGGAGTTAGGAGATATTCTCTAAGGTTCATTGGCTGCCGGGAGTGTCAGAAAAGGTCACTTCTTAGCTATCTACCGTAAATTCCATCGTTAACTCCTCCATGAGTCTAATATCCTATACAGCAGATGGAGCAAGCAGGGCAGCGGGTTCCAGAGTTTACCTGAAGAGGCACTCCTGGATGCGCTTGTGCAACTTTGCGGAGCCCTTCAATTCTACATTTACCAGTGCCCCTTTTGATGGATCCTCACTTTTTGGACCTAAAGTCAAGGACACACTCACCAGATGTGAGCAGGAAGAGAAAAACTCTCTCTGCCATTGGGGTACGTTTTTCCGTTCCTTCAAGAGCTTATCCTAAAGGTCAGAAGAGTGGGAAAATGTGGTTTAAAAGATCCCAGGGAGTTTTTCAAGATGCACAACAAGGTGAACCCTTCCCCAGGGGCAGAGGGGGAGGCAATAATGGTAGATGTCCTAGAAGCAGAGGGGAGGCCACAAAACCAGTGTGACCATGATTCCTTTTGTGGCCGGCCATACCAGTGCTCCTGAAAGGAGGCCTGTCTGCTCTACTTTGGAGGCAGTCGGGGGGGTGTTTCTTTGTATCCAGAAGCCTGGTGGGATATCACAAGAGACAGGTGGGTACAAAGTGTAATATCCAGAGGCTATTCCATTCCCTTTTGCCTTCCTGCCCCACAGATCAGAACAATCCCAGATGTTCCACCCAGTCAAAGGGAACAAGCAACTGTAGAAATTCAAAAGTTGCTAGACAAAAGAGTCGTCCCAGAAGTCTCCACAGACCAAATAGGATTCGGAACTTACTCAAGATTCATTTTAGTGTGAAAAAGAACAGGGGACTGGAGACCCATTTTGGATCGTATTCAAGCTAAACGAATCTGTGAAGAAGTCCAAGTTCTCAATGTTGACACTGCAGTCGATTCTTCACTTAGGTTCATAGGTTGATACTAGGCTATCTGCCATAGGGCATTTATAAGCCTAGCCAGAGTGTGTTTGACTTTCGCCACCCTTTTAGATTAGTTGATTGTGCCTCTGTATAGTAGGTCACAGAAGGTAGCAGTTTTAAGGTTAGTTTACTGTACCTCTGTCAAGCAGGGACACAGAAGAGATCCCAGGGGTAAACTTACGATCTCCCATCCACAGGGTCAGTGAGGGGCTCTGCCTAACCCTAGGGTAGGTTTTTAGGGAAAGACAGTTGGATGTGCTCAATAGACCTCCAAGATGTGCACTACCACATAAAAATGGACAGAGCATCAAGGAGTCACGCATCTGGCTGGGAGCAAGTCATTACCAGTTTTGAGCTCTGACCTTTGGTCTCACTGCAGCCCCCAGAGTGTTCACCAAATGCATGGCAGTAGTCACGGCTCCCTTGAGACGTCTGGGATTCCAAGTGTTTCCGTACCTAGACGACTGGCTCCTTACTGCCACCACCAAACATCTGCTTCAACAGGCAAGGGACACCACTCTTCAAACTTGCTCCTGGTTAGTGTTTAAAGTCAACTTACAAAAATCTGCCTTGTTGCCCTGTCAACATATTATATTCATAGGTGCAGATCTTGACACCGTCTCCATGTGGCACAACTTCCACCAGACAGGGTTTCTCTTCTCAGACAACAAATAGCCAACCTTTTACCCAGAAACAAAGCAAAGGCAAAGACAATTTTGAAACTCCTAGAGACTATGGCTTCAACGATCACCTTAGTTCCCCTAGCCAGAATGCATATGTGAATTCTTCAATGGCTTTTATTTACTTAGTGTCATTTCAAGAACTTCCCATGTCCCACCTAGTCAGAATCACAGACTCATGCAAGAGAAATCTCGTATGATGGCTTTAAATCCGACCAAGTGACCATAGGACGACCATTTGTTCCACAACTACCTGTAGCCACAGTGACCATGGCCAACTCCCAGGTAGGGTGAGTGGGGGGGCATTATCTGGGAAGGACAGTCCAGGGCACATTGCAAGAACACGAGGCTCATCTGCACATCAATGTTCTAGAGATGAGAGCAGCGCTCCTAGCGTTCAGGCACTCCAAGACTCTCTTCCAGTAGGAATGATTGCAATCCCTTTAGACAACATGTCAGTAGTCTGGTACATAAATAAGGAGGAACCAGAGCATGCCCTCTTTGTCGAGAGGCACTGAAAGTATTGCAATGGGCAATTTCTTCCCAAAGTTTTCTAGTAGCAATGCACATCCTGGGGAAATTCAAATTGATAGCAGACAAGCTCAGCAGGGAGATTTTAATGCCTCATGAGCGGTCACTGAACCAAAACATAGTGGAGGAGATCTTCCGAAAATGGGTCCAGCCTTGCTACGATCTTTTTGCCACTCCCATGAATACCAAATGCAGCAGCTACACTGCCCTAATCCAATCTCTGGAGGTGACACTGAGAGACGCACTCATTCATGATTGGCCCTTGGGACTTCTGTACACTTTTCCCCCTTTCCCCTCATACCCAAAGTAATCCAGAAAGCAAAATTCTTGGGAAGCAGGTTGATTCTCATTGCCCCATACTGGCCTCGTCAGATTTGGTTCCTCTTTCTCTGACCTCACCTACAGGAGAAGCCCTGGGTTCTGGACCCAGTTCCAGACCTTCTGACTCATATGCCCGGAACTCTTCATCCAGCTCTCCAAACCCTCAATCCGACAGCATGGCTGCTCCACTTCCAAACTTAGTCAGGCTTCAAGACTTCACACCAGCAGTAAAACATATTTTAGCATCCTCTCACAAGGCTTCGACCAGAAAGTTATATGCAAGTAAATGGAAGAGGGTCTCAAAAAGCAACGAAGAAAGCAGCCAATAGCACAAACAACAAACACAGTATCCACCAAAACTTTTAATAAAATCTCTGACGTCTCGGCCAAAGCCTTCAAGGAGAATCTCCTTGAAGGCTTTGGCCGAGACGTCAGAGATTTTATTAAAAGTTTTGGTGGATACTGTGTTCGTTGTTTGTACTAAATGGAAGAGGGTCTCCTACTTGGCACAAGCGAAAAACATTGACCCTTTCTCTGCCCCTGTCAGGTCAGTTTTGTAATTTCTTGCAGAACGTTTTCAGCAAGGCTCTGCGGCAGCTACAGTTAGAGTCCAACTAGCTGCAATATCTAATTTCCACATTGGTGAATATACTCCTGACCTGATGTCACACAAATTGTGTAAAGCATTTTTAAAAGGCACTTGTTTATTGAGACCTCCCATAAAAGAACCTCTTCCTCCATGGGACTTGAATTTTGTTCTGACTCACCTAACTTTACCTCCTTTTGAGCCCTCGTCATCTTGTGATCTCAAATTCCTTTCTTGGAAAGCTATTCTCCTGGTAGCCATTACATCTGCAAAAAGAGCCTCAAAGTTGCAAGCTCTGTCTATCAAGCCACCATACCTCATTTTCCGTAGAGATAGAGTATCCCTACATGCTAACCCATCCTTTGTGCCAAAAGTTTGTTCCCAGACCAGTCTAAGTCAGTCTATTGAGCTCCCAGTGTTTTTTTTCCCAATCATAGCAACAAGGCAAAGTACAAACTTCAACTAGATGTGCACAGACATCTTAGATTTTATCTGCATAGAACTAAAGATTTCAGAAAAACAGATCAATTGTTCATTTCCCTTTCTGAAGCAAAAAAGGGTATGCCAGTTTCAAAAATTATGCTTTCAAATTGGCTCTCAAATTGCATTACCTTTATATACTCCTCAAATGACAAGAATTTACCATTCAAAGTTAGAGGCCACTCGACCAGAGCAATATCCTCTGCTTACCTGGCGAGACTATCAATGGACAGTATTTGTGCTGCTGCTGCATGAGCAACTCCTCATACATTTATTACTCATTACAAAGTGGATTTGGCCTCCAGGGACAGGGCTTCCTTTGGTTCCACTCTGCTCAAAGATGTTCTTCCGTGAGCCACCCAGGGAAATGGTGCTAGGGACGCTGTACCATCTAGTAAGAATGAAGGCGAGATAGGACAACATAACATAAAGAAGTTATGTACTTATCATAACGTTCCATGTTTGTTATCCATCTTGCCATTCATTCTTATGACCCTCCCACCTTCCCCCAGCCAAGGACTCCTAGAGGACCTGGATGTGAGGTTGTCCGTCCTTACTAAGGAGCTCCTTTGTAGTTTTTCCTTGTTGTTTCTATACCTGCAGTATCATTGATAGTTTACACAGATTATTTATAGTTGGCAGCAAACATGATCTGGATAATTACACCACTGCATGATGGGATACCTTTCTGCCACAAGCCAAATTAAAGACTTCGAGCTAGTGTATTCGCCCGAGTTGGAGCCAAGGATCAGCTCCAAGCCTATCCAGCAAGAATGAATGGTGAGATGGACAACAAACATGGAAAGGTATGGTAAGTACATAACTTCTTTTTTTTTTTAACCTGAAGCTGCCACTGTAGGTCTGAGGGGTGGATCATTATGATTTTTATGAACCTTGGGTATCCCAAAAAGTCTTAGGCCTAGGGTTGCTCAGAAATTCATATAAATTATTGTCAACGATCTGCTGCAAAAAGTTAACCAAGGCCAAATCAATTTTCCTAGAGACCACATTTATTTCATTTCTGGATACCTGCATGTACCTGAAATTACTGTTAAGCAATTTAGCAGTTTGCCTGAATATATCCAGGCATCCATTGTGACCACCACCACCCCCTTGTTAGGCTTCATGGTTCTCAATCCTTTAGTTCTTTAAGGGCTAAGCTCTCATCTTGCTGGAGATTAAATGGAATTATTTTGTTCTTACTTAAATATGCCCTGATGTCATGCTGAACTAGGGTCTCAAAATTCGCCAAAACGGGTATAGGGGAGGGTTGTACACATTGTTCTTATTGAATGAACTGGGTTCATTTCCCCTTTGATTTTCAAACATAAATAGAAATATATTTTTTTTCCTTAAAAATAATCTAAGATCGATCAACACCTGACTTAAATCAATCTTATGTGTAGGAACAAAGGTAAATTCCCTGGAAAGTAATGAAAAGTGGGCAGGGGTTAACTCTAAACTACTGTAGTTATAAATGTTGAATTTATTAAAAGTCCAAGAGATTCCATCACAGGTAATTAGTTCAAAGTTAACATCATCACTTAAAATATCTAGTTCCTACATCTTCCCCTTCCTGTCCTTTGCCTGTTGTTGCCCATGTAGTAATACCCCTCTGTTGGCCCCCCTCATTTCCCTGTTCTGTATTTGATCTGACTTCCTTAAGGGGGGAAATTCTAAAGGGTCCTGCAAATTAAACTGAATATCATCATTGTTGTTAACTTCGTAGTGCTGCCCCACACCCCTATTGTTATCCGTTTTTGCAGCATTAAACCTGTCATTAAAAACATGAGCAGGTGAATTGTTCTTAAAAAAAAAAAACTTAGGTGGTTGGTAAGTTTTCCCTTCAAAATACTCCCTTTTATCTGTTTCAAGTTTAGCTGCTTTTTGCGACTTTAATTTATCCAGTTTGTAATCAGTCTCTTGTAAAACTGAAAAATATTTCCTTTTCTCTTCTCCTACAGCAAACAACAAATCATTCTGACTCAAATTGTTGAGCTGCATAATTTCATCATATATTAGCAACAACATTCTCTCATTATTCTTAACAATAACTTCAATTATATTAATGCCACAGTTATTCAAAATTTCAAGTAATTCTTTGTGAAATTCTGTGCCAAGTTCTTCTTCGGGATGTTTACATACTCTAAACCCTTCAGGACCTGGTTTCTGTTAATATATTCATTTAAGTACATATTGTCAAGTAACAAAGTTGTATATGTAATCATTTAATTCTTTAACTTATTAATCATACCTTGATAAGATTCAGAGCAGTTCATAGCATGAGTATTGTAACTAAAGTCCATTTTATTGAGCCATTCACTAATGTTCAGTTTCTGGTATTCATGGAAGGAGTCATTGATTTTTGTAATTCCTTCACCGCAGTGCAGTTCTCCATTACTCTGTAACAACCATCCACTTCCTGACAGGAACGTTGTGTAGAAGAGTTCTGTAGGCCAACCAAAACAGGATGCTGGGAAAAAAGCTGCAATGAGATTTGTTTTCAGTTGTTTCCCCGCTCAGTTGGCTTAGAATGGGTGTCAGAAGGCAAACTTAGAAAAAAAATATTTATCTAACACACAGCTGCGGTTAGTTAAGAAAGGTTAGAACTAGTGTTTGACAATAATTTTGTTTTTTGTGAAGGCTTGTACTGTGAATAGATCAGTGGCGTCGCCATGGGGGTGGCGTGTACCACCTGTTTGCAAGTTTGGTGTTACTGAACTTTGAGCAGAATTATGTGTTTAGTTCAACACCTTATTCCAAAATGTTAATATACCTACGCTTTTTGCATGACACTTTTATTCTTTGGAGACATGCTAGGGATGAACTAGATGATTTTCTTATCCATATAACCCAAACTATGGAGATTTGCTTATAATATTGCAACAGAGAAAATAAATTACTTGGATATTAAATTAAAGAAAGGTTTGGTTAACCATAAATTCAAATCGAAGTTTTATAGGAAGAGTAATTTCACTAATTCTTACCTACATTACACAAGTAACCATCCCTTCCACAGGAAGAGAAGTATTTTCAAAGGCAAATGGTGCATATGGCCCATATGACATCCAGTGTAGAAGACTTATAACAGGAACTAAGTTTTGTTGCCCAGATGTTTATTGAGAGAGGCTATCCAGAACTGATGGTTAACAATGTGCAGGAAGAAATTGAAAAAGGGTGGGGTTTAAAATATTCTCCCATTGCTTGGTTCCTCTGATTAAACTGATAGATTTAATGCCCAGGGCCATGACAACTCCACAATACAGAACCTGCAGCTACCTGATTGTAGGAGTACTGCCCATAGTGGACCAAATGATGATTTTACAAGGTCCCTGATTTTTAATTATGCTCTGACACCAAAGAAATTCAAAGAATCATACAGAAATATTGCCATATTTTTTCTACAAAGCCCAACAGACCTGATGTTTTCTTCAAAGCCCCCCCCCCTTTAGTTTTTAAGTATAAAAGAGGGCCCAATATAAAAAAATCTACTTGAAGAGATGTCTAAGAAACAGAATGGTAAGAATTCACTTAGGAAAGTGGGGACCTATAAGTGTAGGATGTGCAATCAATGTAAACACGTGGCCCATAGACAAGAAATCCAGTTAAGTACTATACAGAGCCCCTTAACAGCTAAGTACTATTTTAATTGTACATCCAAAGGGGTGGTTTACGTAGCTTATTGTCAAGTGTGTTCAGCCTACTATGTGGGGAAAATGGAGAGAGAATTAAAAACTAGGATCTGTGAACACCGTTATGAAATTTCCAAATGTACGTAAATTAATGGACTTGAAAGACTGTCCAAATGGGGGATTTTCATTTTCGGTGTTAGAGCAAGTTGAATCATACCTGAGGGGTGGACAATGGGAAACTTTATTAGAGTACTGTGAATTATTATGGCAACTGCAATTAAACAGAGGGACCACTGCAAGCCGCGGTGGTGCAGCAGTAGCGTTGTCACCTCACAAGAGTTTCTCCCATTCGATTCTCGGCTGGAGCGCCTTCTGTGTGGAGTCTGCATGTCCTCCCCGCGGTCGAGTGGCGTTCGAAAGACATGCGTGAATGGGTGTGCCTTCGTTGAAGGCTGGGCGTCGGGCTGGCACCTCGGCACCATAAAAAGCTACTGCCAATCATTAGCGGACCAGAGTTCTGCTGTGGCGACCCCTAACAGCGAAAAGCCAAAAGAAGAACACCACCCCCAGGGCTCAATGGGCAACTTTCACTGGGTCCTGTATTAAAAATGAGGGCTGCAAAATTGTGATTGAAAATGTATATATAAACTTCGTATATACAAATTTGGTTTTAAATGAAAAATGGTTTTGGGAACAAGTGTAACGTGTGAAAGTGCTGTTTGTATATTTTTTAAAAACATGTGCTTTTACCAAAACTGTTTTGCTGTGGATTCTGTGTTAACTTTAACAAGGCTAGTTTGAGTTTTGTATAGATAGGGAATGATGTAAAATTTTCGGCCAATAATTGTTTATTTGTGTAATGACTAATGTAACTCTAGTGGAAAACTGAGCATCTTTATTCTGATGAAGTCTTCCAGTAAGACAAAAGAGCTCAGTTCTGTGGAATAAAAACTTAAGAAACGCTGCTGATCTGAAGTAGTTAACTTCATTTGATCATCAGCCTGTGGGTTCCGGATGCGATACGGATCCGAGCTGGCAGCTTACCAAGCTAAAGATCCAAGCTCCAAGCTCCTCCCCCTTACCCATATTACACGGCAACCTCCTTCCAATCCTCAGATCTCGTTTGCCGCGGCTTCGCCAGCACGGGATTCTTGAGCTCCAGGCAGATATAGTTAGGTTACAATCCAATTCCACCCACAAGGGCAAGCAGAATTATAAAAAGGTGAGTAACCACAAAGAACACTTCAACATCCAATGGAGAGCAAAAAACCATTTATTCCATCACAAATACGACTAAGTGCTTTCACCAGTAATCTGGCTTCTTCAGAGTCGTTGTTTAAAATTCCCTATCCGCTTTTAAACCATAAATTACACACCCATTGGATAAACCACCAGCCACCCTTCAGTTAATTATACATATCTCTTAAAAACATAGCCAATGTCCTATTAAACATAGAATATCTACAATATCATAAAAATTGATATGGAAAGAAATAATATATTAATACAATAAATCTAAAATTCATGCTATTAAATTTATAATAACATAATGTCTAAATGCCAGTTAAATAACATCCAGTGTAATGAGTTTTAAACACTAAACCTATCAAAATTTAAAACTTTTAGATTTGCTGAGATCGCAATTTCAGCAATGGTTTAAGTGAGATATTATCGTTCAATCCAGGATACCTGCATGCATCTAATCTGATTTGCCATTCAGTCTCCAATGCCCCCACCTTACTAGATGTATCACCCCCCTGTTCATAATCTACGACACGTCCTATAACAAAAAACACAAACTTTTTAAAATTTTTACACTTAATACTATGTAAATACAATGCATTATGTATGTCACCCTTGTTGATAGATCTCACATGCTCTGCAACCCTGTCACGCAGCCTCCTTATGGTCTTCCCAACATAATAAGCCTCACAGCAGGTACATGTCACGACATAAACCAAATTTTTAGTGTTACAGTTGCATTGACCAGGGCAGGGTAATGTATATTTATACCCTCCCACATATACATAGCTACCTTCATTGATAAACCTGCACCATCTACAAAAACTACATTTCTTCATAGCAGATTTCAAATACTTCCTCCCCTTCCTTTCAAAGAGGCCTTTCAAGTTCTCACCCCTACTATAAACTATAACTGGATCCTTACCTAAAATTTTCTTCACTTCTTCACTAAAGGAACATTTCCAAATATCCCTGACAATGTTCATCAACTCAGGTGTCTTGTTGTTATTTCTCATTACAAGTCTCGCCTCATCATTTTTGTCCACATTACTTGGATTGTTTCCTTCCATTGATGTCACCCCTACCTGCAAAATTGGGGCATATTTATCACCCCTTTTCCTATATACCTCTCTTTTTATACTTAACAGTAATTTCAAAGGGTACCCACGGTCCAAAAACATACCAATAAGTTTGAACATCTCCATCTTAAAGGTAGCCTCATCACTGACCAACCTCGATGCCCTTACCATCTGCCTCTTGATCACCCCCTTACGCTGATGCGCAAGGGATGACAACTACCAAAATGCAACAGGGAGTTAGAATAATTTTCCTTCCTGTAGATGTTACTTTCAAAGCCCCCCATTTTCTTACTGATAGTTAAATCCAATAAATTAATCTTGTCAACATTCCAAGAAAATGTGAATTTCAAAAACTCAGTTGTTTTTCCCAAATGTTCAACAAATTTAACTGCAGATTGTTCATCTCCCTTCCATAAAAATCTAAATATCATCCAAAAATCTATTGTACATTAAAATGTTGTCAAAACAATCTTTGGATGAAAAAATATGCTCCCTTTCCCAGGTGAGAAGAACAGCATTAGCAAAAACCGGGGCACATTTTGCTCCCATTGCTACCCCAGACACCTGTTGATATAACTCACCTTCAAAACCAATAAAATTGTTCTTCAGAACCAATTCCATAAGTTCAAGCAAAAAATTGGCCTTCGATCCATCAATCAAACCACTTTGAATTAATGTGTCATAGTACATATCTAAACCTACCTGATGTGGAATTATAGAAAATAAATTCACAACATCTATGGTTAAAAACCCAAACTCACACCTTCCAGTCTCAAATTGCTTAAGCCTATCAAGGCAATGCCAGGAATCTCTAATAATATGCTCTACCCCTTTGATAACGGGTTTCACATTGATGTCAATGTATGCTGCCAGAGGTTCAGTCTTAGAGCCCCTGGCAGACACATTCGGCCTAAATTGTAGCTTGTCGGTTCCTTTGTGAACTTTTGGGATACCGAACAAAGTAGGCATCTTTGGATAATTCACTGTTAAAAAATCAAATTCCACCTCATTGATTGCACCCTGAAATAAGGCATCTTGCAGAAATAAATCAATTTTGGTATATGCCCTGTTAATCTCATTTCTCGAAACATGAACATAAGTATCATCATTATTCAAAATCGCACTAATCTCAGATATGTAGTCTATTTTAGACATAATTACCGTACCTCCCCCTTTGTCCGGTTTCATAAATCTGTATTCACCAGTTTTCCTAAGGGAATTCATTAACTCCCTCTCCTGCTGTGAAAGATTGTCATTAGCCAGACAAAAACTGTTCAAACTCCTCCTAAACTGCTGTTCTACTGTTTTCTCAAACAACAGTATATCTAGATTAACAGGGGGGATAAACATACTTTTCCTTTTTAGCTCATATGTACCTACACCTAATCCTCCATCTCTTATATTATTAACTTTCCCACTGAGTGCAAAAAACATCTTTAAATGCAATTGTCGAGTAAAAAACTTAAAGTCAATAAGCACTTGGGCTATATCCAGTTTGAACATGGGTACAAAGTTCACACCTTTACAAAATAACTCAAAATAGGTGTCACTAACAACCAAATCAGTATAATTATAAATGCAATAGCCTTTCTTTTTCACTATTTGGTGGTTAACCCCTTCAATAACCTCTATCCTTTCTTTTATACTAACAGTTGCAGGCAAATCATCAACATTGCAATTTTCAACACATTCTATTTCATCATTAAAAACACAAGTTAATATATTAGTTGAGTCTGAACATTCAAAATGAATAGGCAAATCATTATTCCACATAGTCAATGCATCGTTGTCATAACTCCTACTAATAGCAAAATCACATATCGCGTTACAAAACTCGTCCCCATTTTCACTTAAATTGACATTTTCATTTTCGTTGACATTATAATTTTCATTTTCATTGACATTAAAATTTAATATCTCCCTCCCCTGTTCCTCCCCCGAGGGTTGTAAAACCTCTGTGAGCCCCCCATTGTTCTGTCCCTGTTTCGTATCCTTTCGGATCTCCGTGGTCCATTGTCCATTTCTAAAAAATCTTCACCCATCAGAGGCTCATCAGCATTGTCAATTTCATCAAAGTTCTGCATTATATTTTCGTTTTCCTTGACAATACTATGCTGTTTTACACCAGGGGGATATGCACTTTTATTTTTATATTTAACAGTATCCCTCTCAAGTTTCTTTTGCTTCAACGCCATATTTTTAGCCACAAAAGACTCAATATTTTTGAATGCTCTTTCCATATTACTTTGATAATGTTCGTACAACAAATCAGAGGTAATACTCACATAAAGTCGACCAATTTGTTCTTTTAGGCCCATTAGCTTTACCTCGTTGTTCCTTAGAATAATGTCAAGCATATCCATTCCCGTTTTATTATATAACTCTATCAACTCGTTGAAAGCCACAGAACCCTCGTCAATTCCCATTGGCCTCTTCCAGATACGAAGGCCCTTGGGAACTTGATTTAATTCCTTAGATTTTTTCAGAAACAATGTATCTAACTGGATAGCGCGGTATTTTATACACAGTTTCTCGTACTGAGAAACCTGTTCCTTTAGGCTTGGAAACAATTGAAATCCAGTGTCACTTGTTAACGTTTCACCAAACAACGGTGCCTGGAACCAGGAAGTGAGGTCAAAACACCTCTCCGATGATCTCCTGTTCGAGACCTCACCTGCCGCCGTGCTGTGCGTGTTGTTAGAGTTCCGATGTTGTGAACTAACAACGCCAGCAAAAGTACTACCCCTGAACGCTGTCCTAGTGGAATCGAACTTGGGGGAGAATGTAAAGTTAGTAAGCGCACCTCTGAGTCGGTCGGACTGACCGGTGAACCTCTAGGCATTCCAATATCATCTGCTTGCTTCTCAGCACATACTTTGATTAATTTATCCACAACGGTGCCCAGTTCCTTCAAAATCACCTCCATCAATGTAGGCTCTCACTCGACTTGGAAGCAAAGTTATTCCAGCGGTAATACAAATGAATGCAATCCAATTCCACCCACAAGGGCAAGCAGAATTATAAAAAGGTGAGTAACCAAAAAGAACACTTCACCATCCAATGAAGAGCAAAAAACCATTTATTCCATCACAAATACGACTAAGCGCTTTCACCAGTAATCTGGCTTCTTCAGAGTCGTTGTTTAAAATTCCCCATCCGCTTTTAAACCATAAATTACACACCCATTGGATAAACCACCAGCCACCCTTCAATTAATTATACATATCTCTTAAAAACATAGCCAATGTCCTATTAAACATAGAATATCTACAATATCATAAAAACATGTGCTTTTACCAAAACTGTTTTGCTGTGGATTCTGTGTTAACTTTAACAAGGCTAGTTTGAGTTTTGTATAGGTAGGGAATGATGTAAAATTTTCGGCCAATAATTGTTTATATGTGTAATGATTAGTGTAACTCTAGTGGAAAACTGAGCATCTTTATTCTGATGAACTCTTCCAGTAAGACAAAAGAGCTCAGTTCTGTGGAATAAAAACTTAAGAAACACTGCTGATCTGAAGTAGTTAACTTCATTTGATCATCAGCCTGTGGGTTCCGGATGCGATACGGATCCGAGCTGGCAGCTTACCAAGCTAAAGATCCGAGCTCCAAGCTCCTCCCCCTTACCCATATTACACTGCAACCTCCTTCCAATCCTCAGATCTCGTTTGCTGCGGCTTCGCCAGCACGGGATTCTTGAGCTCTAGGCAGATATAGTTAGGTTATTCAGCTAACATTCGGTCTGTGTGTTTGTTTGAGTGTTAAAAAAAAACAGTTAATCCCTTTCCTCACTTTATCCTCAGGGTTTGAGTAAAAAGTAGTAGAGAAGGAAAGTTTTAGAACTTATACCCAGCGTAGGCCTCCCCTTCCCGCCCTTGGTGTGTGTGTGTGTGTGTGTGTGTGTGTGTGTGTGTGTGTGTGTGTGTGTGTGTGCGCTTGGCTACTTAACCTAGTCAGTGAGATATGTCGGAGACTGAAAAGCTGACATTTTCTAAGTGCACAGAGTGTAGCCATAAGCTGTCGCCAGCCGATGGTCACACTCTGTGCGTGGTTTGTCTAGGGGTTCATCACTTCACATTGGGCTGCAAGATATGTGCAGCATTCAACTCCTGGGCCCTGCGGGATCGCAGGACCAAGCTGATTCTGGCTTGTCTTTTACCTGCAGAATTAACCACCTCTTCTGCAGTGTCTTCATCAGCCACGGCTGTGACTGTTCAGGCTTCCGGCCCTCCTCCTCTGTCTGGGACTCCCACTCCCACCTCCAAACAGGGCGAGAGAGAGGCCAGGAAGGACGAACAAAAAGAAAAAGAGAGAGATAGAGACAGGGAGAGGGGTCGCAAGAGACAAGCGGACTCTAATCTGTCGCCCCCCCCCTCGCTAAAGTGGTCTCTACTCCCGAAAAGGTTGCTAGGCCATCTTCCCCTCAGCTTTATTCTCCACGATTCGCCCCGGAGCCAGAGGAGGAGACTCAGCCCGCTTCGAGGTCGCCCTCACATCGGCCCTCCCGGCCGGTGTCGGTAGCATCCTCAAGATCCACAAGGAGCCTCTCTGAAGCTGACATGGACCGGATGATGAGAAGGTTCCTGCAAACTCGATTGCAGATAGGAGTCAGGGGGTCAGCGCTGATGGTTCCTCCAACCTCGATGCCGGCCATGTCCTTGAGTCTGTCAGATCCACTGTCAGATCCAAACTCTCGGAGCCGAGATCTGGGCGTCGGATCTGAGGTGATGAGTGTGTTGTCGGCCCCATTGTAGTCGGGGCATACCATCCCCCTGGGTCCGGCTGTTCCGGCCTTGGTTCCAATCCCCTTGTCTGATTCGAGGGGCACAGCTACCCACCCTACCAGTTTCTGGGAAGCTTGTTTCCCTTCGGCTTTCAACGTTATGGAGAGAGTTCTCTCTGGAGGATCGAGACCCCTTACTCTTTCTTCGGAGTCCGCCCCTGCTCCCTCGCAACCAAGTTTGTCTTCCATCATCCAGTCCTCCCAGGGACAGCCTGTGTCCGATACGCCCCAGATGGTTCCCCTTGAGGAATATGAGACTGCTTGTGAGACCTCTCTGGAGGGTCCCCTCGAGGAGGCCCCTCACAAATGTCAGTGCAAGAGGAGGTACATGGACTCCCCCGAATCCCTCACTGAGGATACCGACTTGGAGGAAGGGGGGAAGGTTCCCCCAGATCACCCCCCTGAAGATGTCTCATTCGGAGACATAATGGAAATTCTTCGCCGGGGGGGGCTGGTCCACTCAAAATCCTTCCTCGGACGAGTCAGTATTTCTGGAGACATTCAACGCAGGCCCATCTAACTCTTGGGTGTCCCCCCTGACTGACCCTCTGGTGGACCTCATTACCACCAGAGCTTGGAAACAACCGGACACTGTAGAGCCCGTACCCAAATGGCCAGACAAAGTATTGAGCCCTCCAGCTGACAAGCCCACTTGGAGTAAGGGTTCGCCAGTTGATGCCGTGGTGGCGGCGGCCACCAAAAAGGAATTGGCCCAGCAATGTTCCTCTGTCCATCCTCCGGACAAGGAGTCTAGAGTGCTGGATCGTCTTGGAAAGTGGACATTTGCTTCAGCTACTTTTGCTATAAGGGCAGTGAATTACATGGCCCACGTAGTTAGACTTCAGCGTGACCTTGTGAAAGAGTACACTGACTCTTCCCTGGAGTCCATTTCGGCCAAGGATAAACGGACATTCTCGGCTCGTATGGCCAATCTCAAGTCTGTTAAAAATACGTCCATGCGTCTACTCTCTCATGCCACCAAGGGAGCCGCTAGGGCAGCCGGGTCCAGTATTGCCATGAGGCGTCATGCTTGGCTCTGGCTTTGTGATTTTTCGGAACATTTCAAGGTGTCCTTCGCTAATGCCCCTTTTGATGGTTCAACCCTGTTTGGGAAGACCATCCAAGATATGCTAGTCCAGAGCGAGAAGGACGGGAAAGCACTGTTGGCTGTCGGGACTCGCTTCTCAAACCCTCAAAGATCCTTTTCCAGGAACCAGCGAGGGCAGAAGAAGTTGTGGTTCTGGAAGTCACAGCAGTTCCGGAATGCTCCGGACTCCTCCTCCCCTAGAGGCAGAGGGGGACAAGGTGGACACCGGCCCAGAGGCAGAGGGAGACTGAAGAACTTTGGGTCATGGGAATCCTTTTCCGACCGACCCGAGAAGCAGCCCTGAGGGGTTGCCTGTCTGCTCCTCTCTGGAGGCGGTCGGGGGGGGGGCATTTTTTGAGGCACCTAGCCCAGTGGGAGTCCATCACGTCATATCGCTGGGTGCTTCAAATAATATCCAGAGGCTATTGTATTCCCTTCATAAACAGTCCCCTATCCACAAGGCGCCTCCCGGACGTCCCACCTGCTCCAAGGGAGGCGGCAGCTTTGGAAATAAAAAATGCTGCTAGACAAAAGAGCAATCCAGGTAGTGTCCCCAGACCATTCCAGATCAGGCATCTATTCCAGGTTTTTTTTAGTGCCAAAAAAGACTGGGGACTTAAGGCCGATTCTCGACCTATCCATAATGAACCTGTATTGCCAAGGAAAAGTTCCGGATGGTCACTTTGCAATCCATTCTTCCGTTCTTGCAGGAGGAAGTCTCAATGTGCTCGATAGACCTCAAGGATGTGTACTACCATATCCTGATGGACAGGTGATCCAGGAGGTTCCGCTTTCGGCTACGAGCCAGTCACTACCAGTTCAGGGTCCTACCCTTCGGTCTCACCACAGCCCCCAGGGTGTTTACCAAGGTCATGACAGTTGTAGCAGCCCACCTGAGGCTTCAGGGCATTCAGGTCTTCCTGTACCTGGACGACTGGCTTCTCACCACCCCCACCAGGCATCATCTTGTACTTAGCCAGAAACCTTTTTCTTCAGTTGTCGAATCGGCTGGGTATCACAATAAACCTCAAGAAGTCTTCTCTTCAGCCTTTTCAAATTCTAGACTTCATAGGAGCAAGAATAGATTCTCTTCAGGCCAGGATATTTTTGACCCCAGACAGACTTTGCAGCCTGGCCCTTCATGTCTTGGTGCTCCTTCAGACTCCTGCACCCCCAATGAAGTTAGTCCTGAGAGTCC
The DNA here is from genome assembly GCF_019279795.1 of Protopterus annectens. Classification (NCBI taxonomy): domain Eukaryota; kingdom Metazoa; phylum Chordata; order Ceratodontiformes; family Protopteridae; genus Protopterus; species Protopterus annectens. The sequence goes on along the minus strand of NC_056731.1, from coordinate 908,167,984 downwards.
TAGGGTCCATGGCAGCAGCTATAAATCTGGTTCCTTATGCACATCTGCATATGAGAGTGTTACAGTGGATGTTACAAGTTCAAGTGGTCTCTACTATATCAATCTCTAGACTTTCCGATTCCCCTAAGCAAAGTGTGCAAAGCTACTCTCATGTGGTGGCTTCAATCCCAGGATCTGTGAGAAGGGCGCCCCTTTGTTACGCCTCTGCCCCAAGCCACTGTGACCACGGACGCCTCTCGCTTAGGGTGGGGGGGGCATTGCTCGGGCAGGACTGTCCAAGGCACATGGACCCCAAGCGAGACCGAGCAGTCCTTTTAGCGTTGCAGGCCCTTCATACCTCTCTTCCTGTGGGAACTATTGGCATCCAGTCAGGCAGTATGTCAGTGGTCTGGTACATCAACAAATAGGGGGGAACCAGGTCCTATCCACTTTGTTGAGAGGCCATGAGAGTGTGGGAATGGGCGATCTCCACCAACTGTTTTCTGATAGCAACGCACATCCTGGGTCGGTCCAACATTTTGGCAGACAAATTGAGCAGGACTTTCCTTTCCCCTTATGAGTGGTCTCTGAACCCTTATGTAGCAGAACAGATCTTCCTCAGGTGGGGTCAGCCTTGCTGCGATCTCTTCGCATCGCCGTCCAACGCGAAGTGCAGCAAGTTTTTTGCTCTGATTCCCCCAATGGGGGAAGTCCCCAGAGACGCTGTTGTCCATGCTTGGCCACCTGGTCTTCTTTATGTGTATCCCCCGCTTCCTCTCATGACAAAATTTTTACAGAAAGCTCGTCAGTTGGGGAGCAGGGTTTTTCTCATAGCCCCATTCTGGCCTTGTCAAGTTTGGTTCCCTTGCCTACTATCTCATCTTCTAGCTCCTCTCTGGATTTTGGATCCCATTCCGGATCTCATTCGTCATCCCTCGGGAATTCCTCCTCTGAATCTGGACAGCCTCAAGCTCACAGCTTGTTTGCTTTAGTTCCATTAGTTGCCAGGACTCCCGTTATCTCTTCCCCAGTTAAATCCATTCTGGTAGCGGCACACAAGTCCTCTACCAGAAAAGTGTACAGTAGTAAATGGAAATGTTTTTCCATTTGGGCTTCGCAGAGAAATCTGGATCCTTTTACCACTCCAGTTCCAGTGGTGTTAGATAATTATGTCTCATATTTTCCAGCAAGGGACCAGCTCTTCCACAGTGAAAGTCCAGCTGGCGGCTATATCCCATTTTCACATAGGGGAAAATTCAGGTTCTCTAGCTGCTGCCAGAATTTGCAAGACCTTTATTAAAGGTACTTTTCTTCTGAGACCTCTTATCAAAATCCTTCTCCTCCGTGGGATTTGACATTGGTTCTTCAGGCCTTAGTTGTGCCCCTGTTCGAGCCCACAGCATCAGTTGACTTGAAAGTCTTGTCATGGAAGACAGCATTCCTGGTAGCTATCACTTCAACCAGGAGAGTGTCGGAGCTTCAAGCACTATGTATGAATCCCCATACCTAGTTTTTCATAAGGATAGGGTGTCTCTCAGGACTAACCCAACTTTTCTTCCTAAAGTTGCTTTGGAGTCAAACATTAATCAGATGTATTTTTCCCTAATTTTCAAAATAAAGGGGAATGCAAACTTCATTTGCTGGATGTTCACAGGCAGTTACGTTTTTACCTGCATAGGTCCAAACCCTTCCGTAAATCTGATCAGCTTTTTGTTTCCTTTGCTAAACCCTTTTTAGAGAAACCAGTTTCAAAGGTAACTCTCGCTAAATGGATTTTGCTTTGTATTTTACAAGCATATAAAGAACTTGGATTACCAGAACCAAAAGGGGTTCATGCTCATTCTACTCGTTCTATGGCTACTTCTGCTGCATTCTGGTCTAGAGTTTCTCTGGATGATATTTGTTCAGCAGCTACCTGGGATTCCTCTCACACCTTTATTACTAATTTTAAAAGCTAGATATGGTGTCTAGAGGAAGGGCTTCCTTTGGCTCTGCAGTGCTCTGGAATATCCTTCCTTATGGGCCTCCCAAGATTTCGGGTAGCTGGGGATTCTGTCCCACAGGTTGATGATCAAATGAAGTTAACTACTTCAGATAAAGAAGTTATGTACTCACCATAACGTTCCAGCTGAGTAGTTAGACTTCACTTGTCAGCAACCTTTCCTCCCTCCTTTCCCCTGACCTTGGTGGTTTATTTCTCTGTTTGGGCTCAATGTTCTGAGTTTAACGAGCCTGGTTTATGTGTTCGGGTCAGGTTTTTGGTATCTTAGGTTGTTGCGTCTCACGCAATGGGTGGCAAACTCGATCTGAGGATTGGAAGGAGGTTGCAGTGTAGTATGAGTAAGGGGGAGGAGCTTGGAGCTCAGATCTTTAGCTTGGTAAGCTGCCAGCTCGGATCCATACTGGATCTGGAACCCACAGGTTGCTGGCAAATGAAGTCCAGCTACTCAGATGGAACGTTATGGTGAGTACATAACTTCTTTTTTCTGCTGGTGCTTTTTGTGGTGTGTTCTCGGATCTGGAGTCTGTTTACCAGGGTTTATTTCATTTATTAGTGGTGTTTAGCCTTGGTTCCAGCTTTCTTTTTGATTAATCTGTAAAACTACCTTTAGAACTGAAACCTCTAACTTAATGTGGCTAAAACAAAGCCATTTTGTGGAGACAAGCTTAGACCGGGTAGTTTGCATCTTAAACAGCACTAATACCAAATCTTTGTACAAGCTAACCTAGTCTAGTGCCGAACACCAGAGACTTTCCAAGGAGACCTTTGTATAACCTAGTCCACAACCTACAGTAGCCCACCCAAATACAGGTCCAGACAACATATGTAATTTACAAATGTCTTTGTTGCTAGCTTGGTAGATGTGAGCCTCCTGAGACAATGCAGCAATTGTCTCATGTTAAGACAACCATTTAATTCTTAAAGAAACAAATACATTATGCAAGAGATGCACATACACAATTTTCAATGGAGGCAAAAATATTGCAAGAACACGCACACTACACTCATCACTTTGTGCCCACCACACACATACACACCAATATATGCTGCAGCAGTAAAAAGAGATCTTTAAAAATTTCAAAGACCTCCTAAGCTTATACATGGCAATGCCTATCATCAGCAATCTCTAAAGCACTCACCAGAAGCAACATCAAATGTCACTCATATGCCTATGCCTAGTGGATCCTCAAGAGCAAACCCATAAGGCAAGCAAACACATTGCTCAGGTGCACCATTCACTAGACTGAACAAGGAGAAGATAACTGTTAGTTGCTTATATTGAGCCAAGATCCTCCAAGTTTCACATGCACACACTCATGTCACAACACCACAGGTACCAGTATGATTTTATCGTAGTCCACGTGGACATTAATGACCTGAAACATACCTCCTTGGACTATATGAAGAGAGACATTATTGATCTCTCTGAATATGTGTCTCAGACAGGTATGTATTTTGCATTAAGTAACATTCTACCCTCTCCAAGGATGATGCCACAGTATGAACAAAAGATGAGTGACTTCAGTAATTGGCTTAGTTTCTGGTGTCTTTCCAGGGGGGTTCAATTTGATCGCATGGGAGGACATGGTCAACAAACCAGGTTGCTTTACAAAAGATGGTCTGCATCTGTCTCTCCTTTCTAAATATTGGCTAAAACTTTATCCACCCCCCTTAAAGCCTTTTATAGGCGATGCCAAATTGGCAAACCTACCAACATAGCAAATAGATCCCAAAGAAACCTAAAGGTGTTGCTGCTCAGTGTTAGGAGCCTAAACAATAAACTTCACAGCATACAAGCTCTCCTCCTTCTGGAAAGCAAAGACATCTGTGCTGTTACATAAATATGGTTTAAATATAAAGTAGGTACTCCAACAGTGCAAGGTTTCATTGCCTTCCACACATTTAGACCATCAGCTACACAGACAGATACAAAAGGTGGAGGAGTTTCAGTCTACATTAGTATTAGTAATGGATATAACTCTAAGTTGGTTAAAGAGAATGATGAAAGTGCAAATCACCATAGACAAAGTCCCATACCATATCCTAGCTAGTTAGAGGTCACCCTCTATGTCTCAAGAATTCCATAGCTTGTAGCTAGACCTACTGGAGACACTCACCATTAAACCAGATAACTTATTTATGGGAGACTTTAACTACTTTTCTAAATACTGGGAAACATGCACTGCTTCAAACTTGCAGATGCAACAATTCCTGGTCTTTATTAATGCAAATACCCTGAACAGATAGTGTGCATACCCAACAGATGGTCAAACATACTGAGCCTGGTACCCACTCATATGGAAGAGTGTCTCGCCCTCACCCCAATGTCCCGTCCTGGTGTGGTCAGACTCCAAAGCTGTTTCCTTCAAAATAAAAATCAGTTTGGTAATCCCAGCAAAGCCTGTAGCAGTTACAAACTTTCAAAGCAAACTACATCCTGTTAAGCAATAGTTTGTCAAAATTCAGTGCCCTTCCTAACCCCGAGTTCACAGCAGCCTATGGAGAATTGTTCACAGAAGCCCTCTACCACCATATACATGGCTGCTTTAGCTACTAGAAACTACTCCAAAACAAACTAAGAAACAAACCACAGTAGTGGAACCCTAACATTAATACGGTATATAACAAAAGGAAAAAAGTCATGGTGAAATCTGAAAAGAAACTCTGATAATGATGAGAGCTCTCTAATTAAACTAAACAGAAAACTAAGAGGGCTAGTTAAGTCCAACAAGGCCAGTTACAAGGTCAAGATAGCCTCACAGGCTGATGTCAAGCCCTTCTCCAGCTATGTCTGTAACCTCAAAGGCAACACACATCAGTGCGCCGAACTGTTGGTCATTGATGCCACCTCCGCTTAGCAGAGTGACATTGCAAATATACTAGCCAAAACATTTAGCTTAACCTTCATTCCCCACTCCCCCCGCCTTCTTCATGAAATACCTACTGGCATAACCCCCCAACTACTAGCAGGAAGCAGGTTTTGATGGTTCTCTGTAAGGCCAAAAGCAGAGCCTTAGTGGATTTCAACAGTATCCTGAGATGCCTCCTGAATAGCTTGAAACCAAGCAGAGACTCTTGAGCTGCTTTTAAACTATAGCCTCGAAACAGAAAACAGGCTTTGTACCATGAGAATATAGAACTGAAATGGTTATACTACTTCACAGGGGTGGACTATTAACTGAAAACTACAGACCCATTAGCCTGACTAATGTAATATGCAAAGCCATTCAACAAATTCTTATTGAAATGATGAACAAAGACCCAACCCAGTTTGGCTCTGTCGGGGAAAGGTCATACGTACTAAATGTGGTGGATAACTTTGAGAAGGTCACCAAGACAATGGATGAGAAGAAAATGGTGCATACTGCTTACCTTGACTGGCTAAGGTTTTTGATACAATACCTCTGTCAGGTATGATTGATAGACTCAGCAAACTGGCCATAAACTCCAGCAAAACTTGATGAATTGCCAGCTGACTCGCAGACAGGACTCAGGAAGTTAGAATTGGTGAGACCACCTCCACAAAGAAACCAGTCACCAGCAGAGTGCCTCAGGGCTCCATGCTGGGACTGCTCCTATTTTGCATCTACTTCTTAAAGGTAAAGGCAAATGTCAAGGGCTTATAGCTGACCAAGTTCACAGATGACTGCCAAATGGGAGCTGTCATAGATTCTCCCCATGAGAGAAACATAGTACAAGAGAGTCTAACACATACAAATTACTGGTGCTAAATTCGGGGATTAAAACTCAACGCCTAGAAATAGATTATAGTGCTTTTTGGAAAAACGGCTACCCAGACTAATTTACTCCATCAATAAAACACCTCTAAGAGTTGACCCACTATTCAGAAATTTGGAAACATATGTACACTGTAATCTGGCCCTTGACCAACATATGATCAAGGTAGTGAGAAAATCATTCTGTGTTACACAACTTATAAATAAGGTTATGGCATTCAGGTCCAATGAAGTCATAGTGCCACTTTATTTGACCCTTATCAGACCCGTCATCGAGTATAATGTCTCCTTCAGCATGTACCTGACCAGACATAGGCAACAGTTGGAATGCCCATAACGGTTCTTTACTGGGAAAATCCATAGTGTGAACACATTGCCCTGATTCTGTACTTGGTCTCCTTTAGGTTACTGATAGGTGATCTATGTCTGACATACAAGGCATACTCTGATATGGCTCTGGTAGACCTTTTGCACGTCTGTGAAACAGACAGCATCAGAAGTACTAGAACCAAGGATTTAAATTTTGCTTGCAACACAAACAGGGCATGTTGGGGAGACAGGTATGTGTCTCAGAAGAGCCCCATGCTCTGGAACAGTCTCCCCATCCATGTGAAGCAGAGTCCATCCCTAACTCTATTTAAGTATAACCTTGACCAATGGATAGGAAATTGGAGATTCTAACCAGGTCTGGCTCCCATATGTCTAATAGAGGCAGACAGTAACTCTGCCCAAACTAACATAACCCTCCCCCACATAACCTTTAGAAACTTCCTTACAAAAATATCTCAACTCTTAATAAAGGTCCATAATACATAGGAACAAAACTGGGTTGGGTTGAGCATCTTGGCTTATAAAGGCCCTGGTGGTTGTTAGCCTAGTATACACCTATTAACTTAAATTTTAGGGAGTAAGTTGGGGAGCACCAGTTTCATGAAAAGTGACAATTTTATCAGTCTTAATAACAAAGCATTTCTAAGATCCAAGGATTTAGTTTTAGTCCCTGAATGGGTGAAAGTTTGTCACTTCCAGCACATATAAATAAATCAGACAAAGAACCAGAGCAGTGAATATTTAAAAAAAAAATCTCAAAACTCTAGACAGAACATTTCCAGATGACTTTCCCTTTCTTTTTGTTAGTCTTTTCATGCAAATCTTTTCCATGGGCAAGTAAAAGCCCTTTCAGCTAGAACTGTGGCCTCCTCCTGAGCTTTTTTCAAAGGAGGTTGGAGTCTAAGTGCATTCTAGAGGTAACTATTTGGTCTCCTGTCCTCACTTTCACTAAACAGTACAAAACTGATGCCTTTTCCAGCAGCTCTATTTCTTAAACCCCTACCTCCTTAGTGCTTTGGTATTCATCCCATAATTGTAGAATACTGGAACATTGATCTAATAAAGAACATTCTATAGTTGTTTAAGTACTTAGATGTTCAAATAGATGACAGTTGCAGCATATACACCCTCTCCATCCTCCTTTTCTCTTTTCTTTATTGTCTTTGGTTGATTCCCTTCTATGCCCCCAACCCCCTACTGTTTTTTAATACTGTGTCTGTCATGTCATAAGTGTCAGCCTCACTCTTTTTCCCTGGGGCAAGAAAGCTCTGAGAATTTTCATACTCTTATGTCCTTTACGTGCAAGCATGTTGTCTCATGCAATAGTCACAGGTCAGATGTGTTAAGCACAATGAAGGTGCCTAAGCTTTTGTAAAGTGACCAGATGTACAATATCCTGGGCAGTATACACCCCATAAGTAAGGAGTACTGGAGCAGTGATCTGTTTGAAGATTTACTGTTATGGCATGTTCTTGCACAACCGTTTTGTCTTCTCAACTGTCAGGCAGTAAATGGGGTGGAGTTACAATTAGGATTTTCTTCTTTGCACACAATGATTTGCATGCAGAAGACCCAGTTGGAGACTCCAGCCATTCATATCCCTAGTACTGGGTACATTTCACTATATATCAGGTTGCAAACTAATAAAGCTAAATGAAAGCTCTGGCTTTGAATTACCAGGCATTGCTTGATTTGGATCAGGACTATCCATACCTCTGGGAGGAGATATTAAGTTTAAGTACTTGGGAAAATGGCTGATATGTAGACCTATTGAATATGTGAGAATCTTCTGGGAGAAAGTGAAAGAGAAGATACTGACTAGTCTAAAAAATTTGAAGCTAATGAGCATGGAGCTATACCAAAAAATACAGGCAGTAGAGACCTTTTCTGGTCCCTTTAATCATTTTGAGTAGGCCAACATTTCTTGGACCGTACCCCCACAATGTAAAACTTTGACAGCTGTGAAGGGAAAAATGCTTGTTGAATTTCTACTTTAGATTCCATTTTATATCAAGATGGATTCTGATATTTCCTGCCATCATGGAGACTGCCAGCTTAAAGGTTTCAACATTGATCTCAGAACTTGTGCCGTATATGGAAAAGCACAGATAAAGGGTCAGCAGATTCTTACACATTGCAAAGGTGTTTGGTTTTAATTGGTCATCGGCTATAGTTTAATAGATTCAATATATTTTGCTTGTTTTCTGATTGCCTGAAGCTCTTAAGTTTTCATTTAGACTACTGGTATAAGGAGTTACATTTTTGTGAGACTGTTTCAGTATTATAGCTGCTTCTTATGACTTGGCTGTGATTGATTAGATAGCCATCTGGATACACAAAGCTTATATAAGTATACTTTTTTTTCACTTAATCTGTTTCAGTGATAGTTAACGAAACTGTGCTGCATTTATTTATTTGCTTGATGTTGCTGGTCTGTGTGTCTGCATTTTGTTTTTCCCACGCCCAAGTGTTGCTGTATTTTTAAACTTTGTGGTTTTGGAATTGCCTGCCCCTGCTGTAAATTTGATTTTGGACACTCCTCCGAGTCCCATCTTATCAGCTTATTCTACTGTGTAGAGAGAGATTATTTGGGAAGACCAGCCACTTTAGTTTCTTAATCTTGAATTATCTTCTGTTTCTTCCCTCTCCCCTACAAAAAAAAAATGTTACACATTATTCAACTGCTTTTACTGTAATTGTGTTCTTCCTACTTTATTACCTTATTTTGTTTTGCTGCTTGCTCTTAAGTGTTGAAGTGCTTTTATTCTGCTGTATTTATTACTGCGTGTTAGTTGCCTGATTAAATTTATCTGTTATTCTAAGTCTCTTAGTGTTGGTTTTAGCACTTGGGCTTCCGGACAGTCATTTTCCGTTTTTGTGGTCCACACTCTTGTGGACAAACTCTTATCAAAACCCTCTATCCATAAGTCCATACAAGTTTCCGAACACTATGCCTGGACAATTCCCATTAGTTTCTCCTGCCAGCCTGGTTGACAAGGGCATACTGAGACAGTGTAGCAACTGCCTCATGTTAACTGACAACCCTTTTCTCCTAGCACATAATTCTTCTGCTTGCAAGAAATGCATCTATATCAGTAACCTGGAATCCATGCTCTCTCACGCCACAGTCACTGCTCCTGACAAAGAGGAGATTGCCACCACAAACCCCACACCACCCACATCACATAACCAAGGACAACACACACACTCACCTATGCAGAGGTCCTCAATAAAGATTTACCTAAACAGCAGAGACCTCCAAAACACGCCTGCAAGCATTCCACACACAACACCAAACACATCACAGACAGTAGACAGCACTCCAGTGTCTCACAAACACAGTCCATAAGGCACAACAATAAACTCACAGCCCATAAGGCATAACAATAAATCAAACATACTAGTCATTGGTGACTCAGTTGTGAGACACACTGATGTCCCCCTTACCAGGCTCGATATTCAGAAGATCATGGTCAGTTGTCTGTCAGGTGCCAGAATCTGCCACATCAAGCACGCACTTAAGTTTCTCCACAACAGGTACAAGTGTGACTGTCATTGACCATGTTGACGTTAATGACTTGAGATATACCTCCCTGGACTATATGAAGAGAGACATGATTGAGCTCTCAGAGTGTGTGTGTCCCAGGCAGGCATGACCCTAGGACTAAGTAGCATCCTACCGTCATGAAGAATGATACCACAATACCAACAAAAAATAATTCACTTCAGCAACTGACTTAGTTTCTGGTGTCACTTCAAGGAGATCCAGTATCCGTCTGCCTAGGATGACATGATTGGCAGGCCTTGATGCTTTGCCAGAGGTGGCCTCCACTTGTCACACCTGGGACTCAGGATTCTGATCAAGGATCTTGCCTTCCCCATTGTACCTTTTTTAGGCAATGTCCCAAAGACAAATCTTCCAACATAAAAGATCTGTCAAAAAGCAAATTGAAGGCCATGCTGTTTAACGCTAGGAGCATTAACCTGAAAATGCACTCACTGTAGGCGCTTCTCCCACTGGAAGATGCCGACATCTGTGTAGTCACAGAAACTTGGTTCAAGGCTGCTGAGAGTACACCTGCCTTACTTGGCTATACCTCATTTTTCACACATTCCGTCCCCAAAATGAGGTCGGGAAGACTAAGGGCGGTGGAGTCTGTATTTTCATTAAAGACAAGCACACCTTCTGACTGGTTTGCCAGCATGATGCACTAGAACTACTCCAGGTGCAACTGACAATTGACAAGACACCCATCCAAGTTATACCCTCAAGCATGACTCAGGACACCCACTCCAACTACCTGGACCTACTATGGCTCCATCAAGGCACCCCCTAACAGCTTGATCCTTGTTGACTTCAACTACCCCACCATAGACTGGGTGAACTATTCCTGCTCTAATGCACTCACCCAACGATTCCTTGACTTCATCAGTTCTAATGCAATAAACCAGCTTGTCTCATCCCCCACAAGGGGAGATATCATTCTGGACATGGTTCTCACCAACATGGGCGACCGCTGCATAGTAAGTTCTTCCCTGGTGAGATCAGACCATGGGTCTGTCTCATGCAAAGTTTCTATCCCATCCAACCCCCCCAGCTGTAAGCAGACTAAAAGAACTCTCAAAAGCAGACTACAACCTTCTAAGGGAGGGTGTCAGTAGCTTGATACTACCACCCCTCTCAGAGGATGCAGACAACTGTGCTGAACAGTACACCACTGCAGTATATAAGCACCTGTACAACTGCATGGACTCCATACCCAGCAGAACTAAAACCTGCTTCTCGAGGAAGTACAAACCTATCTATTGGACATCCTCTTCCAACAGGCTTTACAACAAAAGGAAGAAACTGCTGTCCAAGGGTAAAAAGGCACAAATTCCCATTTGGAAAAACTCCCTCCTTAGCCTCAGCAAACAAGTTAGATCACTAGTTAAAACCTCCAAAGCTAATTATGAAGCAAAACTAGCCTCCAAAACAAAGGGTAACCACAAAGCCTTTTTCAGTTATATCAGGAACCTCCATGTCAAAGCCCAGGTTTGTTCCAAATTAGTTCTTACCGGTACCACTTAAATTGATCCTGTTGACTTTGTGCTGAACCTATCTGCTAACAGGTTGGCTAACTTCACCCCCTGTCCCCCCCCCAAAGGCCCATTCGACATCCCTGATACTTGTCCTACACCTCATATCTCCATAGATCGTGTTAAAAGCCCTATCCAAGGCAAAGAACACAGCTTCCATGGGACCTGATAGTGTTCCAGGCTGTATCCTGCACCATCTCCAGCATGAACTAACCTCACCATTGAGCACCCTGTTCAGCCATAGCCTAAGTACAGGCTTCATTCCAGCAGAGTGGAGAACTGCCATTGTCATCCCCTTGCACAAAGGTGGTGCCACTACTGACCCTGGAAACTGTCGCCCCATTAGTTTGACAAGTCTGATCTGTAAGGCCAATGGAGTATATTATATGGACCTCATAAACAAGGACATAGGCAATCTCCAAGCACTTGACCCCACCCAGTTTGGATTTGTGAAGGGCAGATGTTGCCTGTTGAACCTGGCTGACTTTTTTGAGACTGTCACCAAGACCTTGGATGAGGGAAAGTCAGTACATACAGCTTACCTTGAATTGGCCAAAGCCTTTGACATTATTTCCCACTTGGGCATCATCGAAAAGCTAACACAACTTGGAGTAAATCCCTATCTCATCAGGTGGGTGGCCAGCTGGCTCACCGATAGGACCCACAAGGTCAAAATAGGTTCCTTTACCACCAACAGCACACCTGTCACTAGTGGTGTTTCCCAGGGATCTGTCCTGGGACCCTTACTGTTTGGCATCTACTTCTCAGAGGTCCAGACAAAGACAAAAGGACTACGGCTTACCAGGTTTGCGGGCCACTGTAAGTTGTGTGCTGTCATTGACTCCCCAAATGATGTTAACATACTACAAGAGGGTCTCACAGCAACAAATGACTGGTGCCAAAGTCATGACCTTAAGTTAAATGCAAAAAGGGTATTATCATACCATTCGGCAAAAACACGGCCCCTACTGTTTACCACAACAGCAACCCCCTAAGCACGCAGCCTGTGGTGAGATACCTGGGTACACCGGTTGACAGTAATATCACATTCAACCATCATGTAACAGTAGTGGTTGGAAAAGCCTTTTACTTAGTTCATGTCATAAATAAAGGGATTGCATCCGGAAAACATGAGGTTATTATGTCTCTGTACTCCTCCCTCATTAGGCCAATAATTGAGTACAATGCCCCGTTTGATATGTAACTCTACAAACACCTGCACCAACTGTAGAGGCCACAGAAATACCTCACAAAGAGAATCCATGGTCTCCAACACCTGTCCTTTGTGGACAGGCTCAAATCGCTATCACTCTGCTCGGTATTGTACAGATTGCTCAGAGGTGATTTGTGTCTCGCCAACAAGGCAATCTCTTGCCTTACTCTAGAGATGCTCCCTATCCGTAAGTCTAACTCCTCGCGCATTACCCGATCAAAAGGCCTAAATCTGATATGCGACATTAGCAAAACCTGCTGAAGAGACAGGTTTGCCTCCCAGAGGCTGCCCCATTTCTTGAATAGACTCCCCATACACGTCAAACAAAGTACGTAGCTGACCCTCTTCAAGTGCAACCTTGATGAATGGATGGGAAACTACAAATTTGTCCCAGGAGTTCCACCTGTGTCCCTCACTGATAGGGGAGAGGGGTGCTGATTGAGGTTTGTTTTTTGGGGATAAACCCTTGGCTAGGCTTGTAAGGGCTCCAGGCCCTTTAGCCTAGTAACTTCTTATGATCCTATGATGATCCTGTAAAATAATTAATTTTCTTGTGTTAGAGGAGGTAAGACCTTTGTTGCCTGATCTCCGAAATACATGTGTTCTTTTCAGTAAATGAGACTGTCTCATCTCTTCTGAACTGTGTTGCCTGAAGTTATTTTGTACCATAGCATGGCTTATTTGAAAAAAATAAAATCAGGATTTTACATGGTAAAGGGCAGTATTCTTGGGTTGCCTGAGAAAAGCTGTTGATGCCCATAGAGATGATAAGGCTGGCAATACAACAAAATGTCTGTATCTACTGCAACACCAGGAATATGGATTTAAATGGAAGAGTTTGCTTCTAGCCCAGGAAAGTGTATTTTTATTATATGACATGCACAGGTGGCCTAGAATGAGTGGACTGACCTGACTTGAACTTAGATATCCTCCAGAGTAAGAAAATGTCTACATGGCAGTGCCAGCATTAATGTTTCTGTATTTTAAGTAGGCTTCAAAGAAATGTCTCCAAACAGTGAAAAATGACATTTAGAGGGATGTACAAGAGAAGAACTCGATGACAAGGATCATATTTTTGAGCATTTTCTAAAACAGAGATATTTATACAAGACTTGCAAGCAATATTAGATATTTTAGTACCAAGATTGAGTTGTCAAAAAGTTTGTTTATACTGTGTTATAACCAGAGACATACTATGGCCAAGTATCATAAATTCTTAATGAGTCTGATACTCTTAGTAGCAATGAAAGCAATCACGACGAAATGGAAATCTAGGCTTCCCCTAGATATACAAAATGTCATGCTAATGCTGGATGAGATTTCAGAGTTAGGAAGTAGGAAAATTATTGGGAAGGTATGATGGAAATACATCAATTAGTGGATGTTCTTCATCTCACATTGCTGCAGTCCTTACACTTGGGTAGTCCGCTGTCCTCGGTCAGATATATCAAGTATTAGGCGGCGGTCATTAAGACTGACATCAGGGCGTCAGGGTACAAATGCGCATGACCGACGTCATATCCTCAGTCTTTTGCCGCATGGTCCGATGCAGAAAGTGCCGTTCGGCGTTCTGAAATTTTTGGTCGGAGTTTCAGACCGAGTCAAAGTTGGCTAAGTACCCGTTGGGAATATTTTAGTTTTTCTTGCCTCAGTGGTTTACGGATGTCAGAAAAGTGAATAACTGTATTTCTTGTGGGAAACAAATACCGCATAGAGATTATCATACTTTGTGTATTCCTTGTTTGGGGCCTGAGCACGGCGTTGTTGGGTGTCGCTTTTGTGCTAGGTTCAATAAGCGCACTAGGTTAGATTGTGCCAGGTTGGTCTTTGGGAAGCGGTGCAATTATAACATGCCGTCGGATGCTCCGGCGCCCGCTAAGAAGCGCAAAGACAAGGCAGCTAAGCCCAGGCAAGAAGAGTCGTCCGCGGACGCCGGTTCTTTAGAGGCGTCAGTGGAACCGGGGAGAGCTTCTCTGGAGGCCCAGGGGGAGACTTTGTTATTGCAGGATGTGGCCTCTCAGGAGGCAGGTCAGGCTGAAGGGGCTTCTCAGGTTACTGTACTCCCCTCCCTTCCTAGGGTGGTTAGGCCCTCTCCTTCTGTTTCTAAGGCTTCTCCCAGAGGCAGGCCAGGTTTAGCTTCTGTTGGTGTCACTCCTAGTTCTTCAGGATCTGTGCCCAAGAAGCACATGCTTAAAATGGCAGAATATTTAATTACTTTGATTAGAGGTTCTTTGCCCCCCCCCCCCCCCCCAGATAAGAGGCCTAGGGTGGAACCAGAGTTGGGGAGTTTTGAGCAGGCTTCAGATGTTTCAGAGTCTTGACTGAAGACTTGCAGGAGTACTCTTATTCTGATTCTGATGCAGATGATTCCACTCCTCCTGCTTCTCCTCCAGAGGATTTTCTTTTCAGAAACTCTTCATTCCATGAGGGAACATTTTAAGTGGGAAGGTCAGGACTTCTCTGATTCCAGGAAAAGGCTTAGGGAATTTTGCTTTTACCCCAGCATAGGCCTTTGGCTATACCTCCTGTTCTGGATGTTGTGGAAGATGTGTTTGCGGAGGCTTCACTTAATCCTGATTCTTTGCCTCCTGCTCCTGTTAAACCGGATAGGTATTATAGGGTGCCTGAGGCTCATAAATATCTTTATAAGAGCCTAGGGCGGACCAGAAACTGTTAGTCAGGGACCTAAGGGTGTCAAGGCCTCTGTTGTAAAAATCGGTTCCTCCAGATAAAGAGGCCAGAGCTTTGGATAGATGGGGAAAGAAAGTCTATACTTCTTCCACCTTAGCTATGAGGGCTTTGAATTGCCAGTTTCACATGTTGAAATATCAAAACTATCTTCTTTCTCAACTGAAGTCTAAGGTAGATGCTCTGGAAGGCATTGAGTGTAAGGAATTACAAGATTTGGTACATGTCTCTGAACAGGTGGGTAAGCATTCTTTACAATGTGGTTTTGATGCTATACAAGCCTCGTCTAGGGTGGCTGCCACTGGGTCAGTTCTTCGCAGGCACGCCTGGCTGAGGGATCAGAATTTATCTGAACATGTTAAGAAGGATTTTGGATGCTCCTTTACAGTCTGATGTGTTGTTTGGTTCACCTGTGGAGTCAGTCTTGAAGAAAATGGAAGACAAGGCTAAGTCTATGCAGACTGTTAAAGATTTTTGCAAGTCCAGCCCAGTTTAGTAGGAATTGGCCTGCTAAGGGGTGGACGTACCCTTCTTATGATTCACAGACTAGGGGTAGATCTAGGCGTGGTAGGGGCAGAGCTCAGAGCTCCTTCAGACCTAGAACAGGAGTTCTCCTGCACAATCTTCAGGTGAGGGCAGGGGCCAGTCCTTTCGTAAACAGGCCCAATGACCTACCTTTTCAGCTGCCAGATCCTTCTTGCCTGGCAGCACCTTTGGGAGGAAGGTTGGCACTCTTCAGGGAAAATTGGAGTTTGATTACCCAAGACAAATGGGTATTGGATGTCATACACCAAGGTTACAGGTTTTATTTCCATACCTTGCCTCCTTTCAAAGGCATGCCGGACGTTCCTCCTCAGCAAAGAATAGAGGCTCACAAACAAATTTCTCTGCTGCTCCAAATAGGGGCCATACAACCAGTCCCTCTGCCAGAAGTGGGCCTAGGATTTTATTCTCGCCTGTTCCTAGTACCAAAGAAGGGGAACACGTGGAGACCAATTTTGGATTTATCTATCCTCAACACTTATCTGGACATTCCCAAGTTCAAAATGTTGACGTTACAACAGCTTTTACCTCTGCTGGGCAAAGATCACTGGATGGTGACTCTGGATCTCAAGGAGGCTTACCTTCATGTTCCTATCAGGCTAAGTTGCAGGAAGTATCTACGTTTTCGGGCTGGGACTTCTCATTATCAGTTCTCTGCATTGCCCTTTGGCTTATCTACTGGCCCAGAGTGTTCACGAAGGTTCTGGCTCCAGTGATAGCTTTCTTCAGGCTAAGAGGAATACAGATCTATCTTTATTTGGACGATTGCCTGATTCTGGCTCAAGGAAAGGACGAACTTCTTCATCATTTACACTATGTGATAGCAGTGCTAAGATGCCTGGGGTATTCTGTGAACTAAATAAAGTCCAGTCTAGTACCCTCTCAGGACATGTGCTTTCTGGGTGTGAGACTGAATACAGCATCCCAGATGGCCTTTTTGACCCCGGACAAACAAAAGAATCTTTCTCTTTACTTCCATCAATTGTCTCATTAGTCCAGGCTGACTGCAAGGACAGTCCTTCAAGCCTTGGGGTTCATGGCATCTTGTATTCTGATGCTTCCCAATGCCAAACTGCATATGAGGAAGCTACAATGGTATCTCAAAAATGTATGGACACAGCACTGCCAAGATATGGACACTGTCATTCAGATAATACCTTGCATTCAAAAGGAATTTTTGTGGTGGGCTCAGGAATGTCACCTAAACAAGGGACTCTCTGTGACCCGGCCAGAGGCGAGTCAGATTCTAACGACAGATGCCTCAGACAAAGCTTGGGGAGCTCATCTAAATGGAAAGTGGATACAAGACACGTGGCCTGCTAGACTTCTACATCTACATATCAACTTGAAGGAGATGTTAGCAGTCCAATTTGCATTAATAGCTTTCAAGGATTTACTTCTTCCAGGGCAGGTGTTGATTCTAGCAGACAACACAACTGTCATGTGGTACATCAACAAGCAAGGGGGAACACATTCTTATCCTCTATGCAGACAAGCAATGATTTTGTGGGAGACTGCTCTCAGTTTACAGCTAAATCTTCAGGCAAGGTTTCTGCCGGGAGCACAGAACTCCTTAGCAGATGTGTTGAGCAGACAAATTATGGATCCCCACGAGTGGAAATTGGATCCTCATGTATTTCAGAAATTGACAGTGTCATGGGGAACTCCAGACATAGATCTGTTCGCTTCTCCACTAAACTACCAGCTGCCAAAGTTTTGCACAAAAAGGTTTCATCCCACAGCTTGGAAAGTGGATGCTCTTTCATTCAATTGGAGCAATCTTCATGTGTATGCCTTTCCACCTCTGCCTCTTCTCCCAAAGGTACTTCTGAAGGTCAGACAGGACAAGCCAAAGATGATTTTAATAGCTCCAGATTGGCCTCGACAGCACTGGTACCCACTACTGAGAAGTCTGGTGCAGGAGCCTCCATGGCCTTTTACCTCGATTCCACACCTGCTGTCTCAGGAGAACAGTCATTTACTCAATGTCAAACTTCACTCTCTTCACCTGACAGCCTGGCATATTCTGTTTTAAACCCCGGAGGGTCTCAGCTTCCACAGCAAGTTTTGAATGTTATTTTGGAGGCCAGAAGGCCTAGTACAAGGAAAGTGTACAGATAAATGGAAGAGATTTTTATTTTGGAGTGCAGCAAAGGCATTTGATGTTTCTAAGCCTAATTTAAGTGTGGCTCTTCAATATCTTACTGAGTTACTGGACAAAGGTTTGTCCTTCTCTTCTATTAAGATTCATGCTGCAGCAATTTCTGCTCACTATGACTGTGACCCACCATTGTTTTCTCATCCTTTGTTTAAGCAATTCCTTAGAGGGGCAAAGAATATAAGACCCCACGGAGAGCTCCTACTCCTGCTTGGGATCTCAATTTTGTGTTGGAGAAACTCACTCTACAACCTTTTGAGCCTGCAGCTACTGCTGAGTTGAAATATTTATCATGGAAGACTGCTTTTTGTTAGCCATTACCTCTGTAGAAGGGTTTCTGAATTACAGGCCCTTATGGCAGTTGAGCCTTTCTTAATTTTCCATAAGGATAGGGTATCTTTAATCCTTCCTTTATGCCTAAAGTGGTTTCTAGTGTGGCTTTAAACCAAGCTATTCATTTGCCTACTTTTATGCAAACCCCAAAATAAAGGGGAAAAGATTTTGCACACTTTGGATATACACAGGCAGTTGCGATATTATTTGAGCAGAACTAAAGGGTTCAGGCAGTCTCAGCAGTTATTTGTTTCTTTTGCTTTGAGTTCTCAGGGCAAGCCTGTGTCAAAACAAACTATTTCTAAGTGGATTGGGTTTTGTATTGCTTTCTGTTATTCCCATCATGGTAAGGAGATTCCAGCTGGGATTAGGCCTCATTCCACTAGGGCTACTGCCACTTCTACAGCTTTTAAGGGGTGGCAACTAAAGATATTTTGGAGGCAGCTACTTGGAGTTCAGTGCATACTTTCTCTAAGCATTATCACCTTCCACTTTACTCTAAATCGAGGGCTGGTTTTGCCACTGCAATTTTACAGGGCATTTTGGCAGCTCCTACTGCTTTATAGTTTTGCCATCCTCCCTTATCTCTGCTTTGGGATTCTACCCAAGTGTAAGGACTGCAGCAATGTGAGATGAAGAACATAGTACAGTTTTATTCCTACCATAAATGTAGATGTTCGAAGATCCACATTGCTGCCTCCCTCCTTCCCTCTGTAGTTAGAGGCGGTTGTGTGGTTTGGGTTGTACATATTGTGAATATTGTATATATTGTACATATGGTTAGTACACGGTGGTTGGTTGTTTTGTTGTCTTTTGGTTTTGACCTTTCTGTTTAGGGTCTTCTGACATCTGGGGCAAGAAAAGACTGAGGATATGGCGTCGGTCATGCGCATTTGTACCCTGGCGTCCTGATGTCAGTCAAAGCGCCTTGACCGACGTCAGCCTAATACTTTGATATTCGGGCCGACCGAGGACAGCGGACTACCCAAGTGTAAGGACTGCAGCAATGTGGATCTTCGAACATCTACATTTATGGTAGGTACAAAACTGTACTTTTCCTTGGCTACAGTACAGAAATAAGTATATGAGGTAGAGCAAATCTAAATAATCAAGAATTATGAAGTAGAAGTCATCAGGTAGTCTGCTAATATCATCAGAGACAGTAGTTAAGCTGATATTGCTTCATTTTCTGTATTATAATAGTTCATCAGCATAAGAAGTATTGCACTGACTGTTCTTATCTTTCGGCATCTTCCGTTAGGGGGCCGCCACAGTGGATCACCAGTCCACAGATTGATTGGCAGCTGGGTTTTTACGGTGTCGAGTTGCCAGCCCGGCATCCAAGCTTAACAAAAGGGTACACACATGCACCTAATGCTTGTCTTTAAAAATTACTAGACTGCAGAATGTGTCTTCAGAATTACCACTTTTAAATGAGTCTGTATTTATGAACTTAATGAGACAATAAATGTAGATAGTAGGCAGACTAACACACAGTAATAAACACTATTAATAAAACATAATTGTACTGACCACATAAAAAGTTAATAGAAGAACAGGTTTTGATTCGATGTGCACTTGTTAAACAATAAGCGTGAAAATTATGTCTGGCAATATTGACTTGATTGTAATACTTAATAATTTACATATATATCAGGGACAAGGTAAAATCAGGGAAATTCTGAAGAAAAGAACTGCCTGAATTAATCCTTTTGACAGTTGCGTACTTCCTCATGTCTTCACACATCTCTGCTCTCATTTTACTGTCAAAGGCACTAGACAACCGGTTTGCAGACCATTGCAAGCCTAGCCAAAAAGAATCTGTAGTCAGATGCTGTAGCCTCAATGAGGGCAAGACCAGATAGACCAGGGGAGAAATTAACTCTGCGGTTATCTACTTTGACCTTGAAGGTGGCAGAAGTGCTACTCTGCTTAACATGTAGTGGAAGTTTGTTCCAGAACTGAGGAATACATTGTTACATGAATCTATCATGCCACCAAGTCTTATTTATCGGCTCTGATTAAAGTTTAGTACCTTTAACAGACTATTTGAAATACCATTAATTCTGAGAAGATATAGGAGGTCAGTTAGGCTAGGATCTTTCATGACTTGAAAAGCTAGGCACACTATCTCCATAAAGGAGTCTGTAAGAGACTGAATACAGAGATTGGGCTGACAGACTCTCCTGATAACTAAGATTTTTGAGGCCACTGATGTTTTTAGTCTGTCAAGTTATATGATATAGTTAGATAAATGTATGCCAAACGGTGTATTATATTCAGTAATGGGTCTTATAAGAAATAAGCAAAGAATTAAGACTTCTTTGAATCTAGTGGAAATGCCTTACGAAATTAGGTGAGCCAGATAAAAGGTTTTCTGACTTACTGTTCGAGACGTGATGGTCAAATGATAAGGAATTATCAACAAGAGTGTCGAGATCCCTTACAACAGTGTCTGATATGAGGGGTGCATCACTTACAGTACTATGTTAAGTGAAACTGTTTTATTTACCAAAATCAACTATGCTACATTTTGTTTAATTTAATGTGAGACCGTTGTCCTTGCACCATTTGTTAACATGGTCTAACCCATGTTTTAGCAACCGTGAATCAGATGATGATCAATTAAGTTTGCAGATGACTGTAAATTTGTTAACCATAGGCCAGGAGTGCCAGTCTGAGAATCAAATGCCAAATAAAGAGATGACCCAAAACTGAGCCATGTGGTACACAAGGGGTAACATTTTTGCTTTCAGAAGTAGCATCTGTGACTCTAACCACATGGGTTCTGTCAGATAACAAGTAAGCTATCCACCACATGGTGCAAGGATTTCGATTCATATTTACAAGTATTTCAATAATGCTTGCCTGGGAAGTAGTGCTAATGGCCTTGACCTGATCTAGATATGCTGTATGCACTGCATAATCACTATCCACTGCTAGTTACTTTTTCAAAGAAATGAATGAGGCTAAAGAGGCAGGACATTTCATTGACAAAACAATACTGATGAGGGTCCAGGGTTAAGAGATTTTCAATGTCCAGATTAATGAGGTTCAAGATAATGTGCTACATAGCTTTACACATGAAGCTAGTGAGAATAATAAATCAGTAGGTTCCAGGGTCTGTGGTTTGGCCTCCATTGTGTAATAGGATTACAGTGATTATTTTCAAGCTTCAGAAATGTAACCATTGCAGAGGCTTAGATAAAAGAGGTTAAGCAGGGTTTCATAAAGGCCATATTTGGCACTAATAATTAGGCAACCTGGTATGTTATCAGGGCCCATGAATGAAGTATTCTTAGTTTTTGAGAGAGCTGTGAGAACTTGGCTCATAATAATTAAAGAGGGTGGCTGCAATTGTGGAACCTGTGGAATAGTGGAGTAAATTTTGCAATAAATTTGTTAGCTTGGGTATTGGCTATTTCATTTGGGTCTGGGAGAATGTAGTACTGTTATGGACTAGCTCCAAACATTGTTGGGTGTTAGTTCTTGACTTCATGATTTAGAGTTCCAGTTATTTGGGGTTTTAGTGGCTATTTGAAGTTCATACACTGCTTTGAGCTTCCTAATGGTTCCCTTAAGCTTTGTTAGTTTGCTTAATGCTCTTAAGGTAGGTAAAATGAAACCTCTTATAAGAATTAAACATTTTTCTCTTGTTGTACAACTTATTTATACATGTATTCTGCTACAGTGGTTTGTTTTTAAATTATCATTATACTTGGTGCCTTAGTGCAAGTATTTAAGTGGGAGTAGATGTCATGGGCACACTTAACAGCTTGAGCAATGGGATCCTTCAGATGTAGATTATAGCATAATTTACTTAGGTCATCAAGTAACTGAAGAAAAGTTGCTCTTGAGAAGTCCCTAAACACAGAGCTATTTACAGAGGAGGTACCACCAGTTTTAAAGGAAAAGTTGACTGAATTATGGTGTTATTTAAAAAGGCATGATGATGTATATGGAGATGTGTAAGAATTGGTCATGTTTGTGAGGACTAACTCAAGGATGTTCTAGTCCTTAGTGGGATGGTTAACCATTTGTGAAAAGAGAGTTAGCATTTATAATGTCAAGAAAGTGTGCAGTGTAGGTCAGCCAGTTTATTGATAAATAATTGAAGTACCCCAGTAGAAGAGTCTTGGGTTTAATGGGAGTTTCAGCTAATGTGTTATGATTACTATCCTGCTCAGAAGAGGACATAGATTGTGTTCTGTCTAGCTTTGAAGTGGCAGCTTGTCTTGTTTATGATGATTTGGACTTTTAATTGTTCAGATGTGGAGTCACAATTAGTCTCTGGTGGGATGATATCCTTGGTGAATAGTGATACTCTCCCACAATTGCCAGTAAGGCTGAAGACATGATAGGCATTATACCTAGTAATAGAAGGTGTGCTTTCATTGCTCTGAAACCATGTTTCTGTACCTACACATATATGAATGTGTTCAGGATGCAGGAGAGCCTCAAGTTTGGACATTTTTTTTTGTTTAGACTCCTAGCATTGAGAAGGGCCACATTAATGTGTTCCAAATTAAAATTTACCAGGTTGGGCTGTCCATCAGATGCACTGTGCTTAAAAAGCCACTATGGAGGCAGTAAAGGTTTTAGCCAGAATGCAAAAGCCTTTGTAAGAGAGTTGCAGATCATTCCTGGCAAAGCAGGAAGTCTTATCAGACACCTCATCACAAGCTGATGCATACTGGAGTGCTCTAGAATGATAACAGCTACATAGCCAGTTTTAAAGCCACTTATTTTTAAATCTAGGCATCGTTCTGGTTGGTGGCAAAATGCCACTCAAGGCCAGTGTCTTTCCTGCCTTAGACAGTTGCATAACATATCTTTTTGCATGTCCATCTGAGTGTAGCATATAAGGTCATTCACTCCTACATGGACCACTATCAGTTCAAAGTCATGTTTGTCAGGATTGAGGGATCCAAGAGCCCTTGTTATGTCCCAGAGTCTAGCTCCAGAAAGGCAGCTTGTCACTCTGTTCTTTCCAGCCTGATGCGGATGATGTCCATATACCTTACAATAGAGTCACCTATTACTAAAATACTGTCTTAGTGAGGCATAAGGGCTTGGGGTTTGCACCCTTTTGAGACTCAGATGTACGTGTCCTTGGTGTAGGTGTGAAGTATGAAGCTGTGTGTACTGCTGTGTAAACTATAGCTGAGATTTCTTAGTCTTTAGCCTGTGAGGCTCAGTCAGCATTCTCTTAACCTCTGCATAAGTTGATTTAGTGGAAGTGTTCTGTGCTGTGTGTATACGTATTGTGCTTACCAAATGTGTTCTGAGGCAAGAAAGTAGCCTCTAAGTTAAGTAGATCTGACATACTGAAACATTGTGGGGTAGCAGTAAAGAGTTTTTGATAAGTGTGAGGCAGTTAATACACTGCCTGAAAATGCTTAGTGCTATCAGGCTGGCTACAGAAGGGAAAGCAGCTGATTGAGATTCCATTAAGCCATAGAAGTTTAAGAGGTATAGGATATGTTAAGTTAATAACTTGCTTTGGTATAATTATGATATGTTAATAACTTGCTTTTGGTATTCTAAAAGTGTATTAGTTCTGGTTTAAGTACTTGGGCTTCAGGCCAGTCATTTTACTTAAGAAGGTTTGTGGTCTGCACTCTTGTGGGAGGAGAGGCTGGACTCTGCCCTTCTGTGCTGGGAATTTTTGGTTAGAGGCTTATAGTGCCTGCATATTTGAACTGTTTCTTACTGAAATTGGTGTGCCTTGTTTGCTGTCGCATAAACTAGATTCAGGCCTGCTGAATCTAGCTTTGTTTGTATAACTTTTGAACTAATCCAGGCCTCCTTTTTTGGAGAGGGTTCCCCTGCACCCCAGTGGCAGGAGTGTGCAGTTAGAACTTGTCTGATTGAAGACTACAGGAACGGGGATCAGTTTTGAGATTTTTTTACTGGTTAATTGGGTAATTTGTTTAAAAGCCTTTTCTGATTTTTTGTAGTCATCTAAAGCTGTTTTAAGTGTATTTTGTTACTGTTTTTGCTTTATCTTTTCAAAAAAATTTCCTTGTTTCCCACCTTTCTAAGCTGGTATAGTCCAGTTTTCAGGCTAGTGCTGAATTCAGGGCTGTGTTATAAGTTTCTGAGTTGCCCATACCTTACTTGGATAGAAGGAGGTTTTTCTGTTCACCTGTGAGAGAGGGAGCTTTGAGCAGCCATCTGTCCCTGGAGAAGTGGTTTCAGCCCAGAAGTTAGTAGTTTATAGGCCATTTTGGTCTAATTTCTATCTCTTTCATTTCCCTGCTGTAAAAACCACATTTGCATGGTTTTGCATGTCTGGGCAGCACCAGTTAGCTAGGGCTAAATGATTCCCAGCTCCACCAAGTCTCCTCTTCAGTTTTTTCCCTTGAAAGTAGTCTAACTCTCAACCTAAGCACTTAAAACGCATCCTACAGTACAGCACTTGCTCAGACCTAATAGCAAGCACTAATATATCCCGACACTTGATTGTCCAGCAGGGCAAGGCTCATTATTCACCCCTCACCAACCAAGCAACTAAGCAGCTCACCCTACTATTCAGGCATGACCAAAGGGCAATTTCAGGTATACTCTCAGTCCAGCTGGTGAACCTGGGTATCCTGAGGCAATGTTACAACTGCCTTATGTACACAGACAACCCTCTCCTCCTACCACAAAACATTAACATATGCGAGAGATGCAATTATATAGCTAAATTGGAGGCTAAGCTCTCTCCAACCAAGACTTGAACAGGTAGTCAAGAGGAGAAGGTTAACACTTGCACCACACCTCCAGCCTCACATAGACATACTAAACCAGCACTGGCAATAAAATACACATAAATACATGAAATCATACTCGGAGGCTCTAAATAAAAACCTGCAAAAGCATCAGACACCCAAAAAACCTGCACCTCCAGTCACAAACCAGACAACACATAAAACACAAAATCAGTGTGCTGCACAATCACAGCCCTTAAGGCGAAATAACATACCTAACACACTAGTAATAGGCGACAATATAGTCAGGCACACTGACATCCCACTCACTAGGCTGGACAAGGAAAAGGTTACTGTTAGCTGCCTGTCTGGAGCCAGAATCCGCCG
Source organism: Protopterus annectens (assembly GCF_019279795.1). Lineage (NCBI taxonomy): Eukaryota > Metazoa > Chordata > Ceratodontiformes > Protopteridae > Protopterus > Protopterus annectens. Next base: position 908,142,840 of record NC_056731.1, on the reverse strand, counting down.
CATAACACAAGCACTCAGGTCACTCCAGAAAAAGTACAAATATGACTCTGTCATTGTTCATGTTGGTGTGAATGACCTGAGATGTACCTCCTTGGACTACATGAAAAGAGACATGGAAGAGCTCTCTGATCATGTAGCCCAGGCGAGTATGACCCTGACCCTGAGTAGCATCCTGCCCTCACCAAGAATGATATCGCAGTATAAAGAAAAAAATGATCAATTTCAACAATTGGCTAAGCATCTGGTGTCATTCAAAGGTGATCCAGTGTCTGTCAGCCTGGGACGACATACTTGACAAGCCTCGTTGCTTCGCAAGAGACAGCTTGCACCTGTCACCCCTAGGCTTTTGAATATTGGCCAAGGCTCTTGCTTCCTCCATCTTGCCTTTTTTAGGCAAGGCTCAAAAGTCAAACCCACCTCCGTAAACAGCACAAATAAAAAAATGAGGGTTATGCTACTCAACGCCAGGAGTTTAAATCTCAAAATGCACGTGCTCAAAGCACTCCTCAGTATGGAGAACGTCGACATCTGTGCAGTAACTGAAACCTGGTTCAAGGCTCCACAGAGCACCCCAGCACTACTGGGCTACAACTCATACCACACATTTCGGCCACAGAACATGGACCGAAACACAAAAGGAGGGGGTGTATCCATATTCATCAAGGATACCTACACCTCCAGGTTAGCGGCACATCATGATACCTCTGAGATCATCCATGTGGAGCTAACATCGGGCAAATCTGCAATGCAAATTGTGGCCTGCTACAGATCACCCTCCATGACCCAGGACCACCACTCCGCCTTTCTGGAGACACTGGAAAACATGAAGGTCCTACCGAACACCCTGATATTGGGTGATTTCAATTATCCTACCGTTAACTGGGAAAACTACTCAAGTAAAAACTCCCAGGTCCAGTGCTTCCTGGAATTTGTCAACTCAAATGCCCTGGATCAGCTGGTAAACTCCCCTACCAGAGGTGAAAACATATTGGACCTGGTCATCACCAACATGGGCGACAGGTGTTTCGCACCGGAGGTCAACCCGTCACTGGTTAGATCAAACCATAAACTAATCACTCTGGATGTCCACACTACACCACCACCCCCAACCAAGCAAACCACAGTGAAAAACTTTGCTATAGCAAACTTCACCTTACTTAAGACAGAGGTGGTAAGTTTCACAGCCCCCACGCTAAAGGATAACAGTGTCCAAGATGCAGGAACCTTTACAAATGCACTCTGTGAGCACCTACAAGAATGCATGGATCGTGCCATCCCTAGCAAAACCAAGACTCACTCCCCTAAGAGAAGGAAACCAGTCTGGTGGGCCCCTGCCATAAACAGGCTATACAATAGGAGGAGGAAACTAGTTCAGAAAAAAGCAAATCCCAAGAAGGAAAGACATCCCTGATCAGTATCAGTAAGAAACTATGGTCCCTCATAAAATCATCCAAGGCTAACTTCAAAAGAAAAATAGCCAAGGATTCGAAAGATAACCACAAAGCCTTCTTTAGGTATGGCAAGAATCTAAGTGGCAACTCGCAGATATGCTCTGAGCTAGTGCAAAGTAGCGCAAAATATACCGAACCTACTGATATTGCCAAAATCCTGGCAGATAGATTCAGTGCAAACTTCAACCCCCTCTCACCCCCAAGAGGACCCACAACAATACCGGAAAAGTCTAATGTCCAGGAAATCACAGACGCACAGGTGAAAACAGCCATTTCAAAAGCCAAAAGCACAGCATCAATGGGGCCAGATGGTGTCCCAGGCTGTGTCTTGCTCGAACTACAGAATGAACTAACCCCCCACCTAAACACACTGTTCAACTTCAGCCTCTCCACAGGCTACGTGCCCATAGAATGGCACACAGCAATGGTTATTCCACTCCACAAAGGAGGGGTCACAACTAACCCTGGTAACTATCGCCCCATAAGCCTGACTAGCCTGGTCTGCAAGGCTATGGAGCGCATCATCATAGAACTCATTAACAAAGACATTGGGAACCTCCAAACACTTGACCCGACCCAGTTCAGCTTTGTTAAGGGCAGATCATGCCTACTAAACCTGGTTGACTTCTTCGAGACAGTCTCCAAGGCCATAGATGAGAGAAAGGTGGTTCACACAGCCTACCTTGACCTCGCCAAGGCTTTTGACACCATTTCCGCACTCAGGAATTATAGAAAAACTCACCAGCCTGAACATAAACCCCTACATCATGAGATGGGTTGCCAACTGGCTTACAGACAGAACTCACACTGTAAGAATAGCGGGCTCCAGGTCCAACTCTAAACCAGTCACAAGTGGTGTCCCACAAGGCTCAGCCCTGGGACCCCTACTGTTCGGCATATACTTCTCAGAAGTACAGGCAAACACAGGTGGACTATGGCTAACCAAGTTTGCCGATGACTGCAAACTGGGAGCCATAATTGACTCTCTGGCTGACATGGACATTCTCCAAAAGAGCCTTACTGAGACGGACACCTAGTGTCAAAGTCATGGTCTCAAACTAAATGCCAAAGAATGCATAGTCATCCCGTTTGGGAAAAACAAAACACCCATGAATTACCACATAGGTGGCAACCCCCTTAATGCAGAAGAAGTAATAAGAGATCTGGGGACCCAGGTAGATAGTAATCTCTCCTTTGACAATCATATTGCCAAAGTAGTTAGGAAATCCTTCTATGTAACCCATCTAATTGCTCAAGGGTTCGCATCTAGAAATTGAGGTTATAGTGCCCCTCTACTCGTCACTCATCAGATCCATTATAGAGTACAATGCCCCATTTGGGATGTACCACACAAGACACTTCCAACAGCTGAAAAGACCACAAAAGTACCTCACCAAGAGGATTACTGACCTCAAACATATATGCTCTATGCAGCCTGACTGGAAAAACTCCAGCTGTGCTCAGTGGCATATCGCTTACTCAGAGGTGATCTCTGCTTGACTTACAAAGTCATGTCCAACTCAGAATTGATGGACTTGCTCCACCTAAAGAAATCCAAGTCACTGCGAGCCACTCGCTCTAGTGTGCTAAACCTCACCACAACAATAAATAGAACATGCTGGAGGGATAGATTCCTGTCACAGAGACTCCCCATGCTTTGGAACAAAATTCCTAACTACATTAGGCAGAGTAACACTCTTCAAGAGAAACCTTGACGTGTGGATGGGTAACAGAAAATACACCCCTGGGATCACTTCATTGGCTCTTCTTTACAGAGGCTCAGTTAATTAATGAGGCGGTGAAAGCTGACACACTGGCTAGACTTATAAATGCCCTCGGGCAGATAGCCTAGTACCTACCCATGAACCTATAAGACAGTAGAGGATAACTTACAGGATTACAAAAAGGTGATAAACTAGGCTATGGCTAAAAGATAAAATAATGAGCTGTGACTACTGTAGTAGTTTTGAGTGCAAAAATGACACATAAAAGTGACTGAATATGTAGGATCAAAAAGGAAATCCATAACAGAGGCAAAGTTAACCATATAGCTTTACCTAAATGGCTAATGGGGTCTGTACCTACCCAGTAAAATCAATGAACAATGGGTTGTCTAACTCAGTGGATCTCGGATGCAGTAACTGTAGTAGCTGCAGATAATCTAAATGTATAGTTTCAAGTATGATAACAGAATAGCAGTCAGCAAATTAATAAAGGCATATCACAAAGGTAACCCTGTACTGTCTTGTGTAATACTGTAGAGCAGTAGTTTTTAAGAACTGTTACACCAGAGTAGTCTGCAACAGTTAAGATGGTCCAAGATTGGCTTCACCCCCCCCCCACTCCACTTTACTAGTACCTGCTAACCCTAACCATAACTAAAATATCTTTCCATAACGGTGACACTAATCTAGTCAGTTTGGAGAGAGCGACACACTTAACCCATCCCTAACTCTAGCCCTCTTACACTAGCATTGACACTCCTTCCCCTAATGCCTTCAGAATGTGTAAAGGTTTCAGCATTACTGTCACAAACCTACATTTACTCCACCCACAAACATTAAATTTTCCATTCATTCAAAATTTTAACAGTTCAATGAGCAGAGCCATCAACCAAAATTCATAGTCATTGAGACCATTAACTAATAGCTGATTCAGTGGAATGACACCTATGTATTATATATATATATATATATATATATATATATATATATATATATATATATGTGTGTGTGTGTGTGTAAAATGTTTTTCAAGTATGAATGATTAAAATGCCTAAATGCCAAGTACAACACATCAGCAAAAAAATTTTGAACATTCATATTACTAAAAACCCTAAACACCAAAATTGCAAAAGATTGCAAAAGGAAGACATTTTCCTTTTCTGACCTTTACACCAAACCCCTCTATACATTAGTCTCTAATTTGCTTGAACAGTGGTATTGTTATAGAAAGGGTTTTTCCTTGGGTAAGAGGTAAGGTTAGGGATATCAGGCATTACTTAATTGGACAGAGGGGTTTTGCTCCCTTGCATCACCTTACTTAATGACAGCTAACAATAACTGTACACCTTACATTAGAAAAAAACATTTTGCAGCACTACCACTACACAAGATGGCTCGGACACACACTACATGCCAAATCACATACCACAAAATCTAACCTGTTACCTAATCCTAATTCTAACCCGAACCAGCAAACACTCCAAAACTATCCCTTTTCCTAGCCCTAACTATATCTGTAATCTGCTAACACATATACTACTACCCTTACTAAGAAGACACCACTTTCAACAAACAGACACTTGGCATATATATGTTTGTGTGTATATATATATATATATATATATATGTATGTGAGCACACAAGCAAGCACAAGCATAGATATTCACTATTTTTTTTGTTTATTTTTGTCTTGTTAAACTGACAGGTGTAATCAAATTTAGTGTTTGTTAGCTCATTTGACTATACACAGAGTATTCATCTTAAATGAACTTTAGTTGTGGTTTATCTTTGTAGAGTACTGTTCTACAGCTAGTACTTTTCTCCCATGACCTCCACTGAAGTCTGTATTCCCAGCTGGAATTTCCAGGGTAATTAACATAAATAATGTGGTAAGAACAACATACAATGGGGACAGTGTTGATTTACCTGATTGAGGGCTTGTGGCAGAGTCTTATACAAGAGAAAATGGGATTTGTCTCCAGGGATGTGCATACTTTATTTGCATGTCTCAGAGAAAACTCTGTTTGAAATAAACTTTAAAGAATGGAAGAGTCTGAATCTTTGTGTGAACAAATCGGATATACTTAAAATGAGAAAGAAATGAGAATATATGATGCCTATGTCTTATCTGAATGTAGCTATGTATGTTTGTTCTGTTTGGTTTTGTTTGTTGAAGCCTTTCTCACTTGACAAAAGCTGAAAATAGGTCATGTCTGCCTAAAATTTCCCAGTTAACTAAATAAGTAATGTTTACACTTGCTGACCATTCAGAAAGTATAAATATATTGTTTAAGTTACAGTCAGTGAAGCTGAAAGACTGAATTCTTGTTTGAAGAAGAGGTACATTGTTTTGACCAAAGCTTTCTGTGCTGACGAAGGTGCATATCAGATAGGGTTGGAAGTTCACATTTAGCTGGATTTAGGATGGATAAAATTTAATTTGTTTACCAGTGTATGCTTGCCTAGAAAAAGATCAAATATATATATATTTTTTCTCCTTTTCCAGGTCCGAGGTTTATACATTTGAGGGGCTGGGGGATGATGTGTGATGTGACACTAACTATATCATTCAGTCGATATGAGTTTTTTAACAGTGACATTATTAGTCAGTGATTCCTGCATTTGCATCATGTGGCCACAAGGGACGTTGGTGCATAAATACAAGCAGTATTGATTATGAATTTCAGTCTTTGAAGTCTCCCGGGTGTAGCCATTCCTCTTGTGTTAGTATGGTATCTTTATTTAAATCTGGCCTTCTTCTGGACACGTTTGACAATGATGGGCAACTTTTGCTTATGTTAAGGTTTCATTTTCATGATTTTAATAGACTTGAGTTTGCTTTTGGTACAGTTCTCGCCAGAAGAATACATCTTGGTTTGTGAAAATCCAAAGACTACATTACTTACCTCAGTGCTTTGTAATGTTAACTTACAATGTTATGTTGTCCTATCTCACCTTTGTTCTTGCTGGTTGGGTTCAGAGCCGATCCTCGGCTCCGACTCGGCCAATATACAATAGCTCGAGAGCTTTTACTGGCTCAAGGCTACCCCTTATCTCAACATGCCTAGCGGCAGCTACCCAGATCTCGTTTGCCGCTTGCAGCGTCGAGATTGCTCCCTACTGGCTCAGGCTAAGTACTTTGTTTTTCTAGTTACTTGCTAACTTTTTGGTATTCTCACTAGTTATATTTACTCATTAGAGTGCATATTTTTTTTCATTAGTTTAACGACCCCTTTCTCTGCTCTTTGTGGTGTTTTTTGGCTGTCGTTCTTTCTTCCAGGCCTGCTTTCCCCTTAGAGCCCGTTTAAGTTAGAGGGTTCTTCCTTTTCTTCACCCTTCTCTGGGATTGCCATTTAAGTTATAGGCTCTCACATCCGGGGAGTTTAAGTTTGAGGCTTTTCCCCTTCCTTCTTCTTCCTTTAAAAAAAAAAAAAGATAATTTTAAGGTTGTTTCCTTTTGTGGTATCAACCTGTTTACTTCTGCTTGTTGTAGGCTTTAAGCGATAGTTTTTCTGTTTCCTCTGTGGGAACTTTTTCCCTAACTAGCGCTAGTTATGTCTAAAGAGTCTAAACCCTCTGGGTTTAAAAAATGCAACTCGTGTTGTCAGAAAATGTCCCTTACAGATGGGCACACGAGTTGCATTTATTGTTTAGGGGCTGCTCACCTGCAAGACTCTTGCTCGATCTGTCATGCTTTCAGTTCCATAGTCCTGCAGGAAAGAAAACATAAGCTCATTTTACGTGGCCTCCTGAAGAATCCTCAAGATGCCTCGTCTCAGAGTCGTCAGCCAGCCAAGGTGTGCGAGAAGCACTCCATGCCCTCGGTTCCAAGCTCAGAACAGACAAAAATTACTGAGAAGTCTTCAACTCTGTCTGCCCCCAGCATTGGCTACGACAAAGCTAAGTCTTCGGCGGCTCCATCTGTGTCCTCGGAGCCTGTCCAGCTCCATAAGAGATCAAGGTCACCCTCTTTGGAGCCAGTACGCTCCGCTTCACAATCTTTTTTGCTGCAACCTGGAGCGGGCAGTCACCGGTCCTCGTATCACTCCTCTCGGTCCTCCAGACTTTCGGATCAAGATGTGGAGAGAGTTGTCAACAGGCTCCTCAAGTCACAGGCACTTGGTAAATTACTCTAGAGTCCAGCCCATACGGATTTGGCTCCTTCGGCCCTCCCAGCTTCTCCATCAATTCCTCCTCCGACTCTCTTGGGCTCTGAGCTGGAGTGCATGGAGGTCATGGAGGTGGAACTGTCAGCTCCGGAGTCTTCTCCCTTACTGGTTCCGACTACCGCTCCGATCTCCTCGATGTCTCAGTCTGTCGAGGGGTCTGGGCACCGAAGCTCTCTCATCAGCTCCAAGGGAGGAAGTGGCATCGGACCCTTGTCCGACCCCACTCTCCCTCTCAGAGCTTCGGCACAGGTGAGCTCGGCTCCTACATCGGCCTTGAAACCTTCGTTCCCAGTTCGAAGGAGATCTCCGTCCTCTTCAGAGGCTCCTTCAGCTCGGGACAATGGCGCCTTTAAGGTGCTGTCTCCTGAGACTGCTCCGTCTTCTGCTCCATTGGCTCCTTCTCACTCGGTGCCTGTGCTGGCCTTTGTCCCTCCTCCTACCCCACTGGGTAACCTCACTTCTTCCAAAACCTCCCCCGAACATTTGGAGAAGGTCCCTTGGAAGAAGAAATGTAAGAGGAACCATCTACACTCCCTTGAGTCTATCACTTCAGATATGGACTTGGATGAGTCAGAAGTGTCCCCACGGTCCCTCTCTGAAAATGTCTCCTTTTCAGACATCCTCAGACAGAGGGGTGGTTGGAAGTCCCTAGCCCCTTCTGAAGACGAGTCCGTATACCTGGACGCATTTGGTTCCCGACCCTCCACCTCTTGGGTGTCTCTGCTTTTTGACCCACTTTTGTCTGTAGTGAGTCGAAAGGCTTGAAGCACTCCAGAGTCCATGGAACCTGTTCCGAGGAGACCTAACAAATTTATTACAGCCCCAGAATATAAGTCTTTCCTCTCCAAGGGAGTCCCTGTTGGTGTCATGGTGGTGGCAGCAGCCACAAAGAAGGAACTTGTGTAAACTTCTTCAGCTGTCCAGCCGCTGAACAAAGAGTCTCGTACGATGGACAGGTATGGGAAGTGGATGTTTTCTTCAGCGACTTTTATTCTCAGATTGCTGAATTACTTGTCACATTTCACCCGACTTAAGCAGGATCTCCTGAAGGAGCTAGGAGATACCCTACAAGACCCTACAGCTGAGGTAGTTGCGAACAGGGCAGCTTCCCAGCTTGCGACCTTGACCTCAGTGGTAAACTCTTCCATGAGGCTCATCTCTTACGCAGTAGATGGAGTGAGTAGGTCAGCAGGTACTGGAGTAGCTTTACACAGACACTCCTGGATACACCTTTGTCAATTTGCAGAACCCTTTAAGTCTTCATTTACCAACACCCCCTTTGATGGCTCATCACTGTTTGGGCCTCAGGTGTAAAAGAGGCTCTCACCAGGTGTGAACAGGATGGCAAGACTCTCTCTGCCATAAGGGTCCATTTTTCCACTGCATCTAAGCCCTATTCTAAGGGTCAGAAGAGTGGGGAAATGTGGTTCCGGAAATCCCAGGGATCTTCGCCTGATGCATGTGGTGATTTTCCCCCAGGGGCAGAAGGGGAAACAACAATGGAAGATGCCTTCTTTGCCAACAGAGGGGGTCCACAACAGCAGGGCAACAGAGATACTTTCTTTGCTAGGCCATTCCAGCACTCCTGAAGGGAGGCCTGGCTGTCCACCTCTGGAGGCAGTCGGGGGCAGACTATCACTGTACCCAGCAGCCTGGAAGTCTATCGCGAGAGAAACATGGGTACTGTCGATAATATCCAGGGGCTACAAAATTCCCCTTTCTCAGTTCCCCTCAAAAGACAAACGTTCTATCCCGGATGTTCCACCCAGTCTTTGGGATCATGCAGTCCTAGAGGTTCAAAGATTGCTAGAAAAAAGAGCCACCCAGGCAGTCCCCGCAGACCAAATCAGATCCGGATTTTACTCAAGGTTCTTTTTAGTTCCAAAGACGAAAGGGGACTGGATACTAATCTTGGATCTCAGCAAGCTAAACCAATCAGTAAAAAAAGACAGTTCTGGATGGCGACACTGCAGTCCATTCTTCCCTTCTTGAGTCAGGACAATTGTATGTGCTGTATAGATCGCCAGGATGCATACTACCATATAAAAATGGACAGGCAATCCAGGAGATTCCTACATTTTCAGCTGGAAGCCAGTCATTATCAGTCCAGGGTCCTGCCCTTTTGGTCTCACCACAGCCGGCAGGGTGTTCACCAAGTGTATGGCAGTGGTCAAGGCTCACCTGAGGCATCTAGGATTCCAGGTGTTTCCGTATCTAGACGACTGGCTCCTCACTGCTACCACCAAGCATCAACTAATCAAGGCACGGGACTACACAATCCAAACTTGTTCCCAGTTAGGCATCACAATAAACTACGAAAAGTCTGCCTTGTTGCCTTGTCAGTCTATTACCTTTATAGGGGCAGACTTAGATACAAGACGCATGATAGCAAAACTGCCTCTAGATAGAGTGTCAACCATTTGTCAACAAGTTTCCTTTTTCATAAACAAGACGAGAGTTCAGGCAAGACCAGTTTTACAAGTACTGGGTTCAATGGCTGCAGCTATTACTCTAGGTCCTTTAGCACACTTCCACATGCGTATTCTACAGTGGCTTCTTTTCGCTCAGTGGTCCTACCATGAATTGCCAATGTCACACATGATCTTGATCATGGAATCTTGCAAAAAGGACCTACTATGGTGGCTGGTCTCCCCCCAGGTGACTCTGGGCAGACTCTTTCTAGACCCACATCCAGTAACCACAGTGACCACGGATGCTTCCCAGATAGGGTGGGGGGGGGGGCATTATCTGGGACGGACTGTCCAAGGAACGTGGCAACCTCACGAGTACCTTTTGCACGTCAGTATTCTGAGATGGGAGTGGTGCTTCTGGCATTGCAAGCACTTCAAGACTATCCACCTACAGGGACTATTGCAATCCAGACAGACAATATGTCAGTGGTATGGTACATCAACAAGCAGGGTGGAACCAGATCTTTACCCCTTGTGTCGAGAGGCAATGGGTGATGACTTCCCAGTATTTTCTGATTGCAACGCACATTCCCGGAAAATCCAACATGATAGCGGACAGGCTCAGCAGGGCTATCCTCACGAGTGGTCCCTGAAGCACGAAATTGTGGACTTGATTTGCCGCAAATGGGGCCAGCCATGCTGTGATCTTTTTGCCACTTCCCTAAACAACAAATGCAGCAGCTACTTCGCCCTAGTTCACCCTCTGGAACAGTCACCCAGGGATGCACTTGTTCACGATTGGTCTCCGGGACTACTGTGTGCTTTTCCACCCTTCCCTCTCATTCCAAAGGTACTTCAGAAAGCAAAATCATTGGGTTGCAAACTCATCCTCATTGCTCCTTACTGGCCTTGTCAGATATGGTTTCCGTTTCTATGCTATCATCTTCAACTGGAGTCTTGGATACTGGACCCAGTTCCGGACCTCCTGATGCATCAGTTAGGTGGCCTTCACCCATCCCTTCAAACTCTCAAGCTGACTGCTTGGTTACTCCACTTCCAGTCTTAGCCAGGCTCCCAAACATTTCTCCTGCTGTACAATATATAATATGGTCCTCCCACAAGCCCACTACTAGGTGAATTTCCACTAACACATGGAAGAGGTTCTCGTACTAGGCCCCAAAAGTAATAACATTGATCCTTTTATGGCTCCTGTTCACAAGATTCTTGACTTACTGGCCGAGACCTTCAAAAAGGGGCAGCTGTAGCTACTATTAGGGTCCAACTGGCTGCCATCTCCATTTTTCATGTAGGAGACTTGGGATCAAACATTATGTCCCATAAGTTGTGCAGATCATTCTTACGAGGTACAACACGTTTACGGCCCCCGGTAAGAGAACCCCCCGGGACCTAAACTTGGTTTTAGCTTCAATGGTTCTGCCCCCCTTTGACCAGCAGCATCTTGCCCCTTGAAGTTTCTATCTTGGAAAACCGTCTTCTTGGTTGCTATAACCTCAGCTAGACTGGTTTCTGAATTACCTGCTTTGTCTATTCGCCCACCATACCTAATTTTTCACAAAGACAGAGTCAGTCTGAGGACCAGTCCTTCTTTCTTGCCAAAGGTTTGTTCCGAGTATAACTTAAATCATTGAGCTTCCTGTGTTCTTCCCCAGTTATGGCAACAAGGCAGAGTATAGATTACACCAATTGGATGTTCATAGACAATTGTGTTTTTATTTACTCAGGACCAAAGACCTCAGAAAATCAGACCAATTGTTCATATCCTTTGCTGACAATAAGCAGGGTTATCCAGTTTCTAAAGTGACATTATCAAAATGGCTGTCAGACACAATCACTTATTCATATGGTTTGCGTAAAAAGATGGTTCCAGGAAGATCCAGAGGACATTCAACCAGGGCCTTGGCCACCTCTGTTGCCTTACGAACTAAATTGCCTTTAGATTGAATCTGTGCAGCAGCAACATGGGCAAATCCTCATACCTTTATCTCTCATTACAAAGTGGATCTGGTCTCCCAGAATAGGGCATCCTTTGGTTCCACGATCTTGATGAGTTTGTTCCAGTGAGCCACCAGAGAACCAGGTGCTGGGGATGTGGTCCCAATCAGCAAGAACGAAGACGAGATGGGACAACATAACATAAAGAAGTTATTTACCTACCATAACGTTCCATGTTTGTTGTCCTTCATCTCGCCTTCCTTCTTGCTTTTCCCCCTCCTTCCCCCTTCCTGGAGGTTCGAGAGAAGTTCTTTATTGGTTACACTGGCTGAGTTTCCTAATGACATACCAGGTTAGTTACCATACTTTGTCCTTTTTTCTTTCCTTCCTACCTTGGTGTAAGAACTTAGTAAGAAAATAGTTTTTTCTTACTACATATGTCTAATCTGGGCTGTTTCAAATGAGATCTGGGTAGCTGCCGCTAGGCATGCTGGGGTAAGGGATAGCCTTGAGCCAGTAAAAGCTCTTGAGCTATTGTACATCGGCCGAGTCTGAGCCGAGGAATGGCTCCGAACCCAGCCAGCAAGAAGGAAGATGAGATGAAGGACAACAAACATGGAACGTTATTGTACGTACATAACTTCTTTTTTTGTTTTTCTTTATATTGCGTAGTACATTTTGAACTATAAGTAAGGCAGTGTAAACACCATCAGTTTCATAGCTTCACAAGAGTATTTTATTTGTATTTAATGTGTTTTTAAAGCTACACATCTAGCTCATTTCTGAGTTTACTGTGTAAAAGAGAAAAAATAATCTGTACTTTGACCATATCAAAGGCTTGTATTAGTAAGAAAAGGAAGCTCTAAAAGAAATAAACTAAATTTTCTTTTCCAGTGAGAGAATCTTTCTTTGGAGTTCTGGCTCATGCCAGGTATAGATTTATCACTCTAATGTACAATCACTATTGTGCATTTCTAGAGATTTGTCTTTAATGATCAAGATTACACTGTCTCTTATAGTTAAAAGTGGAGAAAGTACAGAGGAATATGGGATCCTTTAAGATAACAAGGAAAATTAAAGAGAAATAGAAAAGCTGAGTTTAAAATTGTAGTTATTATGGAGACAAATATGGATTAGTATGGAATGTGAATGGATTAGTCAAGAAGAAAAAACCTAAAGCACTTGCATTCATTTTAAAAAGCAATGCACAAGTAATATTACAAGAAACGCATCTTAATCATAAAGACTTTGAAAATCTAATAAAAGTGGGAAGGAAGGGTTTGTGTAGTAAAGGATGGCGAAAGAAGTCAGGATGTCTTGCTATTAGTGAAGAAATTCATTGGGGAAAATATAGATTAGAAAGGTATGTAATGGTGGAGGGCAGCTGGGGAGGCAGTAGAATTACACTGGCTACAATCTATATGCCTCCAACGTTTACAAGGCAAGATATAAAATAAATAATGGGAGAAGGTAGAAAGATTTGTAATAATGACCTGAGACTTGAATATCATAGTTGACAAAGAAGATGGTATCAAGACAGTTTGGAATTTGATAGAGTGCAAATATTTATAAAAATATATGCACACATTTAGAATAATATATTTCATTTAAACAGGACAAAGAAATAAGGAATTTAGTTACTTTTCATAGAAGTATGGTAGTTGGGCAAGACTGGATATACATACTGTTTCAGTACACCCTAACCTAGTACAGGACAAAAGAGCACATCCAGTAATAGTTTTAGATAATTCATGCATACATATCGCATTGTAATGGCAGGAAAACACTTGTATTGAGAGACACTTGCACTTTCCAACATGTCTTATGAAAAGTAAGATAATTTAGTGACTGGGTCGATCAAACCCTAAAAGAAGTGTTCATAGAACTGATGTTAGCTCTGGACTGGAATAATTGTAAATTTAAATAAAAGTTTTATTTCATTGAAGGCTAGAGAGGTCTGGAATAAAAGTCAAGACAAATACCATAAGGCTGTAGGAAAGGTGAGTGAATTACAGAAATGGAATAGGTTTGGCTGGTCAAAACTAGTGGAAGAGCAACTGAAAGCTGCCTGACACTCCGTTCTAGAATTCCTACAAAACGTCAAGGAATAAAGAGCAAATGCAAGAAGGTAGGTATTGCTGATGATGATGCCAAAGCAATAAAACTAGTAACTCAAAGACTAATTCATCAAAAAGCAAAAATAATGATTATAAAGATTAGGTACCTGGATGGTGGAAGGATTTAAACAGATCCAGAGAAAATAGTAAAAGCAGTGTCAAACTACTATAGTAATCTGTCGAAACAAGATATGCAAGTGGAAAATAAATTGCAAGAAATGAGGGAAGTGAAACCTACCTAAAATATTACAAGAGGATATATTGTAATAGGGAGTCTGCTACAAATTAAATGAAAGAAGCAATAAGTAGGTAAAATATAGGGAAAAACATCAGAAATGTATGGAATTCCAGTATAAATTTGGAAAAGAGGAAATGAAATAAAGTCTGGAAAGAATTATTCAGTATCTTTTTAGGTGGGGAAGTGCCGCCTCCTTGGCATAATGCAGTGATGGTAGTCATAACAAATGAAGAGAAGGACCCAGCTGACCCTGAGTCTTATAAACATGTTTCAGTTTTAAACCATAATTATAAAGCTTATATGATGGTATTTACACAAAAAAATAATATTGGAAAATATATTACCAAAAATAATAGAACTGGATCACTGAGGTTTCACAGAAGGTGGGAAAACATTTGATAACATAATAGAACCTTTGTGATTCAAAAATTTGCCATGAACAAAAAAATGTGATAAGGCTAGATGCTGAAGAATTATTCGATAGAGTAGGCTAGGAATTTGTGGGGAAAACCCTGGAGGCATTTGATTACCCACAAGAATAGATAACATTAATATTTACCACCTGTAGAGGGATGCAAACTATAATAAAGGGGTGGTTTGTCTGAAACAATCAGTTTATTAAGAGGAGCTGATCAAGTGGCCACTTACACTATTATTTGTTCTGTAATTGGAGCCAACAGCCAGGGCATTAGATAGTCTAATATTACAGGATGTAAGTAGGGTAACACTCAAGTAAAGACTGCTCTGTATACCAGCATAATACTTTGTCACAAACCTGGAGTATGATTTTTTTAAAAATTAATTAAAAGGCATTAATAGGATGACAGAATACAAAATGATTCTAAAATGAAAAAGTAAATTAATCTAAAATTAAAGCAGAAGTGATGAACTATGTACCAACATTCTTCCTTGAAGGTTTACGTACTCACATTGTTTCTTGCAATTTGTTTTAGTTGAAATCTGTTTTTGTTTTTTTTTTCTTGGCATTTTGAAACTACTTGGTTAGGACCAGTTAGCACTGATTTATTTTCCATTTTCTCACTTCAAAGAGATTAAATTAAGCTTGTCTGCAGATTCGGTAAGTAGCATTTTTTGTTTATGGGAAGCAAAACAGGAAAAGGTTTAATCCTTCTGTGACTGCTGCTGTAATGTGACAGTCCCCCCCCACCCACCTTGCTATATACTCAGTGTTATGATTTTAAAGTCAGTGGCTATTGAGTTGCTCACTTGTATTCTACATTTGTTTTTGGAAGCTCCTCACAGTCTCATCTCATCTGCTCATACTAATGAGCACTACTAGAAGATAAAACTGGATGGCCCTCCCATTTGGATTGTTATACCTTGAACTACTCTCTCTTTCATATATTCTACTGTATACTACAATACCTTGTATATTAAAACCGTTTTTTTTTTTCCATTTTACTGTGTTTAAACTCTGCAAGATTTGATGCAAGAGTACTGATCACTGGAAAACCTACCAACTTCTTCTCAGGGATCAGCTTAGAATGATGCTTCTGTTTTTGCTCCTGGCTTGAGAGGGAGAGGAGGGATGTTGTTTCCTAGCTTTCCTAGAGCTTATTAATCAATGCAGACCCTGAACACTGCTTCCTAGGAGCCATCTTGGGATTAATTCTACTTTTGCCCTCCTGATGACAGAAGGAGCAGAGGGATATTGGTTCCTGTCTGTAATTGGGCAGTGTGTGTTTGTGGGGGAGGGGGGGTTTCCTCACTGGTCTAGTTGTGATTCTTGTGAAAGTCTTTTCAGTTCTGGACCATTGTGCAGTTAAGCTGTCTACTGGGCTAAGCTGCTATACGTGCTATCCCAGATATCTACCAGAAGAAGACTGCAACAAACCTAAAGACTCCTGCAACACATGGGATGTGACTGCTACTCTTTTGCTTCTGGTGAGATAAGAAGAAAAGGAACATTGATTCCTAGCTGCATATAGGCTGCATTGAGACCAGCACTAGTAGTAGCAAGTAGATGAATCACCATTGTCCATCATTACTTGCAAACCTACTTTTGACTTTTCACTAAGTACTGCTAGAGTAGTTAGCATCTAACATAATTACACTGTACTACCCTACATACTTCATCTATAAATCTTCAGGTTCTATTATAATAGCCTTCCTTCAACTCTTGAGTACTTTGAACACACCCCTAGCCCTTGATACTTTGGAAACACGATTCAGCAGTTGTCTGTCCTCCGATCTTTGGCCATTCTGAGTACATTAGTTACTTTATGCCTTTTGCTTACCAACTGCACTCAGTTTTTACTAATTGAAAATGAAGCCTGCAAGAGTTGTCCATATTTATGAAACACAGAGGCAAACCTCCTGCATCATCCTACTCTTGATAAGCATCATACTTGCACAGCACCACATCAGTCACAACGTACCACTAGACCCATAATGTATGCTGAAGCTGTAAAGAAAAAATAATACCAAAACCTCCTAAAACACACAGAAAGATCACAACCAAAAAGACAACACCAGCTCCTTCTCCACTTACACATGCTGTCATCATAAGACCCGCTAAGTCTTCTTCAACACAGAAGAGCGTTTTAATTATTTGGTAACCCTACAGTTATGCATACAGACACCACACTCACCAGACTTGTGACTGTAACCAGCTTGTATGGTGCCAGGATGCATGATGGTCAAATGACGGACAAATATGACTGTGACCTAATAGCGGTAAATCTGGAAGTGAATGCCTGAAGTGTTGCACTCTGAAGAACATTCAGAGAGAGAGAGAGACAAAGAAAGACTGGTATTGATTGTATCTTGCTTTCAATGAAGAATGATACCTGGATGCCAAGACAACTGTCTTTAACAATTAGCTAAGTAGTTGGTATCATTTTAAGGGGATCCAGTATGTGTTGGCCTCTGATGCGATTTCCTGTTTTGTCAGGGGTAGCTTACACCTCTCATACTCTGGTTTCTGCATAATCGCTAAAGGCTTTGCTTTCCCCTAGTTTTTTTTTTTTATATGGGAGTCCCCCAGCTGGAGATTCCTATATAACAAAGTCAAATTCAGACAGTCTAATGATAGCACTACTCAATATTATAACAGTATTCCATCTATACTAGGGTGTAGCATGAGTAATTGCAAGACTGTATTTACCAGAAACGCTTCCTCCTCAGATCATATTATCTGTGACTCTAAACTTGAGCTTCTGGGGGTCCGAGTCACCCTTAAGAAATGCAGCTATTACTTCTTTTCTAGCTACAGAATCTCCATCAGTGCCTCCCAAAGATCATGGTAATTACCTTAACACTACTGATGGGTTAAATATCAAGCCCGATAACTTCTTGCTAGTAGATTTGATTTCCATTGATTGACATACTTAAACCTCTAAGATTTATTTATTTATTTTACATTTGTTGACTGGGCTAGTCTAGCTGGATACATGTCCATTTTCAGTAGAGGCCCAGGGTGATAAGCTCCAAGCAGATAAAAAGAGAAAATACAATACTTAAACAATACTATACATACATTTCAAAGCTTAGACCATTTTTTTAAAATTGCAATACATTGGAGAATTAGACTTATATGGAAAGAAAAAAGTTCAATTTAAGTAGAGTGGTATAGAGTCAAATCATAGTTTAAGATACAACAATTTTAGATACACACAAGGTCTGAAGATGATAATATTTAGGCCAAAGAAAGAGAGATGGAGGCATGAGAAGATTATGGAAGAAAAAGAATAGGAAAAAAATGCACTGGCTAGTATGTGTTTGGTTTTCTTAGAAAATTGTTGTAGAGGGCACATGGTACAGGAATAAGGGTTGAAAACAAGATGAGAGAAATAAGGAGAGTAAGTAGGGTTCAATCTGGTTTAGAGCAGGGACAAAGCCAGAGAATTTTCAGATCTTCTTTGAGGTTTTTTTTTTTAAAAGAGATGTAGATGAGAGAGATGTGAGTGTTCTAGGGAGCTGTTCCAGATTTTGCCCACAACATTAGTAAAAAGTGAGTCGCCTGCTTTGTTATTAGATTTAACATTGGAAATGAGTAACTTATTAGCTGAGTGAAGTGTTTCCAGATTTTTATAAGGGGAGATCAGGTTAGTAAGGATAGGGGTATTATTTTGATGGTAAATAATTTTTTGTATGATCACTAGTTGATTATACAGAAGATGGCTTTGAAGTTAGAGTATTGTCCCAGAGCACTACTTGTTGTCTATTTTCAAGATATGATGTAAACCAGCGTATTGCTTGTGGGTCAAGAGATTGGGCTTTTAGTACACTGATCAGTAATTTGTGGTTCACCATATCAAAGGCTTTGGACAAGTTAATGAATAGTGCAGAAGAAAGAGAGTCATTATTTCGATTTCTGTTGATACAGTCTGTGAAAGTTAGTAGGGCGGTAGTTGTACTATGAAAGGGCCTGAAGCCATGCTGGCTGTTGGCTAGTAAATTATTATGGAGCAGATGTTGAAGTAGTTGATAGTGAATACATTTTTCTATTATTTTTGGCCAGAGGGGAAAGTAAAGCAATAGGTCTAAAATTAGAGATATCAGTGGAATTACTTCCTTTATGTAAGGGGATGATATGGGAGACTTTCCAAATGGATGGGATGTTTCATTCTATGATTGTTCAGTTTATAAGGATGGATATGGGATATGCAATGACTTTGGCTGCTATTTGAAGGTATTCAGCTGGGAGATGGCCAGCCGAAGGGGTACAGGGTTTGAGTTTTTGTAGGAGTTTACAGATAAAGGATGTTGATACGGGTTGTATATGTAAGGAGGGCACTGAGCTGTTTGTGTTTTGGAAAGGAGTGGGGGAAGTAGGGGATAGTGTATTAGCAAGAGTTTGAATAGTTTCAGTGAAGTAATTGTTGAAGGCATCTGCTATTTGTAAAGGATTATTATGGGGAACTGATGATGGGGCTGGAGTTTTGGTATGTCCTGGTTTGAGTAACTTATTGATGCCTGACCAGAACAATTTGAGGGTTTTTTGGGTGTGATTGTTGAAGGAGGAAATAATAGTTTTGTTTATCTAATAAGATGTCTTTTTTGATTGAATTTCATAGCTGTTTATAGAGTAAGTGGTCAGCAGAGCTCTTAGTGGCTCTCCATTTGGTCCATATTTTGTTTCTAAGGAATATTTTTTCTCTGGTTTGTTTTGTGAGCCAAGGGGGCTGCTTTGTTTCTAATTCGGGAAGAGCGAGGAGGGGCATGATGATCTAGGATTTGTAAGAATTTAGTATTAAAGTAGGAAACAGCTTCATCTAGTCTAAGTTCTTTCAGAGGAGACCAGTTGCAGGCCTTTAGTTGTTTTTGAAAGCTCTCAGCTTGAAAGTGTTTTTTTGAGCGATAGGATGCAAAATTGTTGTTATTAGGACTATGAGCTTTTTGCTTTGTTATATAGGTTAGTACATGGTCACTAATGTCATCAGGAAGTGTTCCTGGTATGTAAGTTTCAGGATGACTATTTATAAGGATCCAGTCAAGGATGGTTTCTTTATTACTAGGTTTGTGAATTTTTGTGGGGGTGTTTATTATTTGTGTGAAGCCATAAAGATTAATATCGGTGTTTGGTTTGGAGGAGCTACAGGTAGTCCAGTCAATGTTAAAATCACCTAGTACAATTGTTTCTTGAGGTAGATGGGTGGAAAGGGTATTAAGAATTTTTTCTAAAGTGTTAATATTGTTTCCTGGAGGAATATAGGTACAAATGATGTAAATAGATTTTGATTTGTTAAGGTGGAGTTTGATGGAGAGGGTTTCTGCATTGTTATTAGAGGGAAATAACACGTTATAGGATGAGACTAGGAGTTCTGATTTATATAAGATGGCTACACCACCACCCTTTTTGGAAGTTCGGTCATTTCTAAGGATGTTGTAACCAGGTGGGGTTATTTCTAGACCACAAAAACAACTCCAACACCTCCAAAAATAAATTGTACCACACAGTTCCAAAATTCAGCAACGAAAATAACAGCCAAACTTGTAGAAAGATTTTGAGTTTTATTACAATTCGGGTACCTCGGCCTTCGCCTTCAATGGAATAACTTACAATTTAAAATACAAGTCTTTATATACCACTTACAAAAATTAGATAATTATATAATTAATCAATCAATCAATAGAGTATTTATTCTAATAAATAACATATAAATAAATGAATAAATAAATAATTCATACACATTCCAACTTGATTCATTTTTCATTTTTAACATTCAAATTTCCAAATTCATACCATTTGGAAAAAGAGTATTAAAATTAATAATATATATAGACTCCAAATTTAATAATCTTTTTAGAAAATTATTGTCAGACTCCATTGACCCATAAGGTTTAGCTACAACACTAAAAATTAAATCCTTAACTGCACCCCCATGTTCTTTATGGAAGTGACTAGCTACCGGGCTATCTAATCTTGAATTTCTAACATCCCCCAGATGTTCTAAAATTCTTGTTTTACCTTACGTTTTGTCTGCCCTACATACATTGTGGCCTATCATTATGAATGATGATGGCTTAAAGGATATTATTCCAAGGAAATTGACATTTTCTTTTGGGAGGTTTCAAAATTTAAAAGAATTAGTAAGAAGTAAGAAAAATAGGGTTAAGGTAGCAAATGCAGGTGCCCATGCTTGTGGAAGATGTAAGGTATGTAATACGATCAGGAACCTAGATGGGACTAGAATTAATGTTTTTTTATATAATGCCAGGGATTATTTTGATTGCAATTCTTTTGGGGTTGTTTATGTTATTGGGTGTAACTGTCCAGTACCAAAATGGTATGTAGGACAGACAAAACGTAAGGTTAAAACAAGAATTTTAGAACATCTGGGGGATGTTAGAAATTCAAGATTAGATAGCCCGGTAGCTAGTCACTTCCATAAAGAACATGGGGGTGCAGTTAAGGATTTAATTTTTAGTGTTGTAGCTAAACCTTATGGGTCAATGGAGTCTGACAATAATTTTCTAAAAAGATTATTAAATTTGGAGTCTAGATATATTATTAATTTTAATACTCTTTTTCCAAATGGTATGAATTTGGAAATTTGAATGTTAAAAATGAAAAATGAATCAAGTTGGAATGTGTATGAATTATTTATTTATTCATTTATTTATATGTTATTTATTAGGATAAATACTCGATTGATTGATTAATTATATAATTATCTAATTTTTGTAAGTGGTATATAAAGACTTGTATTTTAAATTGTAAGTTATTCCATTGAAGGCGAAGGCCGAGGTACCAGAATTGTAATAAAACTCAAAATCTTTCTACAAGTTTGGCTGTTATTTTTGTTGCTGAATTTTGGAACTGTGTGGTACAATTTATTTTGGAGGGGTTATTTCTAGGTCATGAGTAGAGGGTTTCAGCCAAGTTTCTGTAAGGCAAAGGATATCAAATGCATGCACTTGTAAAAGAGCATGCAGTTGACTAAGTTTGTTATTAATGCTACGGATGTTAAGTTGAGCAATTCTTAGTGAGTTTGCTACTTGTATACAGGTAGAAATACTTTTGGATATATGTTGTTGAGGGCTATTGTAGAATTGTTGATTTGGGCCGGGATTAGGATGAATATCGCCATCTAATGAATGTTCATGAAGATGAATAAGCTCAGCATTTCTTAGACTTGAATACTAATGTGCTATAGCAAATTGTAAACCTACCCACTAGAGGTTCTAATGTCTTTGGCTTGGTCTTACTAACATAGCCACCTCCTGTATCCTACCCAATATTTTGTCATCCCTGGTTAAATCTGACCAGAGATCATTCTTCTTCTTTCTTGACAGACATAGTAGTACCACCCCACCACCTGTTAACAGACATATTTATTGCTAACTTTACCCCATTTACCCACATTGTTGCCCTCACTATCCCTGAAAATTTAGTTTTCCCTGAAATTGCATTGTAACAAGTCTTAAAATCCCCGGCAAAGGATGAAAATAATGCTTCCATGGGACCACCGAACACACCACACTGCATTCTAATCAACAGCAACTTGCATTGCCAACCTTAGCCTACAAATAGGGGGTTGTGCCTAATGCTTGCAAAACTGCCACTGTGACTCCTTTACAAAAGGGTGGCACCTCTACAGACCCAAATAATTATAGGCCCACCAGCCTTAGATACAAAGCTATGCAACATATCACAGCTATCTTAGCAGAGCTCATCTGTGATGATGTTGGCAGCTTAACTGATATAGACCCCCATCAATTTGGTTTTCTGAAGGGCAGGTCCTGTCTCCCTAAGTAAACAATCTTCTTTGAAATGTTACAAGAGCTGTGGACAGTGGTTTGTATGCATGGTGCTTATTTTGACCTGACCGAGTCTTTTGATACTATCCTCCATGCTAGTATTATCAATAAATTAAGCAAATTTAATATAAACCCTACATTGCTTGCTGGATTGCAAGTTGACTGTGCAGTAGATTCCTAACTTTTGAAATTTGATTGTGCCCTTTATGAACATAAGACTGTGACTACTAGGTTACCACAAGGATCAGTGCTAGGCCCTTTTTTTCTGTGACATTTATTTTGCAGACTTACAGTCCAGTATTTCAAAAATGAGGTTGAACAACTTTGCTGATGACTGAAAGATGGGCACTGTTATCTGCTCATCCACTAATAGTAACCAACTCTGGGAAGGACTAGAATATGCTCATACTTAGTTTACCAGAAATTATGCCAATATTATTGCAGAAAAACAGTGTAGTATCATTTGGCAAAAAAAGCTCATCCCATCTCCCTTTTAGACAGATGCAGTCACAAGAGACCTTGGTACTTATATGGATAACTTTCTCCCATTTGATTATTATGTTTCCACCAAACTCAGGAACTCCTGCTATCTAGCCCAGTCAATTTCCAATGGAATGTCTTCAAGATCCCTTATCAGACAAGTCATTCAGTACAGTGTCCCTTTGGTATGTACAAATAAAAGTATGCCTTTCAACTGAAAAGGCCTCACAGATTTTTAACCAAGAAATTTATAGGTCGTAAGTACTTCAACTATCCTAACAGATTAGCACAACTCATACTCAGTAACCTGCCGGCTGTTCCAAGGTGATGTGTCCCACTTTTCAAGCCATGAAAGACAGAATCCTATTTGTAACAAAACATGTGGCTCAACATATAACAAGGTCTGCATGAGGGATAGGTTCCTAACTTAATGTGCTCTTAGCCTATGGAATAAGTTACCACAGCGTGTCAAAGTAATACCTTTCAGTCAGTCTAGCTTTGATTGGCTGAGTGGGCAAAAATTTACACCAGGGTTATGATGTATGGTCCTGCTGAATTTAGGAAATGAGTATTATTAAGTGCTTGAGAAGGGTGGCAAAAGCTTTTATTTGTGTCTACTTGAAGTTGTATATGACAAGATATGTTCTAGATTCTATGACTGCATGCTTGTTATTGTCCCTTATTTTCCTATGCAACAGTCTTGGAGTTAGTGTGTGTGTGTGTATGTATGTATATATATATATATATATATATATATATATATATATATATGTGTGTGTGTATATATATATATATATATATATATATATATATATATATGTATATCTTTGTATAATACTAAACACAATCTTAAAAGAAATTTTCAGCATCTGTTAAAAAAATTTTACATCCCTGCCAAAAATTCACCCCAACCCCCACTCCCGATAACTCACCACTTGAAATTGTAATGCAGTTCAAATCTTGTTTTGCAGATAGTATAGCTTATTTTACCAAGGATTCCTCAACATCTAATCCCAACCTTGTCTAACATCCACATATCACCACATCCACTTTCATCTTCAAACCTGTGCCCACATTCTGTATAAAACTACTCTTAAACTTAAACCTTGCTCTTCTTCAGCTGATGACCTTCCAAGCAAGTATCTAAAAAATAGGAGCCAATAGTATTGGCTATTGTGTCTCAGTCCTTATAAATAGGTCATTCCAGGAATCCCAAGTTCCCTTTCTCTGGGAAAAACTCACACATTATCCCTCTGCACAAAGGAAGAAATTGCACAGACATTACCTTTAGACCTACAGCATTTTTATTTCCCCATACCAAAATACTTGAAAAATGTATTCAAATTGCTGCACTATCCCCTGCAGGAAGAACTTGTATCCCCTACACAACATAGCTTCCAGCCTTTGCATAGTACTAGCACTGACCTCCTAACCTATATATATACTGTCAGTAAAGATAGAGATAATGGCAAGCTAGTCTCTTCTTTATTTCTAGACTTGTCTAAAGCCTTCAGCACAGTTTGTCACAGCATACTTCTACTGCAAATGTCCTCACTAGGTCTCTCTCAGCCTAGCCTTCTGTGGTTCAAAAGCTACCTGTCCAATAGGTGTTGTTCAGTAAAATGGCACTTCACACTCTCTCCTTACCTTCCAGTCACCACCGGATTACCACAAGGCTCTGTCCTTCATCTCCTCCTTTAATATTTTCACCAACACCCTCTATACATCCACACAGCAGGCCACCCTAATACAATACCCAGGTGATTCCACTCTAATTTGCACATCTGACAACATGATGCACCTCCAAAAAATGTAATCAGGAAGCTTTAAGAGCCACTGAAACATGGCTTTGTAATTCACAACTGATGCTCAACCCAAAAAGACCAAACTACTACTTTTTCCCCAAATCCCTGTCGTGAAAAAAAAGTAAAATAATGTCCTGTCTCTTGATAATACAACTACTGAAGTCACTTCTCATAGCAAATTGTTAGGGGTGATAGTGAATGTTGATCTTACATTTGACTTGCATATATGAAATTGCATAAGAGAAACTCCCCAAAAATCAGGGATGCTTCATGGAGCCAAAAACGTTCTCACTGACATTGCTAAAACTACTTTTCACTACTTACCTCCTCCCCACTCTTCTTTATGGTGCTCCAATCCTTACTAACCTCCAGGCTTCACAAAAAGTAAAACTTGAACAGTGCTATAACACAGTTGCTACATTTGCAGCATGTACCCCTTTCAGAACACTGAAAAGCCTAAATTGGTTAGAACTGTTACGTCAACTAATGTATGCATAGCTTCTTAACATCTCTAAAATTATCCAGCATCCCTCTTTCTGTCCAGCAGTAAAAAAACATTCTACACGACTATGTTCCCAGTTGGTCATTGCAATCCAGTGACCAAAAACTCCTGTATGTCTGAAAACCTAACAAGTCTGCTGGGCATTGTCTGTACTTATATAAGCTTGCTAACACCTGGAACTCCTTATCTATATCCATCAGGTCTATACCCTCTCTCACATCTTTAAAAAACACTCTGAAAGGCTTCCCAACTAAAATTTGGCTCTGTTCTTGCTCAAAACCAGGCTAAACTATATCTCTGAATGTGGGCAAGTACCTTTTCATTCCTTATACCTCCTTACTCTTCCTTCTTCACTCACTTCCTTACTATTGTCAAATTCTCTTCCCTGATGTTCTCTTTAAATATACCATAAGCCTGTTTTCCCTCACTTTGTATTGTATTTCCTATTTCTGTTAGACTAACTTACCCTTAATTTATATACAAACTGTCTAAAATGTCTCTAAATATTAAATGATCGGCCTATACCTTGTATAGATTTTTAACCAATGTTTTTATGTTATGGTTAATCTGTTATAATTACTTAAACTGCAGATGTTTTTATTTTATTTTTGAAGATTGTAAAATTGTTGTTAAAATGTTTTGTAATAATTTGGAGCTTTTCTTCATGGGCCTCTGTTGAAAATAGGCTTCTCATACTAGGAGACTTCAACTACCCCTCCATCAACCAGGAAAACTACTCAAGCACCACTACACTGGCCCAACGCTTCCTGGAATTCATCAGTTCTAATGCCCTGGACCAGCTTATTCTGACCCCCACTAGAGGAAGCAACATCCTAGACCTGGTTATTACTAACATGCACAACCGTTGCTCTACACCAATAGACAATCCCTCCCTGGTCAGATCTGACCATAAACTAATCACCACAGAAATCCACATCTCACTCACACCTCCCACAAAGGTAACCACCTTGAAAAACTTCTCCAAAGCTGACTTTGGGCTCCTAAAAACAGAGGTGGCTAACTTTATGGCACCCATGCCAATGGAAAATAGCTGCATAGCTGCCTAATCATACACCATTGCACTGTACAAACATGTACATAAATGCATAGAACTAGCCATACCAAATAGAAACAAGATGTTCTCCTCCAAAAAAAGGAAGCCAATCTGGTGGTCCTCTGCCATTAATAAACTCTACAACAGAAGGAAGAAACTGTTGCAGAAAAAGTTGAAGTCCCAAGACTGGAAAAACTCCTTTATTAGCCTCAACAAAAAGTTGGGATCCCTCATGAAATCCTCCAAAGCCAGCTATGAAGGCAGAATTGCAGCAGACACTAAAAATAATCACAAAGCCTTCTATAGTTATATCAAGAGCCTCCACAGCAATACCCAGATTTGCTCTGAGTTACTGCACAATGGTACCTCCTATACTGAGCCAGAAGATATTGCCAACATATTGGCCGACAGATTCAGTGCCAGCTTTATCCCCCCCTCAAAGGACCAATCACAATACCAGAAGAATGCTAGGCACCCAGCATTACTGCAGCACCGGTTAAAGCTGCATTGTCCAAGGCCAAGAATACAGCTTCCAAGTGACCTGATAATATCATTGGCTGTGTTCTACATGAACTTCATGACACCCATGCAGATGGGAACTGAAAGTTCGACTGCTGAATCCTACACTAAGCCACTGTATAAGCAGATCAACTTGTGCATGAATCGTGCTATCCCAAATAGAACCAAGATGCTGTCCTCCAAAAAAAGGAAGCCAATCTGGTGGTCCCCTGCCATAAACAAAGTTTACAACAAAAGGAAGAAACTGTTGCAGAAAAGCGGAAAATCCCAGGATGCAAAAAACTCCCTTACCAGCCTCAGTAAGAAGCTGAGATCCCTCATAAAATCCTCCAAAGCTAGTTACGAAAATAAAATTGCCAAAGATTTCAAAGACAACCACAAGGCATTCTATAGCTATGTCAAGAATCTAAGTGGCAATGCTCAGATCTGAGCTACAACAGAATGGCATTAAATATACTGATCCCAAGAATATTGCCAATATACTGGCAGATCAATTCAGTGCCAACTTCACCCCCCACCCCTAAAGGGCCCATCTCAGTATAGAAAGATTTCCAAATTCCAGTAATAACGGCCACACAGGTAAAAAATGCACTCTCCAATGCTAAGAATACAGCATCCATGGGATCAGATGAACTATAAAATGAACTGGCATCTCAATTGTCATGTTTAATCATAGCCTCACTTCAGGCTTTGTGCCCACTGAGTGGCACACAGCTATAGTTACCCCACTCCACAAGGGGTATCCACCTCGGATCCCAGGAACTACTGCCCCATCAGTCTGACGAGCCTGATCTGCAAGGCCATAGAACGTATTATCATGGAACTTATAAACAAAGACATTGGCAACCTTCAAACACTGGACCCCACCCAGTTTGGGTTCGTGAAGGTCAGATCTTGTCTCCTGACCCTCATTGATTTTGAGTCAGTCTCCAGAGCTGTAAACGAGGGAAAGACAGTCCTCACAGCCTATCTGGACCTCGCCAAGGCCATCGACACCACCTCCCACTCTGGAATCATAGATAAACTTACTAAGCTGGCCATTAATCCCTATGTCACTCGATGGTTTGCCAACTGGCTTACCGACATAACCCACACTGTAAAAGTAGCCGACTCCAAATTCAGCTCCAGACAAGTGACAAGTGGAGTACCTCAGGGTTCAGTCCTTGGACTGCTCTTGTTTGACATTTACTTCTCTGAAGTACAGGCCAACACTAAGGGACTCTGGCTAACAAAGTTCGCAGATGAATGCAAACTGGGAGCCATTATTGAATCCCCAAATGATGTGGATATTCTACAAAAGGGCCTTAGAGAAACAGATGCTTGGCGCCAGAGCCATGGGCTTAAGCTCAATGCCAAAAAATGTATAGTTGTCCCCTTTGGGGGGAAAAACATGTAGGTGTGAATTACCACATAGGTGGTAGTACACTAAACACTGAAAGTGTGATAAGAGACTTAGAGACACAGGTGGACAGTGGTCTCACCTTCGATAACCACATCGCCACAACAGTCAGGAAATCCTTCTATGTGGCACACCTCATCACTAAGGGCTTTTCATCCAGAAAAAAGGAGGGTATTTATCCCACTGTACTCATCCCTCATTAGATCCATTATAGAATACAACGCCTCTTTTGGTATGTACCTCTCAAGACATCTGCAACAACTGGAAAGGCCACAGAAATACCTCACTAAAAGAATTACAGGCCTAAAGCAGATGCCCAATGCTGACCGTCTAAAAGACTCGAGCTATACTCTGTTGCATAATGTCTACTTAGAGGCTATCTCTTCTTAACATGCAAGGCCATGTCAAACCCAGAGCTGTTGGACATGCTACACTTAAAGAAATCCCAATCCCTCAAAGCCACACGCTCCAGGGATCTAAACCTCATCATCACAATGAACAAAACATGCTGGAGGGATAGGTTCCTGACCCAGAGACTCCCCAGACTCTGGAATAGACTGCCCATACATGTCAAGCAGAGTACCTCTTTGGCCGTCTTCAAAAGGAACCTTGACAATTGGATGCGAGATAGGAAATTCACTCCGGGGATCACGTCAGTTGCCTTGCTAGACAGGGACCCAGGGAAGTAAATATTGTGGGAAGAAATAGCCAGGGAATTGTTATGGCTAGGCTTGTATAGGCCCTAGGGCTGATAGCCTAGTACCAACCTATGACCTACAAACTGAACTGGCACCCCATCTGTATGCCCTGTTCAGTCAAAGCCTCACCTCAGGCCTTGTCCCCACCGAATGGCGCACTGCTACAGTCATCCCTCTCCATAAAGGGGGAGTGACCACAGACCCTGGGAATTATTGCCCCATTAGCCTGACGAGTCTGATATGTAAAGCTATGGCGCGCATCATCATGGACCTGATTAACAAACATATAGGAAATTTCCAAACACTAGACCCCACGCAATTTGGCTTTGTGAAAGGGATATCATGCCTGCTTAACCTGATTGACTTCTTTGAGTCAGTCATCAGGGCTGTGGATGAAGGTAAGGCAATGCATACAGTCTACCTCAATCTGGCCAAGGCCTTTGATACCATTCCTCACTCAGGAATTATTGATAAACTCACCAAACTAGGCATCAACCCCTATATCACTAGGTGGGTTGCAAACTGGCTCACAGATAGAACACAGCGTTAAAGTAGCAGACTCCAAGACAGACTGCCGACCAGTCACAAGTGGAGTCCCACAGGGATCAGTCCTGGGTCCTCTCCTGTTTGGTATCTACTTCTCAGAAGTCCAGGCCAACACAAAGGGACTCTGGCTGACCAAGTTCGCAGGCAACTGCAAGCTGGGAGCCATTAATAACTCCCCAAGTGATGCAGACATCCTACAGAAAAGATTCACTGAGACCAATGACTCGTGTCGAAACCATGGCCTTAAGCTTAACACCAAAAAATGCTTTGTCATCCCCTTTGGTAAAAACTCAGTTCCTACTAATTACCACATAGATGGGAGCTGACTGGACACTGAAGGTGTTATAAGAGATCTGGGGTTGCAGGTTGACAGCAACTTCTCCTTTGACCACCACATTGCCACTGTGGTCAGAAAGTCCTATGTGGCACATCTCATTACCAAGGGTTTTGTATCCATGAAGAAAGAGGTCATTGTCTCTCACTACTCTTCCCTCATTAGACCAGTCATAGAGTATAATGCTACATTTGGCATGTACCTTACTAGACACCTGCAACAGCTGAAGAGGCCACAGAATACCTCATGAAGTGGATCCTAGGCATTAAACACATGTCCTACACAGACAGACTCAAAAGACACTAGCTATTCTCTGTCTCATATCGCCTACTTAGAGGCGATCTCTGCTTGACTTACAAAGCCATGTCTGACCCAGCTCTGTTAGAAATGCTACATTGAAGAAGAATTCCCAGTCCCTCCGCACTACACGCTCCAGAGACCTCAACCTCATTACCACAATCAACAGAACATGCCGGAAGGACAGGTTCCTCACCCAGAGGTTGCCATTGCTCTGGAATAGACTTCCCATACATGTCAAGCAGAGCACATCGCTGTCCCTCTTCAAGAGAAATCTTGATGAGTGGATGGGTAATAGAAAGTTCACCCCGGGGATCACTCCGTTGGCTCTACTTGATAGAGGCACTGGGAACTAACGGGCGGCACAATGCCATGGCACTTATATGGGCTAGGCTTGTAAAGGCTCCAGGGCCATTAGCCTAGTACACACCTATGAGCCTGTCTAGTCAGACTTACCTGGTAATCAAATGTCAAAAAAAAATACACACACACACACATATATATATACATAAAACATGAATACTGTGGGCCCAGTCATTTCTGTTGGGAGTCAATGTGACTTCTTCCTTGCAAAACTACTTTCTCTGTTTTTTTAGGTTTGTCAGGTTTGGTTCATTTGTGATAGTTCTGATCTCATGATCATATTTTTGAGTGTCATTTACAAAAGAGTTGGACTTTAGTCATGTAGTCACTGAGGTGAATTTCCGATTTCCCTTCCATTGACCAGGGTTACTCTTAGAGTTAGTGATGGACTCTTCTTCCATATGGATGGGGAGCCTCTTAGACCTGCCTCTCTCACTAGCTTGACCTGCTTATGTCACAAGCAAAATTTAAATCCATGGATCTAGTGCTTCTGATGCTGTTTGTTTTGCTGATGTGAAAAAGATCACTCAGAGCTGGATCCGAGGATGCTCTGTATGCCAGAAATAGATTGACTCTTGGTAACGTCTCGTAATCTGATTATAGAGATAGGGCTTTAAGGCAGTCTGTATTGGACAATGTGTTTATAATATGTGTTCTCTTTGGAAAGAATCTTTCTGGGCATTTGAACAGTTGCATATGTCTGGTCAGAGGGTGCATTATATTCAAAGAAGGGTCTGATAAGGTCCGAATAAAGTAGTACTGTGAATTTCTTGGACCTGGATGCCATGCCCGTACTTATAAGTTGAGTGACACTGAATTACTTTCTTACTGCCTTGACCCTATGTTGGTCAGAGGCCAGATTACTGTCTATGTATGTTTTAAGATCTCTGACTACTGGCTGAAGTCTTAGAAATGCCTTATCAAAAGTGTAATTAGCCTAGGTGGCTGTTTTCCCTCCCTATTTGCAGTAATCTGTGAACTTGCTCAGTCAAAGGCCCTTGACATTAGTTTTTACCTCCAAAAGGTAGTTGCCAAATAGGAGCATTCCCAGCATGGATTCCTGAGGTACCCTGCTGGTGATTGGTCTCTTAATGGAGGTGATCTTACCAGTCCCGACTTCTGGGATATGTTTGTGAGCCAAATGGCAGTCTAGCAAATTATGGAGGGCTTTATGCCTAGTTCGGTGAGTTTGCCAACTATAGCCATGGGGGAATATTGTATCGAATGCCTTATCCAGGTCCAGGTGGGAAGTATGTACTGTTTTTCCCTGCATCCACTGCCTTCATGACCTTCCTAAAGATGTCCACCAGGTTTAATTGGCATGATCTTCCCTTCCTCCTAGTAAGGAAAGGGCAGTGTGTTATAATTAGTGATTGCAAAGTCATCTCCGGTGAAAGAGTCCATAGTGTAAACCACTGGGTACCACAATAAAGTCCTGTCAGTGATCAGAGAAGGTGTGAAGATCAACAGAGACTAGGCTGAAGACCTGGAAATTGACTGGAGAGAAAGTACAAGAGTTCAAGTAATTATTCAAGTCTGTAGCACCTCACTTCCAAGATGACTGCACATTGAGAAACAGCTTAATTCTGGCTCTTCAACTCTGAAAATAGAAACTTAGCAGAGAAAGCCAGTGGACCTAGATTTCTGAGCAAATGTCAGTAACAGACTAGGAATGCCAGGAAAAAATATAAAGGACCTGGAGGAAAATCAACTGTAAAAGTTGAGGGAAAAAAACGGACTGGGAAAAGTACTGAAATTGTTCAGAAAGAAGCAGTACAAGTTCCAGACATGACTTCCACTTACCTAGAGGAAAGTATAAAGCAGCTGCACAACAGACCTGATTTAAATAAATGAAACATCAGTGGAGTATATCAACACAAACAATAAAAGCTGGAAAATTGTAGGAAGCTTTGAACAGATATTCAGATAAGGGGACAGAACTGCAAAACTCAGATGTTGAAATGAAGAAAAGGCTGGCTGAATATGAGACTGCACAAGAAGAGATGTTTCAAAAAAATAATAGAATTAGAGGACATAGCACATAGGGAAAACCTGGGATATTCTGCTGTACCAGAGAAGCTGAAAGGAACAGACTATCAATTTTATGAAAGTACAGATAAGCAAATGGACTGGTATTCCACAACAGGAATTGTTAATTGAAAGGGTACATTGTGTGTACGCTCCAAACCTGGGTATGAGAAAATAACCTAGACTTTTAATAGTAAAAATAATATCTTACCAGCAGACGTTGATTCTGACAAAACCTATGGCAGAACGACAAAGTACTAAAACTGGGAGACAGCAGAGTGTTTGTGGAGAATGACTACTCATTGCACACCAGACAGAAGAGGAATGAATTTATGTCATTACATATGGAATGCAGAGAAGCAGGCATGAGATTCAAACTGATGTACCCAGCTATCCGCAAAATATATTTTCCCTGGAGGACCAAAAATATTTTTTGATGAAGTACATGCTAAAGAAGTACAAAAGTTTCTCCAAAAAAAGTGAGCTGTGAAGCCAAAGGAGATTCTGCTTCTTGTTCTTATAGGTAGGCACTAGGCTATCTGCCCGAAGACATTTATAAGCCTAGCCAGAATGTGTTGGCTTTCGCCGCCCCCTTAGATTAGTTCCCTGTGCCTCTGTCCAGCAGAGCCACTGAAGTGATCCCTGGGGTAAACTTTCTGTTTCCCATCCACTCGTCAAGGTTTCTCTTGAAGAGGGTTAGTGAGGAGTTCTGCCTAATGTAGATTGGAATATTGTTCCAGAGCATGGGAAGTCTCTGGGACAGGAATCTATCCCTCCAGCACGTCCTATTTATTGTTGTGGTGAGGTTTAGATCTCTGGAGCATGTGGCTCGAGGGGATATGGTTTTCTTTAGGTGGAGCATGTCCATCAATTCTCGGTTGGACATGGCCTTGTATGTCAGGCAGAGATCACCTCTGAGTAGGCGGTATGCAACTGAGTACTGCTGGAGTTTCTTCAGTCAAGCTGCATAGGGCATCTGCTTGAGGCTAGTGATCCTCTTGGTGAGGTACTTCTGTGGTCTTTCCAGTTGTTGCAGGTGTCTTGTAAGGTACATCCCAAATGGGGCATTGTACTCTATGATGAGTCTGATGAGTGATGCATAGATGGGCCCAATGACCTCTTTTGATCTGGATGCAAACCCTTTTGTGATTAGGTGGGCCACACAGAAGGATTTTCTAACCACTTTGGCAATGTGATTATCAAAGGAGAGGATACTATCTACTTGGGTCCCCAGATCCCTTATTACGTCTTCCGTATTTAGGGGGCTACCACCTATGTTGTAGTTTGTGGGTACTTTGTTTTTTCCAAAGGGGATAACTATGCACTTTTTGGCATTTAGCTTGAGGCTACGGTTTTTGACACCAGGTATTTGTCTCAGTGAAACCCTTTTGGAGGATGTCTGTGTCAGCCGGAGAGTCAATTATAGCCCCTAGTTTGCAGTCGTCTGCAAACTTGGTCAGCCATAGTCCTCCTGTGCTTGCCTGTGCCTCTGAGAAGTATATGCTGAACAGGAGGGGTCCTAGGACTGAGCCCTGGGGAATGCCACTTGTAACCGGTTTGGAGTCAGACCTAGCTCCCGCAACTCTTACCATGTAAGTTCTGTCCATGAGCCAGTTGGCAACCCATTTCATAATGTAGGGGTTTATTTTCAGGCTGGTGAGCTTTTCTATAATACCTGAGTGGGGAATGGTGTCGAAGGCCTTTGCAAGGTCTAGGTAGGCTGTGTGGACCACCTTTCCCTCAGCTATAGCCTTTGTAACTGTCTCAAAGAAGTCCACTAGGTTTAGGAGGCATGATCTGCCCTTAACAAAGCCAAACTGGGTAGGGTCCAGTGTTTGGAGGTTTCCAATGTCTCTGTTAATGAGATCCTTGATGATGTGCTCCATAGCTTTGCAGACCAAGCTAGTCAGGCTTATAGGGTGATAGTTCCTGGGGTCCGTTGTGGCTCCACCTTTGTGAAGTGGAATAACTGTTGCTGTGTGCCACTCTGTGGGCACGTAGCCTTTGGAGAGGCTGAGTTTAAACAGTGTGTTTAGGTGAGGGGTTAGCTCATCTTTGAGCTCATGTAGGACGTAGCCTGAGACACCGTCCGGCCCCATTGATGCTGTGTTTTTGGCTTTGGATAGGGCTGTTTTAACCTGAGTGTCTGTGATTTCAGGAGCACTACATTCTTCTGGTATAGTTATGGGCCCTTTTGGGGGTGAGAGGGGGTGAAGTTTGCACTGAACCTGTCTGCCAGGTTGTTGGCTATATCGGTCAGTTCAGTGTATTTTGTGCCATTCTGCACTAACTCCGAGCAGATCTGAGAATTGCCACTTAGATTCTTGACATAGCTAAAGAATGCCTTGTGGTTAACTTTGGAGTCTTCTCTTAATAAAGACCATAGAGACACTCTGCCAGTGAAACCTTTCCCAGTGTTTCAACAGAAAATGATTGAGAGGAAAAAAAACATAGACATTAACTAGAAGAATCAAGAGTGCACTGGAGATGAAGCAGAGACAGGGTTTGGCAGATGAAGTAGAACAGAAGTTGAAGAAAAGAATCTGGAAATATTGGACTTGTTTGGACTTGTTTGGACTTTGTTAAACTTGTAGGGGACTCTAAAGCATATGCCCTACTTTATGTCTTGAATTTTCAGAAAAATAGGAGAGGAGAAGAGGAGGGAGAGAGTTAACTGTAAGGAAAACTTTTTTTTTCTTAGCAGTATTACTTAAGTGCTGCATGATTTTCTCTGCATGTTATAATTATTTTTAAGTGTGATGGGGATACTGATGTAAACTGGGAGCATATTTCTAAATTGTAATGAATTGATAAACTTTAAAGATTCTCTGCAGACTGCTCGGTCTGCTGGGTGAGCAAGTTGGAGTGACAAGGAAAATGATTGTTGTGAGCTACGATGCAAACTTGGAATTGCCTAGACAAAGTAAGGCCTTGCTGAGTCTAATTATGATAGTTGCCAAAAAGCAGTTACTAGAAAACAGAAATCAAAATCTAAACCAACTTTACTAGAAGTAGTGAAGATAGTAACAGATTTCAAACAACTTGGAACTGGGATCTTTAGATAAGGTTAAGAGCAAATTACATAAGAAAAAAATAGGAACTCTGGGATGAGTACATGCAGAGGAGGAATGAGGTTTAAAAGAAGGCAAGATTTGAATGAGTTATGTAATGACTGACTAAATAACTGCATATGTTAAAAGTGGTGTATAATGTTAGCAGCTACATTTGTGTTGGCACGGTTCAGAATGTATGATGTTTGCCACTGAGACTGTGTCACTGTGGCTAATTGTCATTTATATAAATATAACATGGCTTATGTCATACATGATAATTTAATAAAGATGTTTCTTGTTTTAAAAAAAAATCTCTACCACCTCAGGAAGAAGAGGAAAATAGGTGGAGTTGAAGAATGGCAACGTCTCAAAACAGCATGTGTGAGGACTTCAGATGAGGCATTTGGCCTAGCCAGTTATGGAAATAAGGTTCATAAGTAAAGCTGGTGGTGGAATGCTGAAGTCTGGGAAGTCATCAAAAGAAAGAAGTACAGGAAAAAGTTGGAGATGGAAAAGATGGACCAGGCTATGAAAGAATACTTGTTGGCTAACAAACAGGATAAGAGAGGAGTTGTAGTAGCAACAAACAAGGCATCAGAAGCACTCTACAAGCTTCCAGAAAGTGACATAGTAGATAGCACAAAGACATTTTATCAACTTGCAAGGCAAAGGCAGAAAGATAAAGAAGATAGACACCTTTCATTAGGAATGTAAGTAACAGCCTACTCACCAGCCCACAGGAAATCAAAAGCAGATAGGAGGACAACTTTCAGCATCTTCCGAATGAAGAAAATCTCTCAGAAGCTGTACTGCTTCAGACACAGCCTACAGTGAAAGAAGAGGAGGAGCCTACCCTAGAAGAAGTGAGAACAGTACTTTAGGAAAATGAAGTCAAAGAAAGCAGCAGGCTCAGATTAGGTCATAGCAGATATGATGAACATGCTGGGTGAGATTGGGGAGAAGTGGCTGTTGAGGCAGTAACAGAATGGAGAGAAAGGCATCCTGGATAACTTGGAGAATAAGCATACTAGTGCCAGTACACAAGAACAGAAGGGACTTCTACAATTGTGGGCAGTACAGAAGTATCAAACTCCTTTCACAGTGCATGAAAGTTCTAGACAGGGTGATTGATAAATGAATAGAGAGTAGTAGAAAGAAAGATAGGAGGTGAACAGTTCAGAGTCAGATCAAGATGCAGCACAACTGACCAGATGTTTGCAGTAAGACCAAAGAGTTGAGAAGAAGCTAAAGATAATGTGTCCAACTGGCCATTCCTAGACTTGAAGAAAGCACCTGACAAGTTCCCAAGAAAGATGTTTTGTGAAGTACTGTGGTGGTTTGAAGTCTCAGAAACATTGGTACAATTAGTGCAGGCTATTTTGAAAGACCCAATGACACAAGCACGAACTGTATTCATTTTCACAGAGGGGTTCACAGTGTTAGTGGATGTGCACCAGGGTTCAGCTCTGATTCCACTGCTGTTCATACTACTGATGGACTACATCAGTAAACTGGTTGCTGTATGCAGACAATGTGGCATTTGTGGGTACCAAAACCATAGGGCATGGAGGGGGCAGAACCCTCCTACACTTTCAGCAGCTGCCAATATGCTCTAAAACTGCTGGCAGAATAGTGATTACACAGAAACATTTGCATTTTCAAGCTAACTACAAGGTCCGGCAGCTGAAAAAAAATGATGTGAGCGGTAAGTCATCGTTTTCTAGCTGCACAAGCTTATGGTTACCATGGAAATGCCTATGTGAGCATTTCTGAGGCATACTGATCAACTTCCTTCATCACAAATTTTTAGACAGAGCCAAAAATAACAGGGAATGAAGGCTCAAAACCTGAGACAATTTTTAAACATTACTTCTTCATTTAAAATTTTAATAGAACAAGTTTTATATCAACATGCATTTTCTAGTTAACAGAAGTATGAAACTTTTATGTCTGCATTAGTCACTGACTCTAATCCTCTGCATACCTCTCAACTTTTGCTTAACAGCATTGAACAAAGCCAAAAATTATTGTGAGATAAAGGGTCAAAATCAGGGACAGATTTTAAACGTTG
Organism: Protopterus annectens; assembly: GCF_019279795.1. Taxonomy (NCBI): domain Eukaryota; kingdom Metazoa; phylum Chordata; order Ceratodontiformes; family Protopteridae; genus Protopterus; species Protopterus annectens. The sequence goes on along the minus strand of NC_056731.1, from coordinate 908,105,402 downwards.
CTCTTAGAAAGCTGCTAGAATAGCAGGTTTTGCATCAGTATGTATTTTCTGAAGTTTATGAAGTGTCAGACTCGCATCTCATTATTTGGTGGGCACTGTCCTCAATGGTTTGCTCGAAAAATGCAGATTTTATAAAGAACAGACCAAACATATGAGGCAAAAAGCTATACATTCTGTGAATTTCTGGGGAGTTGAGAGATATGATCCTGGGTGATTTACCAGAAAATCAAACATTTTAGAAGGGACGGGACAAAAATATGAGTGAAAATAAAGGATGTTCTGCTAAATTTTGGACACTTTATGTATTGATTGCTGTTTGTTTACCAGGTATATTGGCTACTGACCCTTTTTAAACACCATCCAAGATCAACAACAGATAATTTACACAAGGACAATAAGACATTAAATTCATGTACATACATTGTACAGTTAAGTATGTTTAATTTCCATAAGTTGGTATAGATTTGCATGTTTATTTCCTTTTACCCATTGGATAAGCTTTGGCTGTCCTAACTGCCTGTTTTAGGCAGACGTTGCCACAGAGGTACATTTCTCTGGAGCTAGACTGACTTCCAATGTAGCAATTATTTTGCTGTATTTAATAATTCATTCATTCTTTTATAACCAATTTATTCTATTCAGGATCGTTATGCTGGGGGTAGGCACAGATTTCCTGACAAGCTATGGGAGTATGCCATAAAAACAGTTTAGATTCATAGATTTTCCAAGGCCAAAAAATCTTATGACCATTCATGCTTTGCCAGTACCCTCCATTAGGCAGCACCTCCTTTATCCAGGAGGGCCATACCAGTAAAACCTAGAATAAATTTGTGGATACCCAACCAGTCACTAGTTTACTTTTAAAGTAAGATAGTGAATCACACTGCTTAACATGTAGGGGAAGTATATTCCAAAGGTTTGGGAGGTGCTGCCTTATAAGCATGCCTGTTCACTGTGCAGTATTTATCTGTTGGTGAAGATTTAGGTCTCTGGTTTTAGTATTGGTGACGATATTGAACTTATGGAGAATCAGGAAGTCCAGGACAACTGGGTCTATAATGGTGCAGCAAGCACGGCACCGAATAAAAGGATGGAGCTTCCAGGATATCTTCATAGCTTAAGGACTTTAGGCTTGTGATCTTTTTTGTTAGGAACCTTTAGAGTCTTGCTAATTATGCAATATGATTCATGAGATACCTCCCCAAAGAGGGCATTGTATTTAATTGTCTTTGTCAGTGCTAATTATAAGAAAAATGATTACCTCTTTAGACCATGAATATATTCCTTTGGCAGTTAGGTGGGTGAAATAAAAAGATTTCCTGACAACTGTTGTCATATGATAGCCAAAGGAGAGGGAGCTATCAGCCCACATATCTAGGTCCCTGATACATTTTTAATTTTGTAGTTGTGTGTTGGCTGTACAGTATGATGAGGGGAGATGCTTATTTATGTATTGACATTTGCTTACTGGAAAACTCTGACTGGGTAGGAGCTCATTTTCAGTGGAGACCCAGTGAGAAAAGCTCCAAAGTATTACAAAACATTTCAAGAGCAATAATTGTACAATTTTCAAAAATAATGCAAAAAATATAGAGTTTAAATAATTATATCAAATTAAACATAATATGAAAACATTGGTTAAGAATAGATACAAGTTCTATGACAATGATTTACTAGATAGTCATTTTAGCCAGTTTTTTACTGAAATTAAAGGTAAGTTAGTGTAATACAAGCAGGAATTGCAATACAAAGTGAGAGAAAAGCAGGTTTATGGTATATTTAGGGAGAATGCCAAGGGAGAGAGAAACTGATAGAAGGGAGTGAATGAAGAGCAGAGTATAAGGAGGTCTATGGTATGATAAGGTATTTGTTCACATTTAGGGATATCGTTTATCCTGGTATTTAGCAAGAACATAAATGACTTTTGGCTAGGAAGTCTTTGAGAATGGTTTTGAAGGATGGGAGGGAGAATATTGACCTGATGAATGCAGGTAATGAGTTCTAAGCCTTAGCAACATGGTACAAGTATAGGTAATGACCAGCAAATTTGATAGGTGTGACGTCCCTCCTCTGGGCCAGTGATCAAGGAGCCTTAATTCTCACAACTGACACCAGTGTGGAGTATTCACTAATTAAAAAAAATAGACACAGAAGGTATTTTCAGATGCAGCCCTCTGCACCAAGTACAATTTCCCTTAAGATCACACAGGGAATGCACACTAGAGTCCTGAGGCTTGGTTTTCTCTCTAGGCTCCAAATACAGCTCCCCACTGACACTGCTATAGAGTTGAGTCCTTAGCCGGGTGTTCAAAGCAACGTCCTCCACTACCTTTTCTGTGAAATCAGCGCTCTGTGTCCCTTTTAAAAGTAGATCTCACACACACACACACACACACACACTGAGATTTGATTTTCACACACACACACCTGGGAAAGGCCTTAACCGCTTTGCCACCAACACACAGACTATAAAGTAGATACACTGCCACCAGAACACTGAAAGCCAGCTACTCTAATTCTCTTACCAGGGTACCCAATTACACTTAGTAAAATTAATACTTATACAAATGGTAGAGTTATCCAAGCAGCAAGACTTTCAGGAACATGGAGCCACAGTGCCACTAAATAAATGCAAGTGCTCTCAAAAGTTACATATTTTTTAAATGACCAGCCACAATAAAAGGTATAGATATATTTAATAATAAAGAAAAACAAAACATGAAAATACTGAAAATCTGTTTACAATAAACACCAGAGTTTCAGCACAGGAAATATGAAAAACAACATAGATGGAAAGACTCGGACAGATACAGAAAAAATATTTAGCTAATCTCACTGCATATTCATAACTGACTAAAGAATTGCTGTTCCCTAGTTACTTACTATAGCAAGGCAGGATGAAATGGATGAGTGTCTTTGTTGTCAGGTCCAAGACAAAGTGCATTTATCACATCTCCTACTAATATTCAAATACAATTTCAGTGCTGGCTACAGAATGACATCACAGCTGGTCACCTGACTCTCTGGTTCCCACACTTACCCCCTCACTAGCAACTGAGCCAGGATTTGGCACTGATGTGTCACAATACACACACACAGAACTTTAGCTAAGGTATATTTCAGCATTTTGAAACTGTAAAACAATTCAAATGCCAGAACTTCCACCCTTCCTGCAGCGAGGCTTTTCACAGACATTGCATCTCTGCCAGCGTGCAGACCTGTGAGATAAAATCTTTATGGCCTAAATGAAGTCATTTAATTTCAGGCTATTTTTCTTAAGGGTAGCTGGACTGAGGTTAATGTTTTCCCTTCCAGTATCCTATTTTAAATTATATACATTTCATCAATTACAACAGTACAGTCTGACATATATGTATATTTCTTTTCTGTCCAGCAGGACCCACTCTTGATACATTTTTAACACAAGCAACTTTACAAATCAGTTTGATATTCAAATGACGCATAATTCTGTACAAAATTCCAGCTGGCTATGCTGGCATGTGTTACACATGCACTGCCCTACTCTCCTTGGCACAGCTGGCAATACCTCACATCATCTATGCCAGGAGAATTAGGGCAGTGGATGTGTAACATATGCCAACATAGCTAGTTGGAATTTTGTAAAGAATTGTATGTCATTTGTATATCAAACTGATTTGTACAGATTCTTCTGTTGAAAAATGTATTTGTAAAGCTGCTTGTGTTAAAATATACCAACAGTGGATCCTGACTGTATTTAACTGAGGAAATGTATATATGTTATCAAAGGATACTGGAAGAGAAGAGGTTAATCTCAGTCCAGCTAACTTTAGGAAATTAAATTACTTAATTTAGGCTATAAAGATTGTCTCTTACAATTGTGACTGCAGCCAGAGATGAAATGGCTGTGCTAGAGAATGGTTTATTATCTCCTGTGGGAAAAGTGGAAGGGTTTTATGGTTTTATAGCCTCCAGATGCAATAACACATCTCAGCAAAGCTCTGTATGTATGGTAACATATAATTACTAAGTTCTGGTTCCATTTCTAGCAATGGGGGTAGCATGGGAACCAGAAGTCAGATGACCAGATGTATGTGATGTCATTATGTAATCTAGGACAAAAATGATGTTTTAATACCAGGTGAGAGAGAGAGAGAAGTCTCATAGCAGTCTGTTTTTGGAACCTGACAAAGAAGGATCTCTCACCCACTTCATCTTGCCTTGCTCTAGTAACTGAACCAGGGAATAGTATTTCTTCAGATCAGTCAGGAAAATATAGTGAGATTAGTTAAGTATGTTATTTCTGTATCTGTGTGAATCTATTCATCTGTGTTAGTTAAATATTTCCTGTGGCTGAAACTCTGGTTTTTATTGTAAATAGATATTTAATATTTTCATGTTCTTTTTATTAATTATTAAATATTTAAACTTTTCATTGTGGCTAGACCTTTAGAGAATATTTTAAACTTTGAGAGTACTCATATATGCTTGGTGACTCTGTGGCCACTCCTGAAAGGCTTACTAATTGGGTACCCTTGTAAGAGCCTTAGAGTAGCTGGCTTTGGAGTGTCTGGTGGCAGTAACTACCTTATAGTCTGGGCAGAAGGGGCCATAGCTAGTAAATTTGTGCTTGCCTTTCCCAGGTGTGTGTGTGTGTGAAAATCAAATCTCAAGGAGTGTGTGTGTCAGCTGCTTGAAGGAGGGTCACAAAGCACTGGTTTCACAGAGAGGGTGGTGTAGGACTTGGCTTTAACACTCGGCTGAGGACTCAGCTTTACAGCTGTGCCAGTGGGGAGTCTAACTGGGAACCTGGAGAGAGAGAAACCTAGACTGTGGCTGAATGTGTTCCCTGCGTCCTCTTAAGGAAAACTGTGCTTGATGCAGAGAGCTGCATCTGGAAATATTGTGTGTATCCATTTTCGTTCCAAGTGAACATCCCTCTACAGTGTCAGTGGTGAGGATTCAGGCTCATTGATTACTGACCCAGAGAGGGGTTGTCACACAGTATATTTAGTAGCCTAATCTACTATAACTAGGGTATATTTCTTCCCTGTGGAACCTGGGATATTCAGAGGCCCCACAGTATCTATGGCTACCCTCAGAAATGGCTTCTCAGTCACAGCCAAAGGCATCAAAGGAGCTTTGAGCTTGTCTCCTGCTTTGCCTACTTGTTGGCACTGCTCACAGGTTCTGCAATACCCTTTTACATCTCTTGCAACCCCAGGCCAATAAACATTCTGCATAATATATTTCTTATTACTGTTTATGCCCATATGACCTGCAAAAGGAATGTCATGGGCTATGGCTAGAAGTGCCAGACAGTAAGTTCTAGGCAATACCAACTGCTGTATTACCTCACCTTCTAGCCCTCCCTCAGAAGTCCATTCTCTATAACCCTTTGTTCCAGTATACAGAGTCCCCTTTTCCTTGAGAATCAGATGCCTCCTTACCTATCTCTCTCAAGCCTCATAATGTAGTGTCTGAGAGCTGAGACTGTCTCAACTCTAACTTTGTGACCCTTTCCGGCACCCCTTCCATAGGAAGTCTGGTATCTTCTGACAGCGGTGCCTCACTGTCAGCCTAGGTACTACCACTCACCTGTGCCCTTACAGTCACCCTCGAAAGGAACATCAGTAACCCTCAGCATCTGTGACTCACCTTCAGGCTCACTGCTATAATGTATTTCCCTCCCAGAAATAGCAACATCACCAGCCTTGGCTTCAGGTGTGGGGTCTGTCTGGGTCTCCCCCAGGCTACCAGACCCACATGCCTGTCTCCAAGCCTGACTAAGTGTAACTGCATGCATACAAGGTACTACATTATCAGAATCATTCCCTGTCAAGACATCTGCATGGATATCCTCAAACACACCTACTTGCTCCCAATCAAGGTGAACTTTGGCCAAAGTTATTTGGAATGGGGTCCCTGCTAATGATCTGACAGGAGTGGACTGTACAAGTAAGTACTGCTCCCCTTTAACCACTGCAGGCTTCACAATGGTTATGTCGGAGACTGTCTTTCTTAGTAGTGGCCTGTTTTCCATCCACTAAGATAAGATACAAACTCTGGTAATAGTTTGGCACCCTTGCTTTCTCCAGACAACTTACCACTGGCATAGTGTTATTCTCACTTGCTGGCTCCCCCACCTTGTGTGTCCCACCTTGCTTCAGTGGACATCTGTATGCTACATGGCCCTTCTGGTTACATTTAAAACTTCTAAACAACCTTGATCCTTGCCATGTACCTGAACTATTGGCTTCCCCTGTTACTGGTGGACTCTGTTGGGTGGTTTAAGCTGCCCACCATTGGTTCAGTTATATCCATGTGCACTTGGTATCCCCTTCTTGTACAGTGGTGCCCTGCTTGCTAAGTTGAGATCCCCATTTTCTCCATGGCTCATCTGCTGAGTTACACTCCTGGTCTGCCAACCAGATTCTCATGTCCTCAGGAAAAGTGGTAAGGGCTTGTTCCCTCACCAAAATGTCTGCCAGCCTTTCAAAAGTGGTGACCTGACACACACTCAACCACCTATGAAAGTAAGTGCTTAGCTCAGCAATATAATCACATACACTTTTATCTGCCTTACTTATGTGTTCACAAAACTTTTTTCTGTAAGCTTCAGGTGTTAACTTAAAACATTCCAATAAACATTGCATAATTTAAGCAATCAGTATCAGACAATTTAGAAGTGGTGGTTGCAGCTTTACCATGGAGTAAGGGGGTCAGGAACCATATGCAGACCCCTGGGCAACATCATATTTTCTACATAAATCTTTCAAACATATGAGTAAAACTGGCAAACTTATCACCTTCCGAATTCAGTGGAAGAAATTTACTGAACGTTGTTGTTTCTTAGGTATGGTTATTCCTTTCCCCATTACCTCCATGTTCCTGTTGAAGAGTCAGCATGTCCCTGTCATGTTGACACAGCTTCTCATTTTCTTCAGCCTCCAAACACCACAGTCTGTCATTTTCTTCAACCTTCAAGTGCTGCAGTCTATCTGCCGATTCTAATTCTATACATTTTGCCTCCGTTTCAAGTGTCTTTAATTCCAGATGGGTTTTTATATCCTGTGAGGAAAAGGTAAACTGTCCTGTTTCTGAGGGCTGTACATCCCCATCACCAGACTGGTAGTCCTCCTGGTTGCTGGTCTGTGCTGCAGCTGCGACTAAGGCTGAAATATCCTGTCTTATCAGGTTGGCATGCACCAGTCCTTTGGATTTCCAACCTTAGCCAAATGGTTCACTGTCAGATTGCCATAATCCTCTGCTGACATCGTTGCCTGCCTTCCCTGACTAAATTAAACTCTGGGCCAGTGATCAAGGAGCCTCAAACCTCACCACTGACACCAGTGGGGAATGTTCACTGAGAAAAAAAATAGAGAGAGAGGCAGTGTTTTGAGATGCAGCTCTCTGCACTAAGTACAATTTCCCTTAAGAGCACACAGAGAATGCACACTGCAATCCCGGGGCTGTGCTTTCTTTCCAGGCCCCAAATAAGACTCCCCACGGACACAGCTATAGAGATGAGTGCTCCTCTGTGACTGTTGCAGGCTTTACAATAGTTATGTCAGAGCCTCTGTCTCTTAGCAGTGGTCTTTTTGCCATTCACCACAGTAGGATATAACCTCTTGTGGTAGTTTGGTACACTTGTTGACTCAAAACAACCTACTGTTGGCATTTTGTCATTCCCACTTACTGGCTCTCTCACCTTTTGTTCCCCACCTTGCATCTGTGGACATCTATATGCCACATGGCCCCACTGGTTTCATTCAAAACATTTAGCCCTAGGTCCTGGATGTGTACCTGGACTCTAGTGGCTTCCCCTGCTACTGGCAGATTCTGTTGGGGCAGTCTGGGCTTCCCACCATGGGTTCCCTTAAACCCATGAGCAGCACTGGGTGTCCCTTTCCTGTGCAGGGATGCCCTGCTTGCTAGGTATAGGTCTCCCTTCTTCCCCAACTCATCTGCAGTAGAGCATTGTCTATCAGCTAACCAGATCCTCATGTCCTCAGGCAAAGTGCTAAGGGCTTGTTCCCTCACCAAAATGTCTGCCAGCCATTCAAAAGTGGTGACCTGACATCCATTCACCCACCTATGAAAATAAGTGCTCAGTTCAGCAACATATTCACACGCACTTTCATCTGCCTTTTGTCTATGTTCACGAAACATTTTCCTATAGGTTTCAAGTGTTAGCTTAAAAAATTCTAGCAAACAGTTCTTTACAACGTTATAATTTAAAAAGTCAACATCAGACAGTTTGGAAAGTACATTTACAACTTTACCATGGAGTAAGGGTTCAGGAACCCTTAGCATGGAGAACATCGATATCTGTGCAGTAACAGAAACCTGGTTCAGGGCTCCCGAGAGCACCCCCGCACTACCAGGTTATACCTCATACCATGCTTTTCAGACCCAAAACTTAGATCGAACCACAAAAGGAGGGGGAGTATCGATATTCATCAAAGATACCCACACCTCCAGGTTGGTGGCAAAGCACGAAGCATCAGAGACTATCCATGTGCAACTAACAGTGGGTAAAACTGCCTTCCAATTTATAGCCTGCTACAGACCACCCTCCCAAACCCAGGAACCCCACTCGGCCTTTCTGAGAACACTGGAAAATATGAAGGTCTCTCCAAACACCATTATATTGGGCGACTTCAACTACCCAAACATAGACTGGGAGCATTAATCTAGCTCCAACACCCTAGCCCAAAGGTTCCTAGAATTTATAAACCTCAAATGCTATGGAACAACTTGTTACCACTCCCACAAGAGGGGAAAACATACTGGACCTGATCATCACCAACATGGGGACTCTATGCCCCAGACCAGAAGTGTATCCCTCACTGGTAAGATCAGACCATAAACTAATCTCACTGGATATTCACATCCCGACCCCACCCCCTGCCCAGAAAACCACAGTGAAAAACTTCTCTAAAGCAAATTTCACACTCCTCAAAACCGAGGTGGAATCCTTCAAAGCCCCCGGGCCTGTGGAAAATACGGCCCAGACCGCAGAATCCTTTATAAACGCATTCTATGAACACCTTCAGGAATGCGTGGATCATGCGATCCCAAATAAAACCAAGACCCAATCCTCCAAAGGCAGACGTCCTGTCTGGTGGACCCCAGCCATAAACAAACTATACAATAGAAGGAGGAAGCTACTAAATGATAGAGCAAAATCCCAAAAAGGGAAGGCATCACTGATCAGTATTAGCAAAAAACTACGGGCACTCATAAAATTGTCTAAAGCCAGTTTCGAGAGAAAAATTGCACAGGACACTAAGGATAATCACAAGGCTTTCTTTAGTTATGTTAGGAACCTGGGTGGTAATTCCCAGATATGCTCAGAATTAGTCCAAAATGACAAAAAATACACTGAACCCACAGACATTGCCAACATCCTAGCTGACAGGTTCAGCGCAAACTTCTCCCCACCAAAAGGGCAAATATCTATCCCAGCAGAGTGCTGCCCCCTGACATCTCAGATGCTCAGGTAAGAGCCGCCCTCTCCAAAGCAAAAAGCACAGCATCAATGGGACCAGACGGTGTCCCGGGCTGCGTCCTACATGAACTCCAAGAAGAGCTAAACCCAAACATAAAACTACTGTTCAATCTCAGCCTTACTACAGGATATGTGCCCAAAGAGTGGCGTACAGCAACAGTGGTCCCTCTCCATAAAGGTGGTGCCTCAATGGATCCTGGAAACTATCGCCCCATAAGCCTGACTAGCTTGGTCTGCAAAGCTATGGAAAGGATCATCATGGACCTCATAAATAAAGATATTGGGGACCTACAGACACTGGATCCTACCCAGTTCGGCTTTGTTAAGGGCAGATCCTGCCTCTTAAACCTGGTCAATTTCTTTGAAACAGTCACCAAGGCCATTCACGAGGGGAAGGTGGTCCACACAGCCTACCTGGACCTTGCAAAAGCCTTCGATACAATACCCCACTCGGGCATTATAGATAAGCTCACCAGCTTAAATATAAACCCCTATGTCACTAGATGGATTGCAAACTGGCTCAAGGACAGAACCCACATGGTTAGAATTACTGGAGCCATGTCAGACTCCAAACCAGTTACAAGTGGTGTCCCACAAGGCTCAGTCCTGGGACCTCTCTTGTTCGGTATATATTTCTCGGAGGTACAGGCCAACACGGAAGGACTGTGGCTGACCAAGTTCGCAGATGACTGCAAACTGAGTGCCATAATCGACTCTCCAGCCGACACAAGCATCCTCCAAAAGGGCCTCATAGAAACAGACAACTGGTGCCAGAGCCATGGCCTCAAGCTAAATGCCAAAAAGTGTATAGTCATCCCCTTTGGCAAAAACAAAGTGCCCACAAATTACCACATAGGTGGTAATCCATTAAGTACAGAAGAAGTAATTAGGGACCTGGGGACCCAGGGACCCGGGGACCCAAGTTGATAGCAATTTCTCATTTGACAACCACGTGGCCAAAGTGGTTAGAAAACCATTTTATATAGCCCACCTAATCATGAAGGGATTCACATCTAGATCAGGGCAGGTCATCGTGCCTCTTTATTCATCCTTCATCAGGCCCATAATTGAGCACAATGCCCCTTTTGGGATGTTCCTTACCAGACACCTGAAGCAACTGGAAAGACCCCAAAAGTACCTCACCAAGAGGATCAAAGGGCTCAAACAGATGCCATATGCTGCCCGGTTAAAGAAACTCCAGCTCTACTCAGTGGCATACCGCCTGTTCAGAGGCGATCTGTGCCTGCCGTATAAAGCCATGTCCAACCCGGAATTAATGGACATGCTGCATCTCAGAAAATCCAAATCCCATCGAGCTACGCGCTCGAGAGACTTGAACCTCAGCACTGAAATAAATAGGACATGCTGGAGGGACAGATTCATAACCCAGAGGCTGCCTTCACTATGGAATAAAATCCCAGTCCAGGTTAGGCAGAGTCCCTCATTGACTCTCTTCAAGAGGAATCTTGATGAGTGGATGGGAGATCGTAGATTTACCCCGGGTATCACTTCTGTGTCACTGTTAGACAGAGGCACAGTATACTAACCTCGAAAAAGGGCATAGCAAAATAAATTTAAAATGGGTGGCGAAAGCCAAACACATTCTGGCTAGGCTTATAAATGCCCTAGGGCAGATAGCCTAGTATGAACCTATGAACGTTACCCAGAGCCTTTGGTCAACATCATACTGTTTACATACCCTCTCAAACATATGAATGAAACTATCAAAATTATCCCCCTCTGTAAACTGTGGAAGAAATCTACTGACTTTTTTGCTTCTGGGGTCCAGTTACTCCCTTCTCCATTACCTCCATGACTCTGGTGAAAAGTCAGCATCTCTTTTTCATGTTGCCTCTGCCTCTCCTTCTCCTCAGCTTCCAGGCATATCATTTTCTCATTCTCTTCAGTCTCTAGACATCTCAGTCTCTCTGCTGCTTTTACCTCCAAATGCTTGGCCTCCAACTCAAGTTGTCTAGCTCCAGACAAAGTTTTAAGTCCTCAGTTACAAGTGGTGTCCCACAAGGCTCAGTCCTGGGTCCTCTCTTGTTTGGTATATATTTCTCGGAGGTACAGGCCAACACAGAAGGACTGTGGCTGACCAAGTTCGCAGATGACTGCAAACTGGGTGCCACAATCGACTCTCCAGCCGACACAAGCATCCTCCAAAAGGGCCTCATAGAACAGACAACTGGTGCCAGAGCCATGGCCTCAAGCTAAATGCCAAAAAGTGTATAGTCATTCTCTGAGTGTTGTACAGCTCCACAGCCAGTCTGATCATCTTCCTAGTTGCTATTCTCAGATGCAGTTGTGACCAAAGCTGCAGTCATGTCTGCCTTGGTCAGTTTTCCATGCACCAGTCCTTTAGCCTGGCACATATCAGTCAACTGGCTTTTTGTCAGCTTCCCATACTTCTCTGCTGACATGCTTGCCTGTTCTCCCTGACTGACTAAGCTAACAAAAGAAATAAAACAATTGTGATCTGAACTCTGAATGTTCACTGTGTGGCTGATTTGGAGTACAAAAACACCTTCAGTGATGAGTGTACACAAGCTGCAGGAATTCACTATCCACAACACTACAAGCCAATCAATTGTGTATTGTGTCTGTCTCACCACTATTAACCAATTAATGTTTGATGTGGATATCCCACCACTGCCAGACAATTAATATGTGATGCCCGTGCACTGGCCCAGTAATCAAGGAGCCTCAGTCCTCACCACTAGCACCAGTGAGGGGCATCCACATTGGGAGGATAACAAGTACACACACAATGAAGTACAATTTCCCTTAAGAGCACACAGAGATCACAGTCAGTCCGGGGCTGATTTCTTCTTTTCTCTCCAGATACCCAATAAGACTTCCCACTAGCACAGCTATAGGGTTCAGATCTCAGCCAAGTAGTCAAGCCAAAACCTCCAGTACCTTCTCTGTCCAACCAGTGCTTCATGTCCCTGCCCAAGTAGCTGACACACACACACTTTGAGATTTGATTTATATACCAACACACAGACACTCCAGGGGAAGGCTGGCACAGATTCACTAGCTATGCTCCCTTCTGCCCAGGCTATAAGGTAGTAATCACTGCCACCAACTACTCTTATCAGCTACTCTAAAGGTCCTTGCAAAAGGGTGTCCAGTTCTACTGTGCAATGTTATTATTATCCATTAGTAAGTGTGACAAACAGCAAGGCTATTAGTGGCTTATACAGTATCACCAAATACATGCATGTACCCTAAGAGCTTAAATTATCTCTACATAAAACAGCCACAGTTAAAAAGTTTAAAAATATTTAATAATTAATAAAAACACAAGACAATACTCATTTATTCAACACAGTGACAATAAAGAGTTCAGAAATAACAGGAAATACTTTAAAACAACATTGTAGGATGGTCTGACATAAATATAGGAAATAGCTAGACTAATCTTGCTATTTCTTTAAGAGAAATACTAAGATCTGAGATCGTACTTACAGAGAAAAGCAAGTGCTGGTGAGTTAGCTTCAAAACAAAATACAAAATGCAGTTCTTTCTTTCTGAGATCACCCGTAAATTGATAATACACATTACTGAGTTATTTCAGATTACATCATTCTTATATCTTCTGATTTAGTTCCCAGCCTAACAGAACTCAAAATTTAACATTTTTTTGTGATCTGCACCTGCCAAGAAGCCACAGCAATAAAAGGCACTTTACACATGTAACCTAGCAATTATTTCTTAGGACAGTAGAAATAATTTCCAGCTGCAGACACCCTGTATCCGAGCTTGAGATCACACACAGTTGTAAAATTCTTTACTTATCGGCTTTCTTCCAACAGGATGCACTGTGGTTACATTTTTGAAGTTCAGCACATAACACAGTTTTATTACATTTGTCAAACAAGCCTGTGGATCATATTGATATTTACAATGACATAGAATTATTTAGAAAATTCTATCTAGTTGGACTGGCAGCACCTCAGTTTATCACAGTATGCAAACACAAAAAAGTTATTCCAACAACTTTCTTAACTTTGTAAAAGTAGTATTTAAAATCTGTCCTTTATTTTTGGCCTTTGTCCCACCACTAATTTTGGCTTTGTCCAGATTTGTTGTACTTAGGTTGAGGTGATTTATCATGGCTATCAGCTATTACAAATACTAATAATATACTAAGAATATTTAATATTCATTAACTAGCAACTGACTAATGCAGTGTTGCTGTATGTCATATATATATATATATATATATATATATATATATATATATATATATATATGTGTGTGTGTGTATGTATGTGAGATTTAAACTAGCCGTAAGGTAACCCATCTAAATTATTCCTTCGAGTATCTGAAACCTCATTAATACTAATAGTTACTCTATATTTCACCAGTGAAGTGGAAGTGATACGTAGGGTTCTCAAAAAGTAATTGGTCTATTCTACAGACTGACGATACCATAGGTCCTGTAGTTGGTAATAGACCTAGATTCTGGTATAAAAACAAAAAGTCCTTGAAGAGACAGTTGTGTTACAAGGTTTATCAAGGTACAGATACAACAAGTTCTGGTTGTGCACAGGGCATGAGAAAGTGCCGTAGATGTAATTATTGCAAGTATATAGAAGTCTGCAATACTTGTATTCACCCTCTTACTAGATATATTTAGAAGTTTAAGATATCAGCAGATTGCCGCACGTCCAATATAGTTTATCTTGCAACCTGCGCTGCATGCAGTAGTTTAATGTAAGTAAAAGCAATCGTACACTATATAAAAGAATAAGAGAGCATTTGTACAATACCCGGGTGGGGTATATTAAAAATGCTTTAGCTAAACATACACTAGCAACTAGTGTCACCCATATTTTTAATTTTATGGTAATAGAAGTGATTTATCAAACACAACGTGGTGGTGACTTAAGGAATTTTACAGAGTTAAGGGAACTTCATTGGATAGTTAATTTACAAGCTGACCAGTCTCCCGATTTAAATGGGGAAGGTCTCTTTAAAGCCTCTTTTAAAATCTAGAAGTCTTAAACATTAATTAATTGCTGCTTATTCATTATTTGTTTAATTGCTGGTGTTACTTAAAGTTGTGTTCATTTTGTTTTATAGTCAAAAGAAGCACTTTATACATGAAAGCACTAACTGTACTTCTGTTTTATTAAATTCTAATAGTTTTACAGCAGCCTGTAATGATTTTGTGCCTTGGGTTGGATTTTCTACATTGTTTATTTTTAATACTTAACCCTTAAGGACATCAAGTATTCCTTGGTTCATAGATCTTTCTTTCCATGTTCCATTGGTATATAGTTTTTTGCATCATCACACTTTCCTTTCACCTATGAGCACCTTAGTAGATGGACATTCTCTCAGCTTTAATCACTACAGTGTTAATCTCTTGCATTACATGTGCTCTCCTCTTCCCCAGTAGTATGCTGAATGCCTTCAGATCTCAGGGACTCGTCATCCATTGTCATTTCAACAGGTCTCTGTTTCATTTTATTAGTAAGAGTATTCTTGGCCAATAAGTACTGAAGCGGGTTGTCATTACTTTTTCCAGTGGACCATATTTAGTCTGCTGTCTCTGCCATGACCTTTCCATCATGGGTGGTCATACACTGAATAGCTCGCAGTTTCTTTTTATGAGATACTGCTATCTTCACCTTAATGAGGTGGTTGTCCAGACAGAGGAAACAATAGAATGCTTTATAACATGTTAACAAAATTATCAAAGTAAAATATTTTTCTTACTTTCAAGAAGTTTTTAAAATCAGGAGGATAAAGAGCTTGTTCCAATAACCAAAATACAAATGTGTAAATAATTAAAACAACATCTGTTATAATCATGATGATATGGTTTTAAATAATTTAAACAACATTTAGTTTAACCATCATGATGTTGTTTTTTGATTTAACAGCTTGGCAGTTATATCACTAATTTACAATTAATTAACCTGCTCTAAACCACTATTAGTAGAACTGGAACCCAGAATGATGTAACTGCTCCCTGCCCTCACATGAATATTAATGCCATAAACAAGGCTTACTACATTTAGTCTTCCACATTCAGAAACAATATTTAAAACTTAATTTTTTTAAAGGCTTCAAAAAGTATTTTTCTTTCCACACAAAACACTGTTCACAAGCATCAAGATGCATGCAAATAATTTTTTGTTTGAAAAAGAAAAGCACTTTTCGCATCTTTAAACATGATCTTTAAGAATGAAACCATCCTTCATGACCAGATTCAGCTCTGTTGCTTTTGTTAACCAGTGTATCCAACATCAGTCTTCTGCCCAAGCTACCAGAATTGAAAAGGAGTACCCACTGTATATCTTTGGTGTCCAGTGATAACTGAAATACTACACAAAGAAAACTAATTTTTCAGAAAGACAGAATTGTAAAAGGAGTAGGTGGTCTACTTCATTCAAGTAGACTTTGTCCATGTATTTTCTCCTTTTAGTGTGATCATTAGAACAAACCTTTGCAAGACACTGTTAGATCATTTGCATTAAGGCAGTAGACACTTCTACAGTGTATTTTATAAATGTATCTCCATAAAACATTTTAGAAGTTGCCTCATAGAGTATTTGTCACACTTTTGTAAAACGTCTACAGACTGGAAGTGCAGTCTACAGGCAGGACAAGGTAACTAAGATAGTTATCACTTAATTGTTACAGGTGTGCTTTAAGGGATCCTGCAACTGCATGCCTCACAGGCTAAGCAAGTACTGCTTAGGACTCTACCCTGGTGTAATAATTTAATGTTATATTGACACTCACCAAAGAAGACGGAACATGTTTTTAAGATACTTCTCATGACAGATGTTCAAGTAGCTTTCTGAGTAACAAAAAACATCCCTTCCCTCCCTTATATGGGGACATCGTATGTAGTTATACTACTCTTAGTTTTTATGGGGTTGTGAAAATATTAACTGTCTTTAACTTGGTTTTATAGTAGCTTTGGTTTACTTCTCTCTATGAGCACACTTTTCCTGCAGAGCTTTGAGGTGAAGAACCCAATAGAGGACATGCCAGTTATGTTTTTTTTTTCTAGCTGCTTTTTTTCTCCTTCCCTCCATGTTGAATATCTAGAAAGTTCTTCTGTCAACACTTTCATTTCCTTCCTTCCACTTGGTGTCCTTAGCGTCAGATAAGAGACAAATGCAGCAGATAATAGCTGTCATCCTGTAGGGAGCTTGGAGGTTTTCATGGCTGCCTGAGCATGCATATGTATCCTACAGTGCTGGTGTGGTGACATGTGCGTGCCTCTGCTTATGCAACTCATTCTGTCTACAGAGCATGAATGTGGTGTTCTGTGGGCATGGGCATCTTGGTTTATAAAGCTGCATGGCTGCCTGTCAGTAGTGTGGCAGCTGAACTTGAAAAATGTTAACACTTCATGAAATAAGCAGTGAGTCAAACAAGTGACAGTGAATTCTGTAAATCTGTGTTGTCTCTGAAGCATTTTTTGCAGGAGCCCTTCTGCTTACCATGACTGCTGTACTTCAGGGTAGGGGAAATATTATTACATGCTGCAGTCTTGGACTTGGTATATTTTTCCCCACTTTCATACTGATTCCAGTGATTGTGGATACATTCTTTGGAAATTCAACAAATGCCTATGCTGTATACTATTGTATTTGTATCTTATTGGTGTTAGCTGTGCCATTGATCAAATTGTCTCTCCTTAGGATGAGCAAGCCAGTATAGGCCAGCACTTCCACTCTTCCCAGATGGTTTCTGTCACACCTTGGTGCACCTCACTCAGGGTTCCTCAGGCAGGGATCAATGTGGTAGTCTTGTGCCACTTCTGTCAGCATTTTTGTAGGTACGGTACCATTGTTTTCCTTGTCAGGGAACAGAAACACAGGTATGGAAAACTGACTGGGCCAGCACAATTAAGAAAGTGCTTAAATCTCACTGCAATGATTTATTGTTACAATCACCTCCTCTTGTAGATATAGTGTCATAGGATGTGTCATACAAAGCTCTATATTCCTCCTTACCCTGAACATTTAGTAGAATACTGTTTATTTTTCTTTTACCTTATGAAATTATGTAGACATATACTCTGTGGAGAATGCAACAGCTGTCCTTTTAGGTGTTTGCTTTGCTTTGCACCTTTGCTTGGGATAAATGTTGCCCTGAGGCTCAGGGACAAGGGACCCATCCATAGCTGACTGACACAGTCCTTTATTTGTTTCTGCCTCTTCCTTTATTTTCGTGCCAGTTCCTTTGAAACTAGGTGTTTCATTTCATCACTTTTTCTCTCACTGTTTTGGTTGCATTTTCTTTCTTTATGATTTCAGAAAGAAATTGCTCATTATCAGAGAAATCAAACCATTGTAGAGATCCCCCCCATTCCCTCAGTTTGATGATGCAACTGTGATCTCACATTTGCTGTTACGTGCATATTCTGTCAATTTAATGTTTTGGCAGGTACCTGTGGGACATCAACCCAGAAACCTTAAAGATTTGTGTACCTTAGCTCGTGGTTCCATGATATAAATGTGACATTTGAATGATTGCTGAAAAGTGTGATCACAGCAGCACAATGTTTCAATGAAACTGAGCATGCAATACTATTTTAATACTTTGAGTATTTTTGCAGGGGGAAGGGTATACTCCTTTTAAACACTTACACACACACCTCAGCTAGTTATATATACTAAATCTGAGATTGCTATGCCTGTGTGAGTAAGGGAAATTCTCCAAGATGTAGCAATCTATACCTTAGTATAACAGTGTCACTAATTTCACTCTTATGATCACAAATAAGTATTGATCACAAGTATGTCTGATTTCTGCTTGCTACCCTTATGGTGGTACGGCGGTAGTGTTGTTACCTCACAGCAAGAGGTTCTCCCGTTCGATTCTTGGCTTGGGAGTACCTTCTATGTGGAGTCTGCATGTCCTCCCCACGTTTAGGTAGCATTCGAAAGATATGCGTGCGTAAATGGGCGTGCCTTCGTTGAAGGTTGGGCATTGAGCTGGCACCTCGATGTTTCGTAAAAATCTACTGCCATTCATTAGTGTACAGGAGTTCCGCTGTGGCGACCCCTTACCGGGAAAAAGCCGAAAGACAAACAACACCACCCTTATATCTCAGTTATAGCCACTTAGTTCTTTGTTAAGCTAAGGTAGGTAACACTAGCTTGATTCCATTGCATTCTGCCACCAGTTTTAGTCCCTTCTGGATGACCTTTGGTTCCCCTCTGTTATAGATGCAGTTCTTGGTTAATGTATAGCTGTGATTAGACTTGGGCTTTTGGTACATATATTCCTATTTCTCTAAATGGCCCATGTTTACTTGCCTTTTTTTATATGAGTTGCAGTCTTAGAAATTGTTTGTTGGCTATTTCTTACGCTTGTGTGTATGGGATGATTTGCATATTGCCTGAGGCAGATATGCTGTGCTACATTTTAACCCTTATCCATACTGATCCTACAAGCCAGGATGTTAGCATAATGGTTAAGGTATTATTTACCTGCCAGAGAAGAGGAAGACATTTAGATTCTCTCTAAGGAAAATTGGCTAATCTTAAAACAGTTTACAAAGACAGCTAGTGTAGTAGTTAGCTATAAACTCAAAACACTTCTAGACATTCATGCAGGGTATTCATTTTGCTTGGTGTTAGGTGCACTGAGTCCTATCAGTTATTTCTCAGTAAATGCTTTTGAGTTAGACTTAGCTGTTGCTTCTTTGGCTGCAGTCTTCACTGCTCCAACTATTCTAGTTACCCAGAAGAGGATTCTACATCCTTCCCTACTCTAAGACCTTCTGTTCCATATCAAACAGAGATGGGATTAGATAGTTTTAGGAGGGGTAGAGTGCCCTGATAACTCAGGAGTCCTAGTGGTGAGAGAAGTTGTACAGGCTTGTTGGCAGAGACATAGGAGAAATATGCAGGATAAACTGTGGCCATTCATGGGAAAAGATAAGGCTTACCCAACTGCCAAAAATTTTGGTCTTTTTAACTTTGTGCACATTGCTTTGAAATACACCTGATCTACCAGTGTCAGACTGCCCTGCTGACTACATTTAAAAATAACAAAGAGCAGGTTGGCACAGTGAAGGAGTACAAGAATGAGGTCTTTGGGTCAGGCCATTTCCTGTTTCAGTAGATCCTGCTAATAGGTGTTTGGGAAAGTCCCATTTGAATCATGTTAGTGTGATGATAGGTGTTAAACTTGTACCCACCTGGAAAGCTAACAAAGGGAAGCATTCAGGGCTGTGAACTTCTGTGTAGGTGTGTAAGTGGGTGTATACAGAAACTGCTTGAATACATTTTGTAGCAGGAAGAAAAGGCAAGTCACAAAAGCCTAAGAACAGATAATTATGTACTCTACGTACAACTGATTTTCCCCATCCTCCGCTTGTACTCTGTAAACTGACGTCCAGAATTCGTCATTCCATTAAATATACCTTTGATTTGTGAGTAAAATGTAATATATGTACACATATGCATACATACTTACACACACACACTCGGACACACATATACATGTGTGTAGTTTATCAGCTTTGTGTGTGACCTAGTTCCTTAGTCTGATTTTCAGAAATTAATGCTGTAGCAGTCAGTATATGATAGGTGTACTTAACTCTGTGTTTAACTTCTTGAACTTTGACAAAACTGTGTTTGTACTGCACACCCAGTTCCTAACAGCATGTTACGCAGTGTGAAATAGAAGTTTAAAGAATAGATAATTTTGCATCTGCAGACTAAGGCATTGTAAATGCAGTGTTTTGTCACTGTAGTTAATTTCAAGCATACCTCTCAATCTTGCCTAATTTTACCTCATATTTCTGCCCTGTTCTTCACAAATTTTTGATTTTCTGGTAAATCACTGATGCTTATGATCAGTAATGCCAGACATTAGGGTTTCACGCTTCTTATTGTTTAGAAAATGCATATTGATGCAAAACATGTAATTATTTTAGTTTTTTTTAAGTAGATTAGAATCATATTTAAACTTTGTCCTTTTGTTTGGGCGTCTGTCCCACCATTATTTCTGGCTTTGTCCAGAATTCTTGAGTAAAGAAGTTGAGTTATGAATGCTTCTAAGAGCTGTATAGGCAATTGAATTTTTTTTTTTTAATTTCATCTCAGTTATTGATACATTGCATATTTGCTACTTTACGGCTGATAGTCTGACAGTACAGGTGGAAGTAAGGAAGAAGTATGACATGGCAGTTTGGAGTTAATATTCACCCATCCATGGGGACTACAACACTCTATCTTGGCAGATGTAGTATACCATCCCTCTGGATTTTATGGTTCCAGTATTTGTACTCTGTGACTTTGGTTTGAGGTTATTGGGGCGATGGCAAGTTCAAAGGAAGGTGCATGCAACAGCTGGGTTGCTTTATAAGCATGGAGAGACCTCCTTTACCATCCGCATGTTTTTTCTGTATAGCTTGCATTTGTTATTGGTGTTTGCCACTTGTTTTGTTGTATACTGGATGTCATATTCAGTACTAGTCTGCCAACACATTACAGTCCCAAAACGTATGTTCCCAGTTAGCTCTTTCTTTCCCATCACACCTCTAACATTTGCCATCTTCCAGAGGAAAAATTCTTTGGAGTCTGCTTGAAGTATAAAAGTATCCATGCAAACACTTCCAGGCAAAACTCCTATATCTTTAGGACTTTGTTGCATATTTGGGAGCCAAACATATATCCTCCCATTGTTTCTTTGTGAATTGCATATTTAATCTTTCTTCCCAATCTTTTTTATCTCTTCTGACTGACTCTTATAGTTATCTTGCAGTGTTTTATATGCCTTACTAATTATCCATTTTTAACATCAGCTTCTGTTCTAGATTCAATTAAAATCTCAACCAGTGCAGGTCTTTAATTTAAGATTCCCCCATACTTTTCTGTTTGTGTATACTCTGACATTAATCCATGATAGGGAAGGCAATCACTAGCCTACAATCCAGAAGTCTTCTTGGCCTGTTCCCATTCTATTACCTTTCTTCTGCAATTATTTGTTCCCAATACATTGGTTCGTTTCTCAGCTTCCTGCAGTAAATTTCAGCCCCCTCGTCTATTTTCTTTATCCCTAATTGCAGTAACCCCTATCAGTAGAATCTCCTTTCTGCATTCCCATGTTGGCTTAGTTCTTGCTGTACTTTCTGCTACTTTATGAATATATTATTTTTTTTTAATTTCTCCAAGTCTTTTGGGTGTCTAATACCATGACAGGAATGGACCCCATTCCTAAGTCAAAGTATGATTAAAGTTCATGAAATTAGTATTGTTTCAATCTTTGATGTCAGCCAGTAGTACTCTTCGCAGAACCCGCAATGTGCCCAGTAAGGATTCCTCCTGCAATTTGTACAGGGTTACATGTATTTGTAACATATCTAAATACGATTGCAGATTCTTTTTTATAAGACCCGTTGCTCCTACTACTATTGGAACTGTCTGGGTATCTTTCTTCCACATTGCTGTTGTTTCAGCCTGCAGATCCTGATATTTTATGACTTTTTCTCGCTCTGTGCACAAGACACTGTAGTCATTGGGTGTGGCGATTTCAATGATCAGTGCTACTCTTGTCTTCTTTTCTTGGACCACTATATCTGTTTTCTTAGCATCTATCTTTTGAACTGTTGGTAATGGATGATCCCATGTGATGTAGGCTACTTCATTCTCTGTGATGCTTTGTGGCTCATGTTTCCAATGTTTTTCAACCACTTCACTGGCATAATCCCCAGTGCAATAGTCTCTCCACATTATTATGCCTTTCAGTATACAGTCATGCTGCCATTAATATGTTGCAGCCAGCAACGAGGTGTGCGACTGTTTCCAATTCGGTTTTACAAAACCTACATTTGTCTGTTTCTCCCATATGGTCAATGGACTTTATAAACTAATGTTACACAGCCCACTATCTTGAGCCATCATTATTAACCTTTCATCTGTTGGTTTGAATTCTCTTCTGCTTAACCATTCCTGTGTTCGTTCCTGATCAACATGAGGTTCTTCCAGAAGTTTTATAAACTTGCAGCTATATTTATGCTTTTTCCACATTTCTTGCCTTCTCATCTGGTCCTTCATCTTATATTCTTTCTTTTGCTTTTGGCACATTCAGTTGCTGTCTGATTTTTATGTACTTATGGTTTGATTTCCATTCCTGCTTGACACCGATATGCTTCTGCTAAATTAAGCAAAGAAGTCATATTAGATTTATTCTCCTCATGTTTCAAAACTTTCACTGCATTTGGGTCTTGTGAGGTCAGCAGATATGTGTGGAGTCCCACGATTGCAGATCTATACATATAATCAATTCCAAGAAGGCCCATCCCTCCTTCTGAACGGGGGACATATAATCTTGGTATGTACTGATTTTTATAAATCATTTGGTGAGCATGAAGCATCCTTTTTGTTTTCCTATCTAATCTATCCAAAACATTTTGGGGCCAGTCAGTCGCTCCAAAACTGTAGGTTAGGACAAGAAGAGCAAATTGGTTAATAGCTTGAATTTTATTCCATTTGCCATCTTCCAGAGGAAAAATTCTTTGGAGTCTGCTTGAGGTATAAAAGTATCCATGCAAACACTTCCAGGCAAAACTCCTATATCTTCAGGACTTTGTTGCATATTTGGGAGCCAAACATATGTCCTCCCATTGTTTCTTTGTGAATTGCATATTTAATCTTTCTTTCCAATCTTTTTTATCTCTTCTGACTGACTCTTATAGTTATCGTGCAGTATTTTATATGCCTTACTAATTATCCCTTTTTAACATCAGCTTCTGTTCTAGATTCAATTAAAATCTCAATCAGTGCAGGTCTTTAATTTAAGATTCCCCCATACTTTTCTGTTTGTGTATACTCTGACATTAATCCATGATAGGGAAGGCAGTCATTAGCCTACAATCCAGAAGTCTTCTTGGCCTTTTCCCATTCTGTTGCTTTTCTTCTGCGATTATTTGTTTTCAATACATTGGTTCGTTTGTCAGCTTCCTGCAGTAAATTTCAGCCCCCTCGTCTATTTTCTTCATCCCTAATTGCAGTAACCCGTATCAGTAGAATCTCCTTTCTGCATTCCCATGTTGGCTTAGTTCTTGCTGTACTTTCTGCTACTTTATGAATATATTATTTTTTTTTAATTTCTCCAAGTCTTTTGGGTGTCTAATACCATGACAGGAATGGACCCCATTCCTAAGTCAAAGTATGATTAAAGTTCATGAAATTAGTATTGTTTCGGTCTTTGATGTCAGCCAGTAGTGCTCTTCGCAGAACCCGCAATGTGCCCAGTAATGATTCCTCCTGCAATTCATACAGGGTTACATGTATTTGTAACATATCTAAATACGATTGTAGATTTTTTTTTGTAAGACCCATTGCTCCTACTACTATTGGAACTGTCTGGGTATCTTTCTTCCACATTGCTGTTGTTTCTGCTTGCAGATCCTGATATTTTATGACTTTGTCTCGCTCTGTGCACAAGACACTGTAGTCATTGGGTGTGGCGATTTCAATGATCAGTGCTACTCTTGTCTTCTTTTCTTGGACCACTATATCTGTTTTTTTAGCATCTATCTTTTGACCTGTTGGTAATGGATGATCCCATGTGATGTAGACTACTTCATTTTCTGTGATGCTTTGTGGCTCATGTTTCCAGTGTTTTTCAACCACTTCACTGGCATAAACCCCAGTGCAATAGTCTCGCTTTGTTTTTGGCACATTCAGTTGCTGTCTGATTTTTATGTACTTATGGTCTGATTTAATCTATCCAAAACATTTTGGGGCCAGTCAGTCACTCCAAAACTGTAGGTTAGGACGGGAAGAGCAAATTGGTTTATAGCTTGAATTTTATTCCTAGATGTCAGTGCTGTTTTCAGGATTAATTTAAGTCTTCTAAAGTATTCCTTACTAAGTTTTATTCGCATTTGTTCATGTTTTATTGTTGATCCTTCATCAATTCCCAAATATTTATGCATTCCTTGCTCAAGTTCTGGCGCTGCAGTTTTCCTGCTTTAAAACTTGCTTTTACAGATTTATCAAGACCAAATGACATTCTGAAAAAGTTTTGACTACTTGCAGTTGTGCTTTCAGTTTCTCATCTGATGAGCTATACAGTTTTAAATCATTGACAAAGAGAAGGTGAGAAGTTTTTACACTTTGTTGTTTTCTAGGAGCCAGATTATAGCCATGGTCTAAGCTGTTGAGTAAACAGCTTAATGGATTAAGGATAAGGCAGAATAGTAACGGTGACAGTCACTCGAAATATCTTCCTTTGAATTCTTATCCCTAGGATAACAATTTGTCCTTTATCATGGCTTAATTGCAAAGAGGTCTGCCACTGTTTCATGGTCACTGTATTGTAGTCGATCAATGTGGGGTGTATCTTATATATTTTTAAGCACTCTTTTATCCATTAATGATAGATATTATCAAATGCTTTTTTGTAGTCAATCCATGCCATACTTAAATTCTTCCCCTTTTTGCAGTTCTTCACTATGACTTTATTTAACAACAAATGATCATTTGTTCCATATGAATTTCTTTTATTGCCCTTTTGTTCTACTGCCATAATTAAGTTTTCTTCTAAATGACTATAAACTCTGTCTGCATCAATTCCTGTGTATAGTTTATACGTCGTCGGAAGGGAAGTTATTGAGCTATAATTTTTAGGATAGATTGCAGGTTCAGTCTTAAGAAGGAGCATTGTTTTGCCTGTTGTTAGCCAGGCTGGTGTCTGTTCTGGGTGTGCATATAAATAGTTCTTACTCATGGCTAAATCTTCGTGCAAAGATGTTAATACTTTTAACCAGAAGTTAGGTACTGCATTTGGGCCTTGGATTTTCCAGTTGGAGGCTTTTCTTAACTTTGTTTCAATCTCTGTAGCTGTTACTTCTTCCCATTTCATATCCTATACCTTTAAACTTCTTATTCTTTCTTTAACTTCTTCTATCTATTTGGCATCTTTGTTATGTTCCACAGGATCTTCATAGATACTTCTCTGAAGTGTATCTATTTCTTATTTTTTTGGCGGTCTTTCAATTTCTTTTACCTTATTTCCCAGTTCTCTATAAAACCTTTTTGGGTCATCAGTAAATTGCTTATTTTGCACTTTACCTTTATCTTCATATCTTCTAAGTTTTTCTGCCTGTGCTGAGATTTTTAGTTTATTTGCAATAGCGCATCCTGTTCTAATACTGCGCATTGCTTTTATAACATCTATTTTTCTTAGTAGTTTTATTGATCTATTCCCACTTCCATAGTCTTCTAAGAGTGACACTTCTTGCCTTAATTGCTTTATAATTTTCTCTATTCGATATTTCCATGATGGTATTCAATTTCTCACCTTCCTTTCCCTCACTACCCCGTGTTCTTGTGGTAGAACTTTATCACTTATTAAGTTAGCTGTAGAGTAATATATCCTGTTTACTTCTGTTACATTGCATGGATCTCTATGAAGAGCCTAATTACTGTGTTCATTTGTTTTATCAGACTTCTGACTTTTTGGGTTTTATTAACCTTCTGCAGTCTATTTCTTTCATTGATCTTGATATATCTGTCCATGTCTATTAAATCAAGCAATTTCTCTCTTAGCTCGTTTTTCTTCCAAACTGAGGGCACATCCCTTGTTTTCCAGTTCCTGTGGATATTTTATAGAAGGTTCTCTAGCATCTTCCTATGACACAGTCTCATCAATTTCATCCTGTGCCATCCTTTGCTCTATCATATTATTCTGTATGACTGCTGTTATTCTCCTTAAGGATCTACATCCAAAATCTCATTCTTTTCTTATTTCTTGAATTACCTTCCTGCTTCGTCATCATCCCTTTCCACTTTGAATTGTAGCCTTCTGCTTGTGCTCTGTACAAGAGTCCTAACTGTATAGCTCTAAAATATCCCTTCAAATCAGGAAATCCTAAACCTCCTTGTTCTATTTGGGAGGATCAACTTATCACTTGTCTCTTGCCCTCTTCCTCTCACAAGTAAAATCCTTAAACTTTTTATTAATTACTATTCCTAACTTATTTTCTGCTTGATAAAAAAATATGTCTGACCTGTGTATAAAACTAAAGGGACTAAGAACATTTTACTGCTTTTATCTTGCTATCCATAACCATAGGCAAGAGCTTCTAGTTTTTCAGTTTTTGCATAATCTTTTGTTTAGTCTCTTCCCATTTATCCTTAGCTGTTATAACATAATCATGTTTAACCCATGCTCCTACATACTTCATTTTTATCATGTGCCCATAAATATGGGTATTGTTCATGTGTGGGTACATAGTATATTGTTACAGACTTTATCTTTTTATCACAAGAAAAAACATAGCTGTCTCAGTATATTCCACAGCACTGAATTGCCCTTTTCTAGTTTACATCAGATGCAAAATATCTACAAATAAAGCCAACATTTGTTGAACACCATACCAAATATATCTTTGAATTTTTGAGTCCCTTGTTTTCTTTGCCAGTGGTTCTGAATATTTTGCAAATAAAGGGAAAAGAGGACACCCCTAACTGGTTCCTCTGTTCACATGCAACTTATTAGAGAGGAACCCTACCACTTTGATTTTTGCCTCTTATCCCTTATATATAGTTGTAATTAACCTTATTATTGTATCAGGAAATGCTACTACGTCCATTGCCCAACTCATAAAATCCCAGCACTTTTCGTCAAATGCATTGCCTGTATTAAGACCCAGTAATAACAGCAGTATTTTCTTACATTTTGCTTCCCTGTGGATCATCATTGTTCTGCTAATGTTGTTAAATGTTTGTCTTCCCTGCACAAAAGCATATTGGTACATATCTATCAATTATCTCATCATTTCTGACATTCTTTTAGCCACTATAGACATAGTATAATCATGGTTTAAAATTACAATTGGCCTATATAAAGCTGGATCAGATAGGTCTGTATCATCTTTAGGTAGTACAGCCACCACAGCCATTTTTTTCATGATGTTGGTGCCTTTCCTCCTTTTAAAATACTGTTAAACAAAACCTCCCAGATATTTACCACTGTCTTCCTTCCTAGCTTACAAACTTCCATCAGAATACCATCTATTTCTGCAGACTTTCATGCAAATTAGTTATGCATCACCATCTTCATCTCATCTCCTCCTGTCGTAACTGTTAGTTGTTGAGCCTCATCTGCCTCTAACCTTGGCATATTTGTCTTCCATAAATATTTCTATTTGTGTTTTTTCTTGATTTCTCCACTTCTCTGTTTTATACAGATTTTCATAACATTTTCAAAATATCTTTAATACTTAATACCTCCACACAATTTCTGGTTACTTTTCTTGTTATAGACTCCCTAAGTTTAGCAACAACCATTTCTACTTTTTGTTACTTAATTTGTTGTGCCAAACATTTCTATGCTCTGAAATTATCAAAAACAGCTGCTTAACAGCAGTCTTTCTAAACTCATGCATGTTATCCACATACTCCATTATGTTCTCTTTAGCAGTCTGCAATTTCACCTCTTTTTGTTCTGTGATATTCCAATTATTTTGCACTACTTAAACCATTGTCAGCCCCTCTAAATAATTCTTTTTACTTAACCAGATGTCTTTTTCTTTTATTTCTACATACTTTTTAAACTCTACTTTTATTTTCTTCCTTCTAACTTGCTATAACTTATGGAGTACTGTTTATCTTCCCTAATAACGCTTGGATCTAAATTTGTCTTTTTCATTATTTCCTCAACCGATGGGTCTCAGATCCAACTCTGGCCACTTTTCAGACTGAGGATCAATAGCTTAAGCTCCTCCCCTTGCCCACAATCCCCTTTATTTCCTCAGATCTTATTTGCTGCTCACAGCATTCAGACATTGTTGAAGTAGCTCAAACATTTGCAGATAAGTGCATTTCTTGATTTTTATACTTTAACTTCTTTTCGAGTTTTACTTGGAGCCCTTTACTCTCTACTCGTCTTTTTCCTTCCCTGCTAGCCTCCCCTCCCCAAAAATCTTCTATCTAGCAGTATTGTTTTTATGTTAAGGCAACCCACCTTCTCCCTTTTCTATGCTCAAAGTCTAATATCTTTCTTACCGTTGATGTCATTTCTTCTCTTAATCCCCTTATTCAGGAAATTTTTGGTACCATTTTCTGGTACCTGACTGTCTGTGGAAGTTTCTGTCTGTTGTTGTGCTTATCCTGCAGTCATGTTGGACAGCCTACTAGAATCAAAAAGTCTATTTCCTGCGGTGATAAAATCCCTAACTCTGATGCTTACTTAGCATGTGTATATTGTCTATGGGCCACACACACCAAGTAAGCATCAGAGACTAAAATTGTTATTTTTGCTCAGAGTTTAAACACAGTGCTTTGGTAGAATGAAGGAATAATTTAGTGTTACAAATTCTTCTTCATACTTTTCTGTGTCTGGAGCTTCCACTTCTGCCAAGAAGCCAGTGAATAAACCTAAAGAGGACAAAGGGGAAAATACAGCTGAAAAGGTAGTTGAAAAATCTAAGAAGCCAAGGAAACATTCCCTGACTGCTCTCTTGCTCCAGTGTTGGCTCCTATTGCTGCTCCTACTCTGATCCACTCCTTGTCTTGGGATGCTTTGAATCTAAGACTTCTAGGATTGTCCATGTCAGATCTGAAGGTTTGGTCCTCTTTGACTCCGGCATCTTTCCTATTCTAGCCGATGCCAACAGTGTTGGGAGCCAGAGGGATCCTGGAGCTGTAGCTTCAGCATAGAATCTGGGGGTAGAGGCTCAACATCGAGACATTGACTGCCTCTTCCTCTCAAGGCTTTGGCATTAGCTCTGCTCCAACTTCTGCTTCAAGACAGAATCAAAGGGATTCTCTGGGCTAGATAGTTTGGTCCTACTGGAGTAGTTCTGGGGTCTTCCTTGTCTTCTGCATTCAAGGCAGTAGAGAGAGTTTTCATGTCAGGTGGTAGGATATAATTGCCCCCCTTGGGTCATCCTACTCCACAACTATCTGCCCTGGATCCTGGACCTGCTCATTCTGTTCCATCAGGGCAGCTGGTCCATTCCAGGCTTGAGACAGTCCTCATCCAGGACTCCCGAGTTTTTCCCAGATTACCCCCCCATGGAAGCTGCCTGGAAGCACAATTGCAAGAAGGGGCACATTGACTCCCCACCAGAGTCACTAACAGAAGAGACAGACTTGGATGAAGGAGACTGGTCCCCCAGGTCACCCCTTGAGGGTTTCTAATTTTGGGAGATCCTCTAGCTTTTGAGACAGAAATGTGGTTGGTCTTCCAAAGTCCCTTCCTAGAAGGAGTCAATGTTTCTTGAGGCTTTCAGAAACTGCTCAGCTATTCCTGGATGGTCCACCTGGTGAGTAAAATTCTGGATCTGATTTCCCAGTTGGGCATGGAAGGATACTGATGTGGCAAAACCAATCCCCAAAAAGCTGGATAAATACCTGGTTACACCCAAAGACACTGCCCGCTAGAGCAAGGGCCACTCAGTCAATGCTATAGTGGTGGTGGCAACCACTAAAAAGAAACTTGTTGTGGAAAGTCCTACTGTGTCCATCCCCCAACAAGACAGTCTAGGTCCTTGGACAGATTCAGAAAGCAAATGTATGCATCAGCAACCTTTGCTGTCCGATTGTTGAATTATTTGACACTCATAACAAGGTTTCAGAGGGATTGATTAAGGAGTTTTGCAATTCCCTCTTGGGGTCCATGACTACAGAGGGTGAGAAAACTGTGTCTTCCCCAAATGGTCACCTTTCAGTCCCTCTCGAACACTCCATGCATTTGATCTCTGACACTACAGAAGGTGTTTCTAGAGTCACGAGTTTAGTTATTACAGTTCAGAGGCATGCCTGGATGTCTTTATACAGTTTCACAGAGCCTTTCAAGACATCCCTTCATCAATGCTCCTTGTAGAATAACAGATGTGTTGTACCTTTAAGAAGCATTTCCAAGATCTGTGTGCATATAAATACCAAGCATGTGTTAGCTTCAGTGCCATTTTGAAGGTGCAGTCAGAATGTTGTTAACATCCACGTGCATGATAGCTAGTTTGTTTATAATTTAAAGTTACTTAACCTTATATGTTAAGTTGTCTATCTCGCCTTCATTCTTGCTGGATGGGTTTGGAGCCGACCTCGGCCACTCTAAAAGCTCGAGAGTTGGTTCCACCGGCTCGAGGCTCCCCTTATATCCCACAATGCTAGGCGTGAGTTACCTCAGATCTCGTTTGCCGCTACAGCGATCGAGGTGTTTGGTTTCTACCGGCTTCAGGTGAGTTATTGTAGAATAAGTATAGTCTACTTAAACCCCTTTAATTTAATTCATTATTGTTATTTCCCTTAGTTTAGTGGATTCAGACCCTCCCCTTTCCTGTTTTTCCACTCTTTCTTCCACAAAGAACTTTTGTTCTTCCCTCAGGCCTTTGGGCCTTTCCATCCCTAGGGTGTTTGTGTTTCTTGTTAGGGAACTAAAAACTTGGGATAGTATAATTTTTAGTTATAATTGTTTGAAATTTAGTTTGGGTATAGTGTAATCAGTGTGTTTGAGTGTGTGTTTGGTTACACTTTCCTTAACAATGTCTAAGGATTCAAAGGTCTCAGGCTTCAAGAAGTGTGACTCGTGCTGTCAGAAAATGTCTCTGACAGACGGTCACACTTCTTGTGTTTACTGCCTGGGACCTTTACACCTGCAGGACTCTTGTGCTGTATGCCATGGCTTCAGCCCCAGAGTCCTGCAGGAAAGAAAAAATAAACTTATTTTGAGAGGTTTACTTAAGCCTGAGGGTTCCCTTACTGTTACTTTGGGAAAACCCTCTAAGGCTTCTAGGTCCTCGGCTCCAGCTCCTGAGTCGAGGCCTAAGGCTCCGAAACCTCCTTCTACATCGGCTCCGGCTGGAGCCGATGAGTCTCAGACTGCAGCTTCTGTGGTTTCCGGAGCCGAGGTATTGAAATTCCTGTGTCGGCTCCGACTAGACCTTGAGCCGACATCTAGAAAGAGGTCCAGGTCACCGTCCCTTGGCTCCGTTCATTCGGCTCCAGCATCTCCCTTGCTGTCTGAACGGAGCCATAGATCTCACTCCTCTAGGTCATCGAGGCTTTCGGACCATGACCTTCAGAGGGTAGTGAGTCGACTTCTTAAGTCCGAGGCACTGGCCCAAATGCTTCAGAGCCCGACTCATCAGTTGATGCCTGACCCTGTTCCTCATTATGTTCCTCCTCCGACTCCTTTGAGCTCGGCCGGGCATTTCGGAACCGAGACTGTGGTAGCGTCGGAGCCGATACAAATGTCTTCGCTCCGTCGTCGACTCCGATTTCTTCCTTAGAAGAATCTCGGCGCCGACTTCGGCTCGAGGGTGAGTGGCATCGGACCCTTGTCTGACCCCGCTCTCCCTCTCAGTGCTTGGCGCTGGTGAGTTCGGCTCCGACATCGGCCTCGAGCCATCACTGTCGGTGCCGAGGAGGTTTTCAGCTTCTCGAGCGGGGACCTCTGGCTCTGCCTGACAGGGTGTCGAGGTCATGCGGAGTGTGTTGGAACCTGGTTCAACTCCACAGTCGCCTCCCTCTTCGGTGCCTCAGGTCAAGTCTGCTCACTCCCTCATCCCAGACCGCAGAGAGCCAGCTCCTCAGGAATCCCCTGTGGGATCTCATCCTCTTCCGAGGCCTCTCCTGAATTGCCACAAGAGCCCCCTCCCAAGAGAAAGTGTAAGAGAAAACACATAGACTCACCTCAGTCCGTCACCTCTCACACAGATTTAGAGGATTCGAGGGTTCCCCGTTCCCCTTCTGAAGATGTCTCCTTTGCAGACATTCTAGAAATCCTCAAACAGAGGGGAAATTGGCCAGCCCTCAGCCCTTCGGAGGATGAATCTGTGTATCTTGAGGCGTTTGGCTCTCGCCCTTCCACCTCCTGGGTGTCTCCCTTTGACCCCCTCATGCAGGTGGTAGCAAAAAAGGCATGGACGGCTCCTGATTCAGTGGACCCCACTCCCAGGAGACCCTCAAAATTTATCACGGCACCAGCAGATAAACAATTTCTGACCAAGGGAGTTTCTGTGGATGCTATGGTGGTTGCTGCTGCCACTAAGAAGGAACTAGCTGATCCTTCAGTGCCTGTCCATCCACCTAATAAGGAATCTAGGTCTATGGACAGGTACGGGAAGCGGATGTTCTTGTCAGCGACCTTTGCTATGCATTCGCTGAACTACCTATGCCATTTTACTCGTCTTCAAAGGGACTTGATCAAAGAAGCGAGTGACATGTTGAAGGATCCTACAGCTGCGGGTTTTCAGGACAAGATGAACACTCAGCTGGCTACCCTGAACTCCATAGCTAACTCCTCCATGCGCCTCCTTTCGTATGCGGGTGATGGAGCGAGCAGGGCCGCAGGGACAGGTGTGGCCTTACGCAGGCATGCCTGGATGCAGCTATGCAACTTTGCGGACCCCTTTAAAACGTCGTTCACTAATTCCCCGTTTGATGGATCATCTCTTTTTGGTCCTCAAGTGAAAGAAACCTTGACTAGGTGCGAGACGGATGGCAAGACTCTTTCTGCCGTCGAGTCCGTTTTCTACTCCTTCTAGGCCTTACCCCAAAGGCCAGAAAAGTGGGAAAATGTGGTTCCATAAACAATCTCAAGGGACTTCGCCTGACACACAGAGTCGGTTCCCTGCCAGAGGCAGAGGGAACAACAATGGTAGACGCCGCCCTAGAGTCAGAGAACCAGGGCAATCGAGAAACTTTCTCCGATAAGCCCTTTCAGCATCCCTGAGGTGTTGCCCGACTGTCCACCTTCGGAGGCAGTCGGGAAGATTGGCACTGTACCCAGAAGCCTGGCTATCCCTAACTCAAGACAAGTGGGTACAGTCCATCATTTCGGCTATTCCATTCCCTTCGTTCACATTCCAAACCAGTCAAAAAAATCCCTTCCAGATGTTCCACCCAATCAAAGGGATCTTGCAGCTTTGGAAATTTCAAAGCTACTTACAAAAAGAGCAATTCAGCCAGTTCCAACAGACCAGCAAGGATCCGGAATCTACTCCAGGTTCTTTTTAGTTCCAAAGAAAACAGGGACTGGAGACCAATTTTGGATCTCAGTATCTTGAACAAGTCTGTCAAGAAAACAAGATTTCGGATGGTCACACTACAGTCCATCCTTCCCCTACTGGGAAGAAAAAACTGGATGTGCTCTATAGACCTTCAGGATGCGTACTATCATATAAAAATGAACAGACGCTCCAGAAGATTCCTCCGCTTCAGGCTGGGTACCAGTCATTTTCAATTCAGAGCCCTGCCCTTTAGACTCACCACTGCCCCGCAAGTGTTTACCAAATGCATGGCAGTGGTAGCTTCTCACCTGAGACGGCAAGGATTCCAGGTGTTTCCATATTTGGACGACTGGCTCCTCACAGCTCCCACCAAGCATCTTCTTCTAATGGCCAGAGACTACACTTTTCGCATTTGTCAAAACTTAGGCATCTCAATAAATTGCGAAAAGTCTGTTTTGTCGCCTTGTCGCTATTACCTTCATAGGCGCAAATCTAGACACAGTCAACATGTCTGCGAGACTAACAGATCAGAGAATAACAGACATACGCAAACTGGTCTCGCTTCTCTTCAGCAGCAACAGAGTCAAAGCCAGGTTAGTTCTGAAAGTATTAGGGATTATGGCGGCTGCCATACCTCTGCTTCCATTAGCCAGATTCCACATGAGAATCCTTCAATGGATGCTCTTCACACAATGGTCATACCAACAACTTCCGATGTCTCACACCATTATGATTACGCAAACATGCAAGAATCATCTTCGTGGTGGATGTCTTCCCTCAGCTCCTCTTGGGAAGACCCTTTGTTCCTTCCTCCGGTTGCTACTCTGACAACGGACGCCTCCCTGATCGGGTGGGGGGGGCATTATCAGGGCAGAACTGTCCAGGGCATATGGCGTCCAGGCGACTGCCACTTGCACATAAATGTTCTAGAGATGAGAGCAGTGCTTTTAGCGTTGCAAGCCCTTCAAGACTCTCTTCCATTGGGAACGATAGCAATCCAGACGGACAATATGTCTGTAGTGTGGTATATCAACAAACAAGGTGGAACCAGGTCCTATCCCCTATGTCGAGAAGCACTCAGACTGTGGCAATGGGCGATTTCTTCTCAGCGTTTTCTGATAGCAACGCACATCGGAAGTCCAATCAAATTGCGGACAAGTTGAGCAGAGCTATCCTCATGCCTCACGAGTGGTCTCTGAAAGATTCTATTGCGAGAAAAAATTTTCTCAAGTGGGGTCAGCCTTGCTGCGACCTTTTTGTTACACCCCAAAACAGCAAGTGCAGAGATTATTTCACCCTATTCCCGTTACCAGGCCAGTCCAGCAGAGACGCTCTAGTCCAAGTTTGGCCCCGGGACTTCGCATTTCCTCCCTTCCCACTAATTTCTCAAGTGATACAGAAAGCTATCGCTCAGAAGGCCTCTCTGATCCTCATTGCTCCTTACTGGCCTCGACAGGTTTGGTTCCCCTTTCTACATCAATTTCTGTTGGAGCAACCTTGGCATCTGGACCTAGTTCCAGATCTTTTGATCCATCAATCGGGTCAGTTGCATCGCTCCTCCCTCTCTGAACCTCACTGCTTGGTTCCTCCAGTTCCTACCCTAGCCAGGCTTCCTCAAATATCTCACACTGTTCGAGATATTTTAATAGCTTCACACAAATCTTCCACTCAAAAATTTATCTTAGTAAGTGGAAACGTTTTGCCTATTGGGCTCAAGGAAGGGACTTAGATCCTTTCACTGCTCCCATCCATATGGTTCTTGATTTTCTAGCTGAACTCTTTCATGCAGGTTCATCTCCTTCTACTCTCAAAGTTCAATTGGCAGCTATATCTAACTTTCATGTGGGTATTTCAGAGTCTGCCATTATGTCCCACAAGCTTTGCAAAGCATTTTTGAAGGAGTTTTTCTACTCAGACCTCCTATAAGAAATCCTCCTCCTCCTTGGGACCTTAATTTAGTTCTCAGTTCTTTGATTCTCCCCTTTCGAACCTGCAGCTGCCTGTTCATTAAAATTGCTATCATGGAAAACTCTCTTTCTCGTAGCTATTACTTCAGCTAGAAGAGTTTCAGAACTTCATGCACTCAGCTGTCGACCTCCTTATCTGTTGTTCCATAAAGACAGGGTATCCTCAACCCGTCCTTTTTACCTAAAGTGGCCTCTGCGTCTAACCTAAATCAAAGCATTGACCTCCTGTGTTTTTCCAGGGTATTCTAATAGGTCTGAACAAAAATTGCATTGGCTGGATGTTCATCGTCAGTTAAGGTACTATTTGGATAGGACCAAACAATTCAGAAAAACTGACCAGCTGTTTGTCTCTTATGCAGAAGGCAGAAAGGGACTTTCTGTTTCCAAGGTATCACTATCTAGATGGCTAACATCTCTGATTTCCATTGTTTATGAAATTAGACACCAAAAGCTGCCTAATAAACCTAAGGCCCATTCCACCAGAGCTTTGGCTACTTTTATAGCTTTCCAAGACAGACTGCCTATTGACACCATTTGTGCAGCAGCTACTTGGGCTACTCCTCATACTTTCATTTCACATTATAAGTTGGATTTAGCTTCCAGACATAGAGCTAACTTTGGTACCACTGTTCTCAAGAGTCTGTTCCGTTAGGCCACCCGGGACAAGGTGCTAGGGACGCGGTCCCATCCAGCAAGAATGAAGGCGAGATAGACAACTTAACATATAGAAGTTATGTTCTTACCATAACGTTCCATGTTAGTTGTCTTCTTCTCGCCTTCTTCCCCACCCTCCTTCCCCCTGGCCTGGACAGACCTAGAGGAGTTTGATTGTGACCTCTCTTTCTACCACCTCTTTACTATAGGTATATGCTCTGCTGTGCATATTTTCCTGGATCAGGCTGTAGGTCACCCTTCTCTTCTCCCTGTTTATAGAGGTGGACTTCTTTCCAGTTATTCTGGTTCTATTATTAGCTGGGCCTAGCTCACAAACGAGATCTGAGGTAACTCACGCCTAGCATTGTGGTATATATGGAACCAACTCTCGAGCTTTTAGAGTGGCCGCAGTGGAGCGAGGGGTCGCTCCGAACCCATCCAGCAAGAAGAAGGCGAGAAGAAGACAACTAACATGGAACATTATGGTAAGAACATAACTTCTATTTATGATGTGTTTGCATACAATAAAGCTGCTTGAACAAGAACCCACAATGCTCACTTGTTTTATACTTACCTGGAGAAAGACTTGGTGTCAGAACCGGGATGGCAAAGACTATTCTTCAGAGCCACGAGGTGCAGAGGTAATGTTGAAGGCAAACTAAAAGAACCAAGAGGTAAAAAGAGCCAGAAACAAGTTAAAGGTAAAGAGAACACACACAAATGATTTATTTATTGAAAGAGGTTAAACAGAGCATTATAAGGGCACAAAATGTATTGTTAAGCAAATAAATAGCACAGAAATGTTTATTAAGCAAACAAGAAGTAGAAAAGAATTCATTAATCAGACAAAATATTTTAAACTGAGTTATTTGATAAAATGAGCATTAGAAAAGTACATAAGGGTTCAGAATTACCTCAGAATTGTAAAATGAGTGTGTTTAAATTAAAATGAGCATGTTTAGAGTTAAAATGAGCACAAGAAAGTATAAAAGGCATACAAATAGATTAAATGAGCAAAATGAATATAGCAAAAGGGCATAAAAGACGCATTAATAGATCCAGTGAGCAAAACAACTATAATAGAAGGGGCAGAAAAGGGCATATTGAGTATAAATAAAGCAAAGGGACTGCATGAGTTTTGGGACAGATTGCTACATTCTATTGATTTGAAGCCTTGAATAGCATAACTAGAGTTGTTTGAAGTATCTCAAAGTGTGTAAAAGTGCTTACAGTGTGTGCTTATTGCTGTGCATTTATTCAGAAGAGGTTGTTGTGTGCAAAGTGCAACTATTTTGTGAAGTGCAGTCAAGTGAAAACATTTTGAAAAGTTTCTTGTGCCTGGGTGCGTCTGTTCACGGAGTGCCACCATTAGAGAGTGCCTCTTGCACTATACAGTTGTTTGGCAAAGTGCAGTAATTTTGGGGAAGTTTCAGTGTACTATGTACTGTTTATGCACAAAGTGCAGTTATTTTGAGGCGTTTCTCATTCTGAGCTTCTCCTGCTCAATACATTCTCGATTCACAATTACTTCAAAGCAGTTTATTTCAAAGTGCCATTACTTCAAAACACTTTATTCGTAAAGCGCCATTGCTTTGAGATAGTTATTCGCAAAGTACAGTTACTTCAAAGTTTTTTTTGCCCTTGGCTTCTATTGCTCAATTTATTCACACTGTGCAGTTGTTCGAAATGTTTCTTAAAATGATGATAAATGACTTTAGCATTAAAGTATTGATAAATGGCATTGGCATTAAAGCAAATACAAGACAAAGGCTTGTATAGTGAAATAATGATGATAAATGACTTTAGCATTATTGCCTTTACAAGATAAACGGCATGTATAGTAAAATAATTTCAAGGCAAGTGACTTTACAGAAAAGAAATTTCAAAGTGTTGCAGTGCCTAGGAAACTTATTTAGTGAAATTCAGTTATGCAAAGGCTTGTTTTTTTGTTACAAGTACTGGCATAAATTTCAAGCACATGTATACGTGTATGTACAGGTGTGTATGTCCGTGCATATTTGCAAGAGTTTTCACTGAGATATGTCAATATGGCAGACAGATTTCGCTAGCCACATCCACTTGTGTTTGATGAGAATATTTCAGAGAATTGGAAAAGATTTGAGCAAGAATACAATATATTTATACAAGCAGCTTATTCTGATAAAGATGCACATACCAGAGCATTTATTTTGCTGAACCTAGTCAGAAGCCATTGAAAGGGAGTGTTCATTTGTCTATGCACCAGCAGTGTATGGAGGTGAAGGAGAAACTCGTGTTGTTGTGCAGGCTGAATCAAGGGAAGATCCCAAGTGTTTAAAGCACAAATTCAGAGAAATGTGTAACCCCCAGATTAATGTTAAACTAGAGATGCATTTGTTTTACATAAAAGATCAAAAGCAAGGGGAAATTTCACAGCTTATATTACCGACCTGAGAAACAAAGCTAAAATATGTAGGTCTGGTGATTTAAAGGATGAATTAATAAAGGAGAGACTCGTATGCTGCATTAATAATGCTGCTGTGAGAAAGATTTTGCTTCGTGACAGTGATTTAATGCTGAGTAAAGCCACTGAGATTTATCATATTCATGAGATTACAGAAAGGCACACAAGTATGCTTGCTAGTGATAACAGCATGAATTCAGTAGGCTCCAGAGCTCATGTAGACAGAATGCAACATGTGACAGGCAAAAGCAGGCCTAAGCACTTGGCAGCAGCAGCCTCTGCGGGACTTCCAGGTAAAACCCGTAGTCTTCTAGCACTTTCCAAGAACAGTTCAGTTAAAAGAGCATGCTCAGTGCAAAATTAAGAGTATGTAGTACAAAACAGACATTGCTCAGTACAGCATAAGAGTGAATCAGCAAAACCCAAATCAAGCTTTATTGTTAACTGTCACAATTGTGGTGCTACCCATGAGTCCAGAAGAGAAAAGTGCATGGCATTTGGTCAGCAATCACAAAAACGGCCAGCACTCCTATGAGAGGTTCATCATACTCTTTGTAATAAATGAACATATTAGTGTAAAAAATACACTAAAATGAAAAAAACAAACCAGTTTCAACCCAATGACCTTCCTCAGTGTATAGTATAACCAAACATTCTTTCAACACAATATATAATCAGTACAAATAAGTAGATCCACCCTTCTCATTAATAAATTCAATTATGTTTTAAAGGTGCTCATTCATTCCAGGGGAAAAGACCCCATCAAGTTTGATAATCCAAGTTCTTATATCATGCCAGCCAGCCTTCAGATTCCTGTTACCTAGAACTTTGTCAGTAATTATGAATTTAAAACATGCTGTGGGATGTTTGATAGTGTGCTTATATAAAGCATTGGACTGACTTTTATTTCTTATTTTACTTAGATGCGCAGATATATGAAATCTAAAAGGGCGTGATGACTGAGCTATATAGAAAGCTGAACAAGTGCATGTAACGAGATAACCCAATCTGTGCTACAGTTGGCAAAAATATTATAGATTTGGAAGGTATTTTTACTAGTAAATTCTTTTGTCTTGATAAAATATTTACAAAAAGGAGCAGTGACTACATGAAACATAACATAACAATACACCCCACTTCCAGTGTCCCCTGAGACATATTTTTATACTGTATTTTGTGTTTATAATGGTTAAAGAACTCACCCAATGTCTTACCACTTTTAAATGAAAAATGACATCTGGGACCCAGAATGTCAGATATTCTGTCCTCAGCCATTAAAATATCCCAGTGTTTCTGAATCAGATGTATAAATCCAAAGGTATTGTGCCCATAGGCAGTATTAAATCTAATAATTTTATTCTTCTTGTTAGTTTTTTGTTGATATCGTAACATATCTGACCTATTATAAGTTTGAACTTGATTACTAGTTTGAATAACTTAAGATTTACAATATCCTCTATCACAAAATCTAGTGATAAGATTATCTTGTTGTGCTAAAAAAGCATTGTCTGCAGAACAAATTCTATGAATCCTCAAACATTGAGATTTGGGGATGTTACATATAATGTGTCTGGAATGACAACTGGATGCATGTAATAAGGTATTAGAACCATGTTGTTTTTGAAAGAATTTACTATCCAGAGTCCCATCCTGTTGGTGGCTTACTTGAACATCGAAAAATGAAATACAGTCAGTGTCATGATGTACTCTGAACTGAATCTCCCACTTACTTTCATTCAAATATTGAATAAATTCCCTAAGATAGTCCACATCTGACCTCCATACCAACCAGCAGTCATCAAGATATCATCTCCAAATGTTTTCATCTAGAAACAAATTATGATTACAATCATAAATAATTTGTTGTGCCAAGTAGCCCATTAAAAAGGTCAGAATATATTGCTGCAAAAGATGCACTGTAGAAAACAATTG
Organism: Protopterus annectens; assembly: GCF_019279795.1. Classification (NCBI taxonomy): domain Eukaryota; kingdom Metazoa; phylum Chordata; order Ceratodontiformes; family Protopteridae; genus Protopterus; species Protopterus annectens. The sequence goes on along the minus strand of NC_056731.1, from coordinate 908,064,951 downwards.
CCATTGAAATAAAATGCATTTTTGATCAGGACATGTTCCTTTAAACAAATAAAGGTGTTAAAACCAGGGCTATAAAAAGGAATACAATCAAGCCAGTATTCCAGTGCAGCTAAACCAAACCAATGTGGAATACTGATATATAAAGATGTAACGTCTAAAGTACACATAGTCAACCAGGTTCAAGCTGCATCTCAGAAATAATATTTAAAAATTCAGTAGTGCCCTGCTTTCCAGCCCTGACCCCTTGTAGCAATGGTTTAAGATAAATGGTCAGAAAAGTGGATAATGGTTCCATCAAGGAACCATTCCCTGACACATTGGGCCTCCCCAGTGGTTGACAAGTGTTTTTGTGTATTTTGGGAAGTAAATATAACTGTTATGGCAGGGGGTCTTGAACAGTCAAATGTATATAAAGTGTGTTTACCAGTTATGCCCTCACTCAAGGCTAAAAGTAAAAACCTATCAATCTCCTCCTTAAATTTAGGAATAGGGTCAATAGCCATATTGGTATAAAACCTATTGTCAGACAATTGTCTTTCAGTCTCTGCCAAATACATAGACCAATCCGTAATCACTACAGCTCCTACCTTGTCAGCAGAAATAATAACCATGTTTTATTGTTACGAAGATTATCCAAAACTTGAATTTCTAATGCACTTAGATTGTTCAAAAATAACTTCGTGGATGAGCCAAGACCAAAATGTAAATCTTTGAGAACACATTGTTGAAAAATACCCACATGTTTATTCATAGGTGGAATAAACGTAGATTTATGAAACCTGAAATCATGATAGGAATCACATGCTCGTTTAGTATTATCAAAATATAATTTGAGATTTAACATTCTGCAAAAAGAGACATAATTTGCAAAAATTATCTTCGGGTACCAAAAAGCCAGGGACAAAATTAAGACCTTTATTAAGCAGTTGTAATTCTGCATCTGATAAAGTTACAGAAGAGATGTTATGTATATTGCAATTACCTTCTAATGAGGCACCAGACGGTGTAGCAATGTTTCTAATGAAGCGTCTTGAAACAGACATTGCTCAGTACAGCATAAGAGTGAATCAGCAAAACCCAAATCAGGCTTTATTGTTAACTGTCGCAGTTGTGGTGCTACCCATGAGTCCAGAAGAGAAAAATGCATAGTATATGGTCAGCAATGTCATAAGTAAAAGAAATGGAACCATTTTCAAAGGTTTTGTAAATAGAGTAAGCCTCACACAGTTACAAAAAAGGGCCAATCCAAAAAGTAAGTTAATGAAATAGACTTGTAACAGTCTGCTTTCTATGTAGATGGTGTATCGGTAATTGGTGAAAAGATTGATGCAGTAGATTTATTGGCAAGAAATTAAGTGTTTTGCACTGTCTGGACCAATGGTAAATCCACCAAGCTTAAAGTAGACACCACTTCAAAGTGTAATGTCATCTCTGAAGATAATTTTGCAAAGGTCAGAGGTGGTGAACAACTAAATGTGACTAGTTGTACGAAATTTGTAGCTTATGGAGGTGTAGAAATTCATACTGAAAGCTTTCCTGTTATGTGGCTAAGAGCTGTTATAACCTATTGTCTATGTGGCTTGAAGACTTGTGCAGTCTTTATTGTGTAAAAACAGCTTCACATTACCAAGTGTTAAAAGTTTTAATACAAATACTCCAGTATTCCAGAACAAAGCTTTCGGACAAAGTCCTTCATCAGTATTACAAAGTTTTTTTCCATATACATTATTTATACCATCCTAAAATAATCACATGACACAACCTAACCTATCATAAAAGTATATTAATTAAGAAACTAAGATTTAAAGACACATATCTATTAGTTCAGTTCTATTAGATAAAATGAAATAAAATAGAATAAAATAAAATAGAACAATAACTATTATTTAATTTCTATCAAAATGTTATATATTGCTGTTTATATTTCAGAATTGGTTTGATAGAAACCTGTTTATTAATTCCAGGTGGAGAATCTGCATGAAGTTGAATAATCCACTCATATTCCTTCTTTTCCAACTTAGTATTAATATCTCCTCTTCTTAGACTTGGCTCCAAAACATCTAGAACACTAAATACAAAATGATGTGCCGGTCCTTCCTCATCTATATGTTTAGCTAATGCATTTGTTAATACACATCTTCTAATATCTGATTTGTGTTCAATAATTTGATTTTAAGTTTTCGAGTAGATTTACCTACATAGAATGCCATGCATAATGTACTTGCAGCTCGATAAACTGTTAGGGATGTATTGCATGTTGCCCAGCATCTGAGGTAAAACTTTTTCTTACTTGTAGGATGAATAAAAGTATTGGATGAACATACGTCAGAGCAACATGAACAATTAAAACAAGAGAATGTACCTTTCTTATTCAAAATAACTGTTGTCTTTTTATTTAACAAAAAATCTTTATAGCACAAACATTGTTTAAGGTTACTACAATTCTTATATGTAAATAGGGGAGTTTCCAGAATTATATCATTTAAACCAGGTAGAGCTCTTAATATACCCCACTTTCTTCTTATAATATCCTCAGTTGGCTTACTACTCCTACTATGTGTCATGGTATATCTCAGACATCCAGATATATTATTATCCCGTTTTCTATTGGGTCTATAACCATCATTCGAAAAGTAGGGCTTAACTTCATTTCCTCTCTGATTCATCACATCTTCTCTAAGACTAGATAGTTGAGTCATATCATATCATCTCTCATTAAATTCTTTAGTTATCTCATTCATCTGCTCAATACATATGTTGTCATCAGTATTAAGTCTATTTACCCTCATGTATTGACTTTTTATGATACCTTTAAAGATGTGCCCAGCAGCATGCATACTCTTTTTATGTAAATATTTGTTAGTGTGCACATCTTAATTATATATACTGGTGGTTATATATTGCCCTTCCAGTTGAATTCTAACTTCCAAATAATTGATATCTATCCTTGAGTATTTCACTTCAAAAGTCAAAAAAGTAGTTGTTTTGTTCACGAAGCTCACAAAATTAAGTAAGTCCTCATTACCATGCCATACAATAAAAATATCATCCACAAAACATTAATAAAAGAGGATGTTAGATTTATATATATTTTGACGGTCATTAAAAATGAATTCTTCCTCCCAATTGCCAAGAGTCAAGTTAGCATGTGTTAGCCACCATAGCTACACCCAGTTGTTGGTAAATTTGTTTATTAAAGAGAAATATGTTATTCTTAAGAGTTATTTCCAGTAGTTCACAGAAAGTTTCAACCTGCCTACCTGTGAAATTATCATATTTACATAAAGTCTGTCTTACACTATTTACTCCATATTCATTAGGAATACAGGTGAAAAGAGATTTTATGTCCAGAGTAACAAGAAGAATATCCATTTCATTATTTGTTTTATACCATTGATATAATAAGTTTAGAAAGTGACCAGTATCCTTAATGAAGCTTTGCACAAAGCAGAGAAAGTCCTTAAAGACATCCTGCAAATAGGCTGAAATGGGTTCCGTAATCCACCCTCTACCCAAGACATTTGGTCTCATCGGGGGCTGTAACAAAGATTTATGAATTTTGGGTAGTCCATAAAAAACTGGGATGGTGGGACTAGGTACTATTAGAAAGTTGAAATAATCTAACGTTATATCATTATTAATTTGTAGTTCATAAATATTGATATTAACTTTACTAATAAGGTTCCCAACATTAACATCTTGTATAGGTTTAAATGTGTGTATGCATCTATTAGTAATTCTCCCATACCATCAATATAATCAGCTAGATTCATAATCTCTATACAGCCACCTTTATCAGCTTCTTTAATTATAATACTTTTGTTAGACTGCAAATCATGCAAGACTTGAACTTCGTCAACAGACAAATTGTACATTTTCATGAAAGCATTATCATTATATAGTTTACGTATCTGTTTATCACAGATATCATGAAATGCTGTAAGGATAGGGTCATTGATAAGTATGAAACTACTCGATCTTTTTAAGCCTACTGATGCATCACTTGTGTTCTTAAAAATCAATTTCAAACTTAAATTGCGAATAAATGTTTTTAGCTCTGTTAAGGCATCTATAATATCACTAACATTTGAAGGAATGAATTTTATACCACGTTCAAGTAGCGAAATACCAGCTGATACTAGTTTTATATCAGATAAATTCACAATAGAACCATTTCCCAAATATATAGCACTTCTATTAGATTGAACTATTGTTCACATTTCCAATTTCATTAGTACATACTTCTGATTTATTACAAAATTCATTGTTCTCATAGGTTTCATCAGCAACTAAAATTTCATTCATATTTCCACTTCTGTTAGGATTTATTTGTGTATCATTCACATGTAAATTAATGAGAGACACTTCAGCAACATCATTACTATCAATTACTAAATTCATCATTCACTGTATATTCCTCATTAATACTGGTAGAATCTGATAGGCGTATAGAATTTGAAATAGCATTTATTAAAAACATTAATGACATTTTAAGTTTGAACAAAGGGTGATTGGAATTTAGGAGAAGAAGCTTCAGTCCAATCCAAACGGCAGACTGCAATTCCTGTGGGTAAATTTCTACCATTACACAAGCTATCATTTGTTATATATTCATCATTAATATAGCAATAACCCACGCCTGGGTGTGGGTAATGCAGGATTTAACCACGGTTGGCGTGTTTGGTCCTGAGGCGAAGCCCAAGGGACCAAACAAAGACAACCGTGGTTAAATCCCGCATTACCCACACCCAGAAGTGGGTTATTGCTATATTATGACATTATTTAAGAAAAGAAACAATTACTTTTCTTAAATATTGGCATTGTATAATGCCTCTGCTGCTCTTCCGCAGCTGTCTGGCATCCGCGGCAGTTCTGATGTACTGCGCATGCCTACACAGTACATCAGAGTTGGCCAAAAGCAACGGAGAAAGCAAGATCTCCATTGCTTTTTACTGTTTTGCTATGTTAAATGGGTTTAACATGGAGACAGCTTTAAAATAAGCAACGGAGATCTCCGTTGCTTATTTTAAACTGTCTCGCTATGTTAAACCCATTTAACATAGCGAGACAGGTTTAAAAAAAAAGCAACGGAGAAAGCAAGATCTCCGCTTTTTACACTGTGTCGCTATGTTAAAGGAGTTTAACATAGTGAGACAGCTTTAAAAAAAGCAACGGAGATCTCCGTTGCTTTTTTTAAACCTGTGTCGCTATGTTAAACTCTTTTAACATAGCAAGACAGTGTTTTAAAAAAAGACTTATACTAATGGAAAAAGTCCGGGTGACCGGACCTTTTTCCATTAGTATAAGTCGATTTACAACATGCACGCTGGCCAATCAGCGTGCACGTTTTGGAATATTAATAGGGGGTCATGGTATAATGGCATTTAATGGTGTTGTTATAGTAACATGTTCATAAACAGGCGAACGTGGCTTCATATCACAATTAAAGTCAAATTCATTATATGAAATGTTCTTTGAGGAGGCTACAAGAGCATTAGAAGAATTTACTGTTTCTTGAACAGCTTGCTTCGGGTAACCGGACCTTTGCTTTGCCTTCCTCGTGAGTGCGAACGTCCTCTGATTTCCCCTTGTTGCCGTTTGCTTATTTTTTCGGGTAACTTTAAGGAGAGGCATTGTTGGTAGCCTAAAAAAGAATTAACATTTGGACCATTTTTATAGTCATTATTAGTATTATCCAGTTCCACAGTACCATTGTTCACATTTGTTTTATCCTTCCGTCTTGTAGAACCAGACGCCGAGATATCAGCAGAAGGTCTTAAGTCATTTCCGATTTCTTGCTTGCAGACTGTTCAGTCCTTGCTTCCGGGTTTGGCAGCACGTCATTGGTTGGTGGCTCAAAGGTATCCACGTCATTCATAGAAGACCATTTAGCACTAACTTCAACCCCTTTCACTATATTTGAATCATTTTGCTGTTGTTTGGGCCAAGAAAAAATATTTCCACACATGAAGTCATTAATGTCCTGTTGCATTTTACATTTTTTTTTTTTTTTTAGTTTCTAATTGTTTATCATAGTCACATAAACAATTTAGCATAGTGCTGCAAATAGTTGTATATTCACAGAACAGAGTAGACATAGATATCTGTTTCTCCATTTCATTAATTTCATTAAGTAGATCATTTTTACTTTGGACAAAAAACTCATTCATAAGTATCATATAGTCTATGTCTAGTTTAATATCAATTTCTTGCCATCTCTTCAAGATTTCCGGATAGGTATTTTTATATGATGACATATTCAGAACCCATAGCCCTCATGGAACAATACCTAAGTTGGTGTAGGCTACAAAACTGTATCTCTGCCATTGCAGTCTTTTATGCATTTTAACTTTTCATTCCAAATTAATAATACTAGATGCATACCTATTCCTTTCATCCTCCTGGGTTGAAGAAATATTCATAGAATCCTGATTGTCACATTTTGAATATAGCAAGGTGTTCTCCCTCAATAGTAAGTTTTGCAAAGTGCCAACATTACCAAAAGTACCTGCAGTTCCTTGAGGAGAACGTTGAGCCTGAGGCTGAGATTGCACTTGTGGTTGTGTCATAGTGAATTAATACTCTCAGTGCTCACAGTGGGTTTAAACAGCAGAAGCAGGCAAAGTAAGTAGAATAAACACCACTGAGATAAAGTAAAGCTTATAAACCAGAAAATGTTTCTTAATTAATATATTTTATGATAGGTTAGGTTGTGTCATGTGATTACTTTAGGATGGTATAAATAATGTATATGGAAAAGAACTTTGCAACACTGATGAAGGACTTTGTCCGAAAGCTTTGTTCTGGAATATTGGAGTATTCGTATTAAAACTTTTAACACTTGGTGCTGTGAAGCTGTTTTTTTTTTTGGATATTTTGCTGGTTTATAAGCTTCACTTTATCTCAGTGGTGTTTATTTTACTTTGCCTCAGTCTTTATTGGGTCTCAGAGACAGTTTGAAAATTAATCTTTCTTTTATCAAAGAAGATCATCAGATAAGCACATGTCCTAGTTCTGGCTTCACTAATACTATTTTTTCAGAGTTTGCTGATGTTTTCGATGACAGATTGGGCAAACTTCCAGTTGTGTATTCCATGAAATTAGACCCAGAAATCAGTCCAGTGGTCAGACCAGCAAGAAGAGTTCCGATAGCTATGCAGCATAAAGTCAAAGCTCAGTTGGACAAAATGGTGCAACAAGGTGTGATTTGTCCAGTTACAGAACCTACTGAATGGGTGTTGTCCATGGTAGCAGCTCATAAAAAAGGCTCAGCTAAAATCCAAATATGTATCGATCCAAGAGATTTGAACAAATCATTGAAGAGGCCGCATAAGAGGTTGTAGCCCTGACACTGAATGCCACTGTTTTGTTTCTGTCTTAAATGCAAAGAATCCGTTGTAACAAGTGATGCTTGATCGCAAATCTTCATTACTGACTACATTCATTACCCTATTTAGTTGATATAGATTCCTCAAGACGCCATTTGGAATAAATTCTGCCAGTGAAGTCTTTCACCGTGCAGTAGAGCAAATTTTTTCGGGTTATCCATATGTCATGATAGTAGATGATATATTGATCAAAGGTGATGGTGAGGTAAAGCATGACAGAAATTTTGAGAGTTCTAGACAAAGCACGTGAAGTGAACTTAAAGTTCATTTTTCTGAAGTGCAAATTCAGATTGGCAGAAGTTACATATATAGGTCATTTGTTTACAAGTATGGGCTTGAGACCAGACCCGTTCAAGCAAGCAGCCATTCTTGAAATGCCAGCATCATGTAATGTGCAATTTCTGCAATGTTTTCTTGTTATGGTCAGTTACTTAGACAAGTTTATCCCTGACTTCAGTGAGTTGGCAGCGTGTTTGAGAGAGCTCACACATAAAAATGTTACTTGGTCATGGCTAGACCAGCACCAGAGAGCATTTGAAGTTCTTAAGCAGAAAATTGCTAACCCCCCAGCATTAAGATAATATTATGTCAGCAAACCAGTAACTCTTTCCTGTGATGCTTCAAAATTTGGTTTAGATGCAGTTATTCTTCAAGAAGGCAAACCAATAGCCCACGCATCTAGAACACTTATCCAGACTGAGATACAATATGCACAAATTGAGAAAGAACTTTTGGCAGAAGTGTTTGCATGTTCCAAGTTTCATGATTACATCTATGTTTGTGAAATCCAGATTGAAACTGATCATCAGACTTTAGTTGCTATTTTAAAGAAGCCTATGCATTCATCTCCAGTGAGATTACAAAGAATGATGCTCAAATTGCAAAAGTACAACTTCAAAATGGTCTGTACTAAAGGCAAACTTCTTTATCTGGCTGGTAACTTATCCAGATCGCCTAGAAATACAATGGAACAGCTTCAGGCAGAGAATTTTGACTTTGATGTCATGGAAGTGCGTCATTTTTCTACCACAAGAATTGATGAGCTAAGAGATCATACAATGACTGATCCAGTTTTGCAGAAGCTCAACCACTATATCATTGTTGGATGGCTGTCAAAGTAATGCAATGTACCACCAGAAGTTTAGTCTTACTTTCCTTATAGAGATGAGTTGTTGATGGAAGATGGCATTATTTTCAAAGGTCCTAACATTTTTGTTCCTGCTTCCTTACAACAAGAATATATCCATATTTTGCGTCGTGGTCACCCAGGTTCCGAATCTATTAAGAGAAGAGCAAGAGGGCTAGTAATTTTGTCTTCTCTAGCGAAAGACATTGAGTACTTTCTTCCTGTTCAGTGTGTAATAGTACTAAAACACATTTGTAGAGAGAGCCACTTCAGCTAAGTCAAATTCCTGCTCTACCTTGGTCAATTGCAGCTACTGACATTCGAGTAGAACAATCAACTAGTACTGGTAGACTCTTATTCAGATTGGTTCGAGAGTCTATCTACTAACTAATTTAACTTCTACTGCAGTCATTACTAAGTTGAAAAGCCATTTCTCAGTTCATGGCAGTTCCCAGAATTTAATTTCTGACAATGGTACACAATTCAGTCAATTGATTCAGAAATTTGCCAGAGAATGGAACTTTGTACTTGTTACTAGTAGTCCAGTGTATCTGCAATCGAATGGACTTGCTGAATGTGCAGTACAGAGTGCAAAGCAATTACTTGACAAGTCAAAGCGTGATAATACCAATGTTTTTCTGAACTTAATCAATCTCAGAAACATACCCCGTGATGATATACTTGGCTCACCTGCTCAGAGACTTCAGTCTAGGTAAACCAGAACAACATTGCCTATCAGTTCTAGTTTATTGAGGCCTAAAGCTAAGAACAACCATGCAATCAAAGCCCAGTTTTCTAGAAAGCGTTCTTTCCAGAAGTCCAGCTATGACAAGTCAAGCAGATTTCTTTGTCCATTGAAAAAAGGCGAGACAGTGAGGATACAAACAGTGAAAGGTTTCGACCAAATTGGTCAAGTAACGAGTATTTGTGCAGAGCCAAGATCCTGTTTTGTTAAATCTGTGGGTGTGGAGTACAGGAGAAATTGCAGACATACAGTTCAGATGATATTCCTGTTCCAGAACATGTCTCTACTCCTGATACTGTTCTGGCAGATGATTCCAGTGTTCCTAAGATTGAACAGTCAACAGAAACAATCCCAGTTGCTAAACCAGATCCCAAATTTTATGCCACACAATATGGTCGCATTTCAAAGCCTTGTGTGAAATACACAGCAACTTGGACGTAGTTATATATATGCATCTAGCTTTGTATAACTGCATAATGAAAATCATTTCTTTGTAAATTGCATATTAATTAGTATCAGTGACAATGTCTAACTTGTTTTCTCAAAGATGGTATAATAATGGGTGTGTTGTACCTTTAAGAAACATTTCCAAGATCTGTGTGTGCATATAAATACCAAGCACTTGTTAGCTTCAGGTGCCATTTTGAAGGTGCTGTCAGAATGTTAACATCCATGTGCATGATAGCTAGTTTGTTTATAAGTTAAAGTTACTTAACCTCATTTATGATGTGTTTGATTACAATAAAACTCCTTGAACAAGAACCCATGATGCTTGCTTGTTTTATCCTGACCTGGCGAGTGACACTCCTTTTGATGATTCAACTCTGTTTTGACCCAGAGTTGGAGACTCTCTCCAGAAGCCAACAGGATGAGAAAACTCTGTCTGCCATAAGAATATGGTTTTCTTCCTATCAGAGGACCTTTTCTAGGTACCAGAAAAAGGGTGGGAAGATGTGGCTCCAAAAGTCGTAAGGGTTTTCCCAAGACTGCTGTAGAGATAGATCTCTCTATGACAGTGGGTTGGGAATTCCAGTGGAATATGTCACTTACATAACAGAGGAGGCCTGCAAAATCAAGAGTTCAGAGGTTCTGGATGCAGACTATAATTACCAGAGGCCATTACATTCCCTTTTCCCATCCTTCCCAGTAAGATCAAACAAAGTTCCCAATGTACCATATTGCCAAATAAAAGACTTAACCTTAGACATCAAGAAGCCTTTAGCAAATACATTAATCCACAAGATCCCATCAGATCAGCAAGGATTTAGAACTTATTTGAGATTTTTGGGGGGCCAAAGAAAAATGGGGGCCTCAGACTAATTTTAGACCTAAGCCATCCAACTCTATAAAACACTCAAAGTTCCAAATGGTTATGGTTCGGTTCATACTTCCACTACTGAGGAAGGATGATTGGATGTGCTGAATAGATCTCCAGATTGCTTACTATCACATCAAAATAGGCAGACAATCCAGGAGGGATCTTTGCTTCAACTGGGGGCCAGTAAATTCCACTTCAGGGTGCTGTGGTCTCACCACAGCTCCCCAGGGTGTTCACCACGTGTATGGCATTGATTGCAGCTCACATGGGATTGCTAGGATTCTGGGTGTTAGGTTGTTGTTAGAGCTCCTCAGTTCTTCAGCCATATCTATAACACTTGTTCCCTTGGCAAGATTTTATATGAGAGTGCTACAATGGACACTGGCCATCCAGTGGTCAGTAAGATGACAACCCATGAATTTTCTCATTTGATCCATCCATACCTCAGAAGTTCCTCAGGGTCTCCCCTTTATTCCACCCTTGTCCAAGGCCATAGTGACCATGGATGCTTCCCAGCTGGAGTGGGGGTGCAGTACTTGGGACAAACTGTTCAAGGCTGGTGGTCCTCCTTAGAAGCCAGTCTGCACATCATTATTTTAGAGGTAATAGCAGTCCTTCTGGTGTTGGAGGCCTTCTGTTCCTCTGGGAATGAGTGGTATACAGACAGATGACTTGTCGATAGTTTGGTACATCAACATACGGTGGGAGCTTCCCGTATCATTTCTGTCAGGAGAAATGAGAGTGTAGCAGTAGGCAGTCTTTTCCTGTCACTTTCCAATAACAATGTACATTCTGGGGAAGTGCAATGTCATTAGTGGACAGGCTGAAACAATCTATTCTATTGCCTGACAAGTGGTCTCTCAATCTGTCAGTGGTGAAGCTGATATTTTGATAATGGGATCAGAGATACTTTTTTTTTTCAACATCTTTATTGAATTATCATTTGTGACATAGGCAAATTTACATTTATACAAACGTAATCAAACTGTTTTAACAAATTAACATGAACAAATATTATACTTCACATGTACTGCTATGGTTTACCTTCATTTACATGAAATTGTAATGTGAGATCGCTCAATTGAGCGACCTGAAAGGAGGAATTCCAGAATCTGTCTGACCCTAAATGTTGAAAATGGTTTGCTGGAAACCCAGCTTCAACCATTTTCGAACTGCAGCACAACAGTGACAGTTGGAACACATCCTGTACTGTCTCCAAACATTGTTATGCAGGAGGGCAAGGCCCCCTGCACCTCTACACCCCCTGCTACTTTAATATACTAACTCCAAGATTGCACTACAATGAAGAAAAGGGAATATGTCCCGATCCCCGCTATAGTGTGATCTGCACCCCGAATGCCGAATTCAGATGAGGGAATGCCAGTGTGTATTCGCTGATTTGAAATCTCAGCAATGGAATTCGAGATTCCCCAATCTTGCCGCTGTACTGTCGCACTTTAGTGCATCGTACAACAGACTCATGAATAAATGAAGGTAAACCATATTGCTATATATCATATAACCTAAGTAACATTACATAAATTATTCAGTACCTGCCTCCTTGTTTTAAACAAGAAACATCTTTATTTTACCATCATTTAAGACATAAGCAATCATACATTTATATACATGAAAACAAATCACACTGACACAATCTGTGTTTGTATCACGTTGTTGAAGATTTACAACTTCGAATGCTATATGGTTGAACCCATATGTTCGAAGCTGTAAAACTTCGAAAACTTAATAAATAAAAAACGTACCCATCGGTTGTAAGATGGGGGCAATCCCCCCTGCACCCCCCCCGCTCTTTAAATATACCAACTCCAAGATTGCGCACTGGGTAATTTATTTAAAGTTTCCAAAGTTTTACAACTTCGAACATATGGTTCAACCGTATAGCGTTCGAAGTTGGAAAACTTCAGCAATGTGATATAGACCCACACAATCCTAGCAGCAAGCATTTTACATCACAAACCATACTGAGACACTCCCTGTTGCAAATATATGCATCACTTATAATCCACCTAATTATTTTCAGTCAAACATTACATAGCTCATTCAAGTCCTGCCTTTTTTTAAACCTCATTCTTCCCCAGTATGTATTGTTCCCACAGGGATCAGAGATGCTTTGATCTTTTCACCTCTGCCCACATCTCCAAGTGCGTAGTTTTATTTGCCCTGATTCTGCCAGGGAGGGAGCCACCAAGAGATGCTCTGATCCACAATTACCTCCCCCAAGTAGTCTTCTCTGTGCATATCCCAAAGTTTCTACAGAAAGCATGCCAGCGAAAAAGCACAGTAATCCTCAGCACTCCATTTTGACCTTGACAACTGTGGTTTCCCTTCCTGTGTCCTCACTTAGCATGCTTTTCTTTGGCCACTGGGATCCCTCTCCAGATATCCCTTCTCAACTGTTGGGACAGCATAATCCGGACATCCAAACCTTTAAGATCATTGCATGATTTCTCCACATCCAATGATGGCTAGACAGTCCAGGCTTTCTTCTGCAGTTATACACATTGTTGCATCCTCCCAGAAGGATTCTACCAGGAAGATATACAAAAGCAAATGGAAAAGATTTTCTTTTTGGGCTTGTGAGTGATACTTAAATCCCTTCTCAGTCTCTCTTCCACCTGTCCTAGATTTTCTTTCTTCAAATTTTCAGTAGGGATTAAGTTATTCTACAGTCAAGGTTCAATTAGGTGAGGGACTTCCAAGATGGCTGCACACTGAGTAACAGCTTAACTCCAGCTCTCCCAGTGTGAAAACAGACACTCAACAGAGAAGGTCAGTAGACTTTTGTGTTTATGGTTAAATTTCAGTAACTGGCTAGTAAATGTACTGCCTGGATGCCAGGAAATAAAAAATATACAGCACCTGGAAAAAAAATCAACTACAAAAAGTGAGAAAGAAACCTGACTGGGGAAAGTTCTGCAGCTGTTCAGTAAAAAGCAATGTAATCTCCAGACATTATTTTCAGTAACCTACAGGAAGATGTAAGACAACTGCACACACACCTGGTAAAATAAAACACTGATGGAGTATATCAACAAAAAAACAACAAAAGGCTGGAAAAAATGGAAGGCATTTTAAACAGATATACAGATAAGGTGATAAAGCTGCAAAAATTAGAGGTTGCAATGAAGGAAAAGCTGGCTAAATATGAGACTTTTCAGCAAGAGATGTTTTGAAAAAAAAAATAGAATTGGAGGACAGAGCACGTAGGGCAAACCTGAGATTTTATGCTGTACCAGAGAAGCTTGGAGGAACAGACTGCATTAATTTTATGACAACACAAGTAAGCAACTGGACTGGTATTCCACAGCAGGACTTGTTAGTTGAAAGGGAACATCGTGTGTGTGCTCCAAACCTGGCTATGAAAAAGCAACCTAGACCCTTAATAGTAAATATGCAAGCCTACCAGCAGAAGGAGTTGATTCTGACAAAACTGTGGCAGAAGGACAAAATACTAAAAGTGGGAGACAGCAGAGTATTTGTGGGGAATGATTACTCATTGTATACCAGGCAGAAGAGGAGTAAATAAATTCTACTACTCAGAGAATGTTGAGATGCAGTTGTGAGATTCAAACTGCTGTACCCAGCTGTCTTCAAGGTATTCTTGCTTGGAGAGGCAAAATCACTTTTTGATAAAGTACATGCGAAGGAGGAAATACAAAAGTTTATCCAACAAAAAGTGAGCTGTGAAACAGAAGGAGATTCTGGTATTAAAGCCTATGGAGAGACTGTACCTGTGAAACCTTCTCCACTGTTTCAACGGAAAATGTTGTAGAGAAGGAAGGAATCGCGAGAGTTGACTAAAATAATTTAGAGTACATTGGAAATGAAGCAAAGAGAGGATTTGAGAAATTGAAGTAAGAATGGTAATGAAACCAGTAACTTAATATGGGATTACAATGCAATAATTATATTTGTGAAATATGACAAAACAAGAAAATCTGAAAATATTGGACTTTTCCAGAATTTATTGGACTTGTGGGGGACTTTAAAGTATATGCCCTACTTCATATCATTAAAATTCGAAAAATGCTTTGGGGTGGGGAAGAGAGGGGAGATGGTTAACTGTAAGTACAGAAAATATTTTTTTTCTTAATAGTACTACTTTTGTGATGTATGGTTTTCTTTGCATACTATAAAGTAATGTTTTCTCCATTTTATTTTTAAGTGTAATGGGGTATGTAAATAGGTGCTGCTCTCCTTTTTTCCCTTTCTTTCTCCCTTCATTCGTTCATTCCTGTTCTGTTTTAAGAAGTGTAGGCACTGCATGTAAAAAAAAAGCCTGATTAAAAGAGCATGACAAAAGAAAAATCAACATGCTTTTTGTCATTCCTGCTTGGGGGAATGACTAGATTAAGGACCCTAGACTAATTTAGTAACCAGTTTTAAGAGAAAGCAAGTAAATGAAAAATAATATTGAATATTATGAGGCCTTTTTCTAGCAAATGAATGTATGCTTAGTAGCAATTCTGTATCTGACCCATGTGTCTCCATAGGAACAATCTGATAAAGAGAAATTGACTGTCTGGTTCGCATGTCTCCATGGAGACAATCTGATAATGAGAAGTTGGCTGTCTGGTTCTGATGTCTTCATGGAGTCTCTCTGATAGAGAATGTGGTTGCAGTCTGGTGGAGAGTGATTGTCTGGGGGGGAGATACTGGCTAGGAGATGATGTTCTATGAAAGCTTTCAGGGGTTTTCCTAGCTGGGACAGCTATAAAGATAAGACAAAACCATTTAGCACTTAGTAGAAGCACAGGCTGCTCCACCATGCTTCTTAACTCAAATTTGTGAGTGGCTGTCATTTTGAGACATTTGTTCCTATTAGGAGGGTAAAACTTCAATATTTTTACATGTATATAGTTTTGTGTGTTATCATTAAATTAATAGGTTTGGGGGTTATTGAGGTTTGTTTTTTGTTTGAGGGATTTCAGTAAAAAAGTTTTGTAAGATGTGACTTAGGCTCAAATGGACAAAACAAGAAACAACTATATAAAAGTTCAGCCTGCCAAACAGTGTATGCTTGTAACACAAAAGCTGGAACTAGACATTTAACAAAAAGGTATACATAAAAGGTGGGAATAATAACTTTTTAATACAATCATGCTTTTTGTAATGTCTTTAAATGTCAGTGTTCTCATGGATAAATACAAAAAAAAGAAAGCATACTGAACTATATTAAAAATGTGGAGTGCAAATAACTATGTTACAAGAGACACACTTGAATCTGATAAATGTTTGCAAGATGGTTATTCAGTGAAATATCTGGGACAAAGGAAAAGTGGAGTACTTATATTAATTGCAAGAGGAGCTCCAATAGTGATAGAAGAGGATAACAAAAAGATAATGGCAAATTTGTGGTGCTAAGGGGCCATTGTCAAGGGAGGAGGAGTACACTGGCATATATTTACATTCCAGCTAAAACTGGTATAATGGAGCTTAAGAAAAGTCTGGGAGAAATCAGTTTTCAGCAAGGAATATTACTTACAGGTGGGGACTGGAATATGATTTGCAGCAGTGGAGCTGTGTCTGGGGGCGCCTGGAAGGGAAAGTATAACAAAGAAGGGTAGATTTTTAAAGAAATTAATGTGAATTCAGTAATAGTTCAGAATGAATTTACATATTATTCCACAAGATATAAAAACTGGGTTAGGCTAGACAGAATTTACATTTCACAGGAACATGTGCATTTAATTGAATGTCTTGATATACACCCAATAGTTATTTCAGATCATGCGCCAATAATAACTAAAATAAAAACACAGGGTAATGAAATAAAAATGAGACACTGGTGCTTTCCCACCTATCTATTTAAAAGAGAGGAATTTAAGGAATGGGTAGTGGAGATTATTCAAGAACTTCGAGAGGATAGAAATTACGTCTAAAAATATAGTTAGGGAGTGGAATAAAATTAAGGTGGAGTTTAAAAATAAGGTGGAAATAAAAGGAGTGGTGCAGTGGTTAACGTCTCCTCACAGCAAGAGGTTCTCAGGTTTGATTCTCGGCTGGGGTGCCTTTTGTGCGGATTCTGCATGTCCTCCCTGCATTTGCATGAGTGTCCTCTGGCATTCCAAAGCCATGCATCTGGAGTATTTTTTCCCAAGCCTCCACTGAAAATTGGCTCTGTCCTAGTTGGACTTTCCTGGTCAACACATAATAAATAAAAATGGAAGCCATGGCTAAGAAGCAACAAGAATTATTTAGAGACACTGGACAAATCTTAAAGTATTGCAGAATAGGAGGAATCTCACAGAACAAAAAGAGGATCAGCTACAGAATGCTAAGCAGAAAATAAGGGATTACGTTGATAATATACAGAAGTGTAAAAAAGATTGCTGTTAAGCAACTGTTTTTTGATAACACTAAAGTGCAAAAACTTTTAGCACAATGACTCAGGCAACAGAAAGTAGAAAGGGCTGTCGCTAAGCTTAGGGAGCCTATAACAAAGAAAGTAACAAGAGATCCTGTAGAGGTATTAGAAATATTTTGGAAATTCTGTGAAAATCTGTGTAAAGCAGAGAAATATGGAGATAAAGAAAAAATACAAATAGAAATGTTTATGGAAGAATTAAATATGCCAAGGTTAGAGGTAGATGAGGCTCAATTACTAATGGTTAGGATAGG